>NC_142514.1:14110000-14430000 GCF_057876585.1 Rhinolophus sinicus
TCTAGATAAAAGGACAGTTTGAGGTTTCATTACGTAATACTTCTACAACATTCAGTTCTCATTTCAGAACAATATTGTTGGCCTACCCTTTTATATTGCTGGGTGAAAATTAAGTAAAGAAAACAGGTAATTTTTACTAAATTATTCAATTGTATCAGAAGTTCTAGATAGAAAATTAAGCTTACAAAAAAGGATTTTTCAAAATTTATTTGTCTTACAAATTCTAAAAAAAATCATTCAACACTTGGATGTACAATTTAAAGACAATTTAAACATCAAATAGCGAATAAAATATATTAAAAGGATTGTACAGAAGGCAACACGAGTCAACAGATAGAAATGAGGTATTATAGACAGATGGGCAGGGAAAGTCAACGAAGAGCCACTTAATAGAGGCATTATGAAAAGTGAATAGACACAAAGCTGAAGGGTACCATCTAATCAGATTCCCTACAGAAACAAACATAAAATCATTCATTGAGACTGAAGCAACCAATCTCTCCAGGACAGCCTCAAATCTTTTTTGAGTAGAATAGGAATACACCATTTTTGTGAATATCAAAAAGGAGACACCTAACAAATTTCTTAAAATTACTGTGCCATCATAAAAACAAAACAAAACAAAACAAAAAACCCTGTAAAACTCCTTTGTTACATACACTTCAATCTTTTTTTCATCCTTCCACTCAGAGACTATAGTGAACAAGAAAACATTATTAGACCAGCTGTCATTCTTCCTGTGGCCTGCTCAAGGTAAACCATTTTCTCAAAGTATGGATCTCAGATTATGGTAACTGTGGGTGGGTTTAAATCTGCTATTGCTTCACAGTCTTACACTGAATATATATATATATATTCATGCATGTATGTATGCATGTAGAGGCCTCATTTTTTATGACTCTTCTGATTTAGAAAACCAGTCTGTTTTATGTGCATTTCTCCAAAACGCTGATTAATTCTGCTTCCATAGCAGACTCCCTTTTAAGAGTTACAGAATTTGAGGGAATCTGTACATTTCACTTTAAATTTCATATATGCATGAATTCAGCTCTAAATTCCAATCATGGAAAAGGGGAAGAACACTTTCTGGAGGACTCTTCGGGATCAAATATAAACTTATCCTGCCTCTAAACAAGAAAAACCAAAGCTGTAGATAAACTTTTCTTTTTAAGAATATGTCAAATGTACCCAACCCAAAAACATTATAGACAACACATTTCTTCCATGGGTAATGTAACGTTTAGCATGCCTTTTAAACAAATTAGCTACTTACACAGCAGGAATTGTCACTGACGCTGTTCAAGTAGCTAAAGTTTTAATTTACAGCAATCATTTAGAAAAAGAGCTGAGAGAAAGCACCTTTTTTAGAAGACACTCGATCCTTTTAAAAGTGGAACACAGATACATACACCCCTAGTATCTAGTGAGATGGCGCTGCACGCCCTCGATTCTACCATTACTGATAGAGATGTGCAGTACACTTGGCGTGTGCTAAACGAAGAGGTAAGAAGGGAGGAAGGGACACCGAGAGACAGAGATGCTGACTCCGATTTAAAGGACCATTAATGCAGAATTAGCTAGAATAAGGGAATTAAATTTGAGATGGCCCCAGATTTGTTCTTTCCTTTCCAGTCCATTCCCAACGCCTACCCCATAGATTAGGCCCTTATTACTGCACTGATGTAACTATGACATGGTCTCTTCATTCACTGCCTCTGATTTTTACTCTAACATATCGTGTACACAATACTGACTGACTGATGGCCATTCTAAATAATTGATTTCACTGGGTTACTCTTCTATGCAAAATATTCTTTAAGGCATCATCCATAGGGCCAAGCAAAGTTCCTTACACAGGGTGGGCAAATTTGTTGACTGAACAAATAATAGCAGCTCTGTGTGGAAGGTATTGCTGACATGCCGAAGACAAAGACATAGATTCTTTCTTTTCTCCTTGTGTTGCATTAAAGCACCAAAGGATAAGTTGACAATCTCTGCATGAGATTCACAATTATGTAAACTTAGAGATGCCTTAAAGCAGCCTCTCCCACCCCCCATAAAAACTCAACTCCTATAGGCACATTTAATTTATGCTACTTTAAAATATAAGTAAATGCAAACAAAAAAGCAATACTATGACTTAGAGATTTTTGCAAATTTTTACATTATTGGCAGAAAAATCATGTTTTTCTTCAGAGCTCTTTTCATGAAATGACTAATGTATAAATTCAGAAAAATATTAGGGACACAGATAAGTTTAATCATTGGGTTTTAGGAAGATTCTTTGTCTTCTCATTGACACAGGTTTAGAATTTATGTCAAGGATTGCACCAAGTTAGAAATGTTTCTATTTTCAACTCTTACCCCATGAATGGAATACATAGTCCAGAAAATTGTACCGTTTCACAACTGTTATAACTGGCAGTGATTCCATTTTAGAAAAGAAAGCACACTGCAGTGATTTTTTTTTTTTTTGGGGGGGGGGGGGTATCTGTAAGATGCCTGACAAGTCATCCCTGTAAGTGGAAGAGTCCCCTGTTTTTCATTTTCTTTTTATATATAGGCTTTATTAGGATCAAGTCGGAACTCTGGCAAATTAAAAGCTAACAACTCTCTCTGTGCAACCCAGGAGATAACCGCTGGATGTGGAGAAAAGGGGCTAATATACAAGACTCACAAATGTCCTGGGTTTTATAGTAAACCCGTGTAAGTTGGGAAAAATAGTCTCCCCTGAAGCTGGAGGCAGTTAGAATCCTGAGAAAAACTGTATGTGAAATGGCAGATGATACAGGGAGAAGAATCAAGAGCAGGTAAGAGACAAGGGCATAATGCATCCTGAGGAACTACTCTGTACAAACGCGACATGGAACATGCACTCTTTCTCCAAGTAGTTAAGTCATCGTGTCTGGTCTGAAATCCTGACTCCGATGTCAGCAGTGTTGCATATTACGTACAAGAATGACAAACATTAGTGCTATCACTGTCATAAAGATATTCCCTATCTAGATTCTTCTCTTTTTTCTTTTAGTCCTGTCCGTCTTTACATAAACATGAGAGGCTACCTTTCAATCTTAAGGTATTCCATTAGCTATGGAACATAAATCTGAAAACAACTTGTACTCAAGATACCATGTTGTAAACTTACTATTGCTTCTCTTCACTATATCATTTCTTATTAGTTATTTCTTTACTAGTCAGGTAGGTACACAATCTAATTGGTGGGTTGCCCGTGGTGCTCACAGCAGTCTTAATGCTTCTTCAATGGTAAAATTATTTTCTTTCATTTCGACATTTGGGGAGAGAATTTTCTGGGTTAGGAGAAGATTTCAATTTTTTGTCCCAACAATCTGGAAACGGGAATGGGGTGATCTGCAAGTGCCTGAAATGAGACCAGCTGAAGATCCCATGGCCACATAGCACCCAGGTAAGAGACCCTGAATCATAAAAAGTCTCCCTTCTAGTTCTCTGTTCTTTTGGAATATAACACGAACTCCTCAGCTCTAAGACTTGAGATGAATGTGTCCAGAGGCCAGGAAGACTTATTAAGAATAGATACTTTACATTTTAACTATATTAATTCATCCAATCCATGAGCATGGTATATGTTTCCATTTATTTGTGTCTTTTAATTTCTCTCTTCAATGTCTTATAATTTTCTGAGTGCAGGTCTTTTACTTCTTTGGTTAAATTTATTCCTAAGTATTTTATTGTTTTTGAAGCAACTGTAAATGGGACTGTTTTTTTAATTTCTCCTTGTGATAGTCTGTTATTGGTGTATACAAATGCAATTGATTTCTGAATATTCATTTTGTATCCTGCTACTTTACTAAATTCATTTATCAGTTCTAATAGGTTTTTGGTGGAGTCTTTGGGATTCTCTATATATAGTATCATGTCATCTGCATATAATGATAATTTTACTTCCTCCTTTCCAATTTGGGTGCCTTTTTTTTTTTTTTTTGACTGGCTGCTGAGGCTAGAACTTCCAGATCTATGTTTGGACTGTGTACATAGATGTCTGACCACTGCATGGTAATAATATTGAATGTCAACTATAATTAAATATATGGATGTGGAGTGCAACATAGGGAATAGTGTCAATGAATGGTAACAGCTATATGTGACATCAGAGGGGTAGTAGATTGGGGGAGGGGGGCTATCACTTTGTCAGGGGTGAAAATGTCTAAAAATTACATTGCTTTGTACACTTGAAACTAAAAAGAAAAAAAACAAAGAATATTAGTGGTAAGAGAAGGACCCAAGTGCATTGTCACAGGGTTGTACATAAAGAGTAGAATGTTCCAATAATAGAACTTTCTGTGAGAGTTCCCACTCTTAGCACCCAGTTTTAATCCCTTCTTTTCTGTCATTTTTTCACATTTTACTTTACTTTTTTTCCTTCTGGCTTTGAAATCCTAAAAATTGGCACTAAATTATTCTGATTACATCATATTCAAGAATTCTGTACAGTTTCTTGAGGCTGGGGATCCTATTTTGTTCTTTGTCTTTTTCTACACATCCTCATGAGAATCTGGAAATTTTGATGATTTACCTAAGAAACTGGGGCAGAGCAAAGAAACCCAGGTGAAAGGAGGATAAATTTTTACAGTGGCGATATAAGAGAACTGGAAAAGAACAGTGACAGTGATAAAAATATATAAAGATGGGTCACTTAGAGATGTCAACCAAAAGAAACACTAGAGAGTAAATCTACTGGTGTTTTTCCAGCATCTTCTCAGGTGTTGCTATTTGAAATGTATGGATGGCTTAGTAATTATGCTTCCCATATTAAAAATAGGCTTTGTGCTCTATGACTGTTTCACAGAAACTTAAATAGTATAAGCTAGTCTCCCTAGGGCCTAGCACTGGAACCAAAAAAGTATATTTAACAAAATGAGTAGTCTAGACTTAAAATTGTACCCAAAACATGTATCTATAATGCAATTTAACATTTTTTACCCCTAGCTTTAACATTAAACATCAAAGAATCAAAATGTAGATTTATTAATTTTATTGATGTTCTCAATAACCACCCATTTGATTTTACTGATCTTTCCCCTCTATTTTCTATTACATTTATTTCCCCTACTACTATATTACTTCCTTTGGGTTTAAGGTGCTTTTTTTTTTTTGAACTTCAGCTTTATTGAGGTGTAACTGACATAAAAAATTGTAAGACATTTAAAGTGTACACTGTAGTGATTTGCTTTACACATACTCTGTGAAAGGATTCTTTTCTAGTTCATTAACACATCAATCACCTCACATATTTATCTTTTTTTTTCTTGGCTAGAACATTAAAGTTCTTTTTTCTTAGCAAGTTTCAGTAATACAATAGTCTGTTTTCAACTATGTCATGACATTCACATTAGATCTCGGTCCTTTCTCATTTTATATATAATGTGTTCTTTTAATAGTTTCTTCAGGTGGAAACTGAGGTCAATAATTTGAAACCATTTTTCTTTTCTAGTGTGGGCATTTAGTGGTCTAAATTGCCTAAGTACTATCTTAGCAGTGTCTCAGGCAGAATAATGTGCCCCACTAAAGATGTCCATGTCCCAATCCCCAGAACCTGTGAATATGTTACCTTACATGGCAAAAGTGATTTTGCAGACATGATTAAATTAAGAGATCTTGAGATGGGGGACACTATTTTCCTGGATTAACCTGGTGCATCTAGTATGATCAAAAGATCCTTAAAGGTGGGAGGCAAGCAGGAGAACCAGACGGGTTTGAAGAGGCTACCCTACTCGCTGTGAAGATGATAGAAGGGACCCCAAGCTGAGGAATGTTGGTAGCCTCTGAAAGTTGGGGGAAAAAAGGAAATAGATCGTCGGTCTCACAGAGCCTCCAGAAAAAACATAGATCTGTTGGTATCTTAATTTAGTTCAGTGAAACTGATTTTGGCCTTCTGACCTCCCAACTGTAAGCTAATAAATTTGTGCTGTTTTAAGCCACTAAGTTTGTGGTGATTTGTTATAGCAAAAATGGGAAATGAATACAACCACAAAGTTTGATTTGGGTTTTCATTTTCATTCAGTTCAAAATACTTTTTAATTTCCCTTTTGACTTCTTCTTTGACATAGGTTATTTAGAAGTGTGTTATTTAGTTTTCCAATATTTTCAAAAGAAATTTTTTCTGATTTCCAATTTAATTGCATTGTGGTCAGACGTTACCTGCTTTGTCTTGAATCCTTTGACATTTATTCAGACGTGTTTTATGACCCACATTATGGTCTATCTTAGCAAATTTGCCATTTGCACCTGTGTATCTGCTGTTTTGAGTGTTTCGTAACGTGTCAGTTAGGTCACGTTGGATGATTATGCTGTTCAAATTTTCTACAGCTTCACTAATTTTCTGTCTACTGGTTATATCAGTTATGTTTTTCTAATTATGTCAACTAAATGTCAATAAAGGTATTCAAGTGGTTTGGGTGATTTCTAAAGTAATTAAAACATAAACATATCGATATAGCTAATGAACCTGCTAAAAAATGAGTTCTTTTAGTCTTTAAAATAGCATGCATGTATATAAAATTTATAAAAAGAAATATAAAACTGCATATCCAAGAGTGGGATTCTAAGGGTTTTTTTCTTCCTCCTTTCGTTGCTTTTCCTCTTTTACTTTTCTTTTTTTTAAAAAGGACAAAAATACCAACTGAAACCACAAATATAAAGCTAATAGCCCTCTCCCCAAACCAGCAAATTCTAGTTGCTGCAGCCAACAACACCCACAATCCTTGGTATACAGTCGGCTGTATCTTCATGGTTCATACAAATAACCAAAATCAATTATACAGGTTTACTTCAAGTAGAGAAATGAGGTCATACTATACAACTTATTTTGCAAAATGATGTCGCCCCTTAATTTATTATGATAATCCCTCAAGGTTAGCACACAGATCTATCTCATTCATACATCAGCTGTCAAATTCCACAATACACATGTACCATTCCTCTTAGAAGATCTGACATTTTCTCTTTTTCTTGCCACAAAAAACACTTTTAAATCTTTATCTACAGGTACTTTCATTTCAAAAGCTGGTCAAACACAGTGCACGTGCGCGTGCTCACACACACACGTTACAGATACTGCCACCATACATCTTTGCCAAAATGTTCAAGTAATTTACACTCCTATCACAAACAAGAGAGCTGGATTTCCTCCATTCTCACAGGTACTTGGTATAGTATTTGCCAAATTAACAGCTAAAAACTGGTACTTCCACACTCACGAACTATTTTTATTGGCTATTTGTTCTTTCTTTTCTGTGAATTAATTTTTATCCCTTACTCAACCTTCTATTAGATTGCTGGCATTTTTTTTTCTAACCTGCAGGTATTCTACACATAGATTAATCTTTTACATACTATTGTCTTTCGATTTTCCTTTTGCCAAGACAAAATTCAAAATTTTATTTATTATAATTTTATAATGAATTTTCTCTAAGTATAATGTGTTATCTTTACAAACACCACCACCAACAACAACAACAAAACAGGGAAGAAAATATGCCTTTTAATTAATTTGAAATTAAGGCAAGGAAAAGTCTTCTTTTTTGATGTCTCAAGTACTTATGAATGTACTACTTTAAAATCCAAATATTTTTAAATGGATTCACCGGCATGAGAATGAAACCACTAGTAGCCTCACAATCTTTAAGACTGTGGGTTTCTCTACTTTCTGAAATATATGAAAGCTAAAAATTTAGACTCTACCTTCTGGTCAACAGCAGCACCATTTCCTGTCCTAGCAGTGCTAAAAACTTTTACCACCAACACACTTAATGTACTTTTGCTATTCTACACAATCAAAGACTTGGATACAAGAATGCGTTAGTAGAGTCTGAAAATAACGACTGTATTTTACTGGTCTCTTTTGTATATTCAGTGTATAATACAGTACCTGACCCACAGAAGATGCTCACTGAAAATCTGTTAATGAATAAACACCCTGGAATCAATATTAAATTCAAGGTTATTTCTCTACAACAATAAACACTGGTTTGGTCTGTTGGTGTTAGGCAAGTACTATTATATTTCCATTTCAGAGATGAGGAAACTGAAATACAGACAGGTTATCTGAATTGTTCCAATTCGAGAGAGAGTAGAGGTTGGAGCTGGAATTAAAACACAGATATAACTCCAAAGCCCAACACGATACCAGCCTCTCCAACTCTGCCTTGTTCCCTCACTTTCTTGTTTGAATTCCAACTTCATTTTCATTTTGGTTAAGTTCGGTCTTTTGTTTTTGTAGGAGAGGATGTGGCATGTGAAGAACTGTCTGTCTGTTATCCTACAGCGTGGTATGTCAAGCGATTAGGAAAATAAAATGGCAAAGCAACTCGAAGTCGGTTTGTTCCCGAAAGCTCAGTAGAAGACAGTCCATTATGCAGTTCCGTCAGTAGTGAGAACAAAGAAGACGCCAGTGAGACAATGAGCATGTTTTCCAGGCCTCTGTATTATATTTTACTGCTCTTTCTGCAGTGTCTTAGGCATTTCTGAATTTCAATAAATGCTTTTCACCACTTCTTCTGTAATCAAAATAGATTGCTAATATTTAAGGTAAATCTAGTTCAAATGAGGAAATGTCAATCACTACAGCACAAACATAAAATTCAATTAGAGAACAGACTCCAAGTAGTTATCTTTCTGTCTACTCAATGCTTTTCATCTCCAAATACCACACTACCGCTCATTGTCTTGAATATGTAAACGTGAATTAAAACAAAACAAAACACCTCCAATCCCATCACCAGTGAGTCCACATTACCAGTGTTTTGCGCGGTGCAGAGGAGTCTGTGCAATCCCAACCCGAGGGAACCACTATGAGGAATAACACACACCTAATGGTGATCACTTACTCCCTCATCTCTTCACCTACTGATGAACACTTGAGTCATTTCCGGTTTGGGGATATTACAGATAAAACTGCCATGCATATCCGTGTACAAATCTTTGTATGCACATATGCTGTCATTTCTCTTGAGTAAAACACCTAGGAGTGAAATGGCTGGGTTATATGTAAGTTTATGTTTAGTTTGTTAAGAAACTGAAAACCATTCCCCAAGTACTTGTACCATTTTATATCCCCACCAGCAATGTACGAGAATTTCCTTTGCACCTTTTCCAAAACTATGTTCTGCATATTACATATGGGTCTTTTTCTAGATTCTCTGTTTTTTTCTTCCACTGTCTTTCTTGATGCCAATACCACAGTGTCATTGCTGAGGCTTGTAATAACTCTTAAAATCAGACAGTATTGGGGTGGACGGGTGGCTCAGTTGGTTAGAGAGCGAGCTCTGGGCAACAGGGCTGCCGATTGGATTCCCATGTGGGCCTCTGCAACCAGAATGAAGTCAATGAGCTGCCGCTCAGATCCCGGGTGGCCAGATGGCTCAGTTGGTTGGAGCGTGGGCTCGCAACCACAAGGTTGCCGGTTCGACCCCTTGACTCCCCCAAGAGATGGTGGGCTGCGCCCCCTGCAACTAACAACAGTAACTGGACCCTCCACAGGGTCCAGCTGTGCCCTCCACAACTAAGATTGAAAGGACAACTTGACTTGGAAAAGTCCTGGAAGTACACACTGTTCCCCAATAAAGTCCTTTTCCCCTTCCCCAATAAAATCTTAAAAATAAATAAATAAATAAATCAGACAATGTAAGTCCAAATCTTTTGCAAAATTGTTTTGGCTATTGTAGGTCCTATGGTTTTCTATGTTTATTTTAGAATCAGCTTTTTCTGTTAACTTTTTTTCTACAAAAATGCCCGTTGGAATTTGACTGGGTTTATGTTGAATCTATAGATAGAATTGCCGTCTTACAATATTGAGTTTTCTGAACCATGAACATGATATATTTTGACATTCAAGTCTTCTTCCAGCAATATTTTGAAGTTTTTAATGTACAGGTCTTTGTAATTTTTTCAAATTGATATTTTTTGATGCTTTGTACATAGTGTTTTTATTTCAATTTTTGATTTTTCATTAATGTCTCGAAATACAAGAGACTTTTTTTCGGTCTTGTATCCTGCAAACTTGCTAAAATTCAATTACTATCTTATTAGCCTTTTTTTGGTAGAGATTCCTTTGGATTTTCTTTTTTTCCCCCCTTTTGATTTTCTATATAAATACTCATGTTGTTTCTGAACAGAGACAGTTTTACTTTATTTCTTTCTAACTGGATGCACCTTTTTTCCCCATTCAACATTGTACTGGAGGTTCTAGCTAATGTAGTGAAATCAGAAAAAGAAGAGGCCATCCATATTTCTTGGTTTTTCAATAGTTCCCAGTTTGAATATTCTTCATTGTGTCCCAAACTACGAATCAGAATATGTACTCAAAAAGTATTTTATGGGTGGCCAGATGGCTCAGTTAGTTAGAGTGCGAGCTCTGAACAACAGGGTTGCCGATTCGATTCCCACATGGGTCAATGGGTTGCACCCTCCACAACTAGATTGAAGGACAACTTGGAGCTGATGGGCCCTGGAAAAACACACTGTTCCCCAATATTCCCCAATTAAAAAAAAAAAAAAAAAAAAAAAAAAAAAATATATATATATATATATATATATATATATATATATATATATAATACAACTTGTCCTTTCTTTAAAAAGAAAGTATTTTAAGTTCTTCTAAAAATAAATTCAAAGTTTAGAGAAAATCTAGAGTCTATTATTGAAATGTGAAGAAAATGTCAGTATCTGTTTATTCCAACTACCGTTGCTCAAATATCTGACGAACTGAATAGTACTTAGGCTTAAATCCAAACAAGTAGAATTTTTAAACACTCTATTTTTATGAAAAATTGACCTGATACAAATGATATCAGGAATTTACACAAAAAATAAATTTCTGAGAAATACTTCCATTCTTCCCATTTATATTATTTTATTGAATAATAGTAACTGAAGTGAATCATAAATGAGGCATTGTAGAGTCCTGAAGAATATTTGGAGTTATCAAAAATAGACTGGTAGCTACGTTTTGAAACTGAACATATCCATTTTTCAAATATATGGATAATTCTCATTTGAATTAGAACAAGAAACATAACTGCAAAAAAAACAAAACTTGTTTTTGGTTGTATTTATGACAAAAGTTACTTCATATTCATGGGCAAAACAATATCAGAACAATGACGTAAAAGTAAGAAAGTCTACTCCTCATCTTATTCCCAGAGAAAACCATTATTAAGTATTTTTCATTTATCTTTTGGAAAATATTGGTGTCCATGCAATCATATATGTATGAATGTGTATACAGCTTTTTCATTTTTTTCATACTATACGTGTTATTTTGCATCTTGGCATGGTTTTAAAATTAGAGTAGACCCCATTTGCAACATGTTCAGGAAAGCTATGCTTTTAGAGATTACAACATAATTTAATAATATCCTTTGGCAATTTATTAAATATCTTACTATGTGCAGTATCACACTTCAAAGAGACTACCTCCTTATACGATAATTACTAGTTTAAATTATGACAGCTCTGGGACTCGTAATTGTTGAATAAATGACAACTATTAATGATAGCATTATGTTATAAAAACCCTAACGGTTTTCAGATGTTGTCAAGTATCTCACTGAATACTGAATGCTGTCACATAAATAACTTTTTATTTTTTAAATGGTACACTAAGTACTAAGGTGCAGCCTAGGTTACATGCAGGGATTCTGGAATCAGTAGAAAGTTGGGTATTAACTAATGGACCAAGGATGACATCTGCGCTTTTGCTGTTCCATATTAGCTATCAAAGGTGAGAACATTTAAATTTGAACCTGTCATCATCTACTTGTTTATTCAACTGTTACTTTATGTGACTATTACATTCACCTCCTATACAAAATGAGTATCTTACATTGCAAGAGTTATTTTAAATAATTTTAAATTTTGATTGTTGAAGTTTAAGATTTTACAAGACATTTAGTTTATCATAAGAAGCAATATAGAGTATTGGTTATGAGCACTGGCTGTGGAAATGAGTTTGAATGCTGGCTGCCATTTTCATCAAGTATTACCTCCTGTGCCTCCATTTCGTCTATAAAATAGGATTAACAGGGTCGTTGTAAGATTTAAAGAAGTTAATAGAACGGTGTCTGATAGTGAGCACTTAATTGACGAAAGCTACTATTATTAAAATCAAGACATTTTTCCTACTAGGTGGTATGGCTTATTTTAAATACACTTGATTCGCGCTGGTCATATGCCCCCAGACCCCCCCGCAAAACAAAACACAAGAACAAACCAACACCAACAAAAACCTATTCATTTGCTTAAATGAGTCAACAAATGCTTAATAAAAGCTTTGTGGGGAATATGAATCAGATTTTCTAATTTTGAAGAAGGTGTGAGAGAGCTGGAGCGATAAAATGTGTACATATCAATATTAATAAAACCCTCTAAGTATTCTAAATTGACATATTTAGGTGTTAAGAACCAAACAATTAACAGAATGGAAAATTTTGTGAAGATAGTCATATTGAAAAAATTAAAAATTTGAAGAGGTTCTTTAATACGGTCTCGGTTGAGAAGGCAGCAGCAAGGCTACCTGTGGGAATCAGCACCTATAAGAGGTGTGGAGGATGGGGGAAAGTAACCCTAGGGACAGACAGACAAGGACTAACAGAGGGCCTTGAAGGCGAACCTCAGAGCCTGCATCTTAGACCTTGAAACAACTCTGTCTGTAACTCATGGCCAGATACACCCCAAAACAGTATTTTCTCTGGAGGACTTTTCTGAGAAATGAGTGCTGAAAATATTTTTTAAGAGAAGTCTCAAAGCAGAATTGCAGTAGCTGAGGTAATAATGTGAGTACATGAAACGGACTAGAAAGAAAAAGGAGTTGAACAGATGGATCAATAAATGAATGGGATGGATAGCTGGAAGGACAGGAAAGGCCTGGAAAGGTCCTGGGTAGAAGCTATAGGAGGTCTTCGAGAGGGTGGCCCAACTGAGGCAAAATACCCAAGAACTAAGTTACATACGAAGAAATGCAGAAACATTACACTTAAAACAGACCCTTTATGTGTTTCAACCACAAAGAACAATCCTGCTTTCCCAACCAAGTGGGGTGTTCCGTATGTGTGACATCGAACAACGCCCACAGAACGGTTACTACAGTGGTTCACTCACTATCTCCCTGAGAAGACCCTCTCCAACTCAGGGAAGATGTAACTACCAATACAATAATAAGATAGAATAAAAATAATACATACTTCAGACATCAAATACTCCAAAAGACAATGGGGTTTGGCTGTACCCCAAAATTCCTCTATGTCCGACACTTGATTATGGTGTTTTCGTTGAAACCTGCTTCCTCAGTTTCTAAGCTATAACTTCCCTAACGTGAATCATTTCTATCTTCAGGGTGTTTAGCATGAAATTTTTAGGCTCATGCCGGATAAGATTCTTACATAGATGCTGCTAGCACATCCACTCAGTTCTATTCATTTTGTTTAAATATCAGCTTTACTGAAATGTAATTCACATACTATAAAATACACCTTTTTAAAGTGTATATACAATACGTTTATATCGTATTCACAGTTATGCAACAATGATCATCACGACCTACTTTAGAACATTTCATCACCCCCAAAAGAAACCCCATAACCACCGGCACTCGGTCCCCCCACTTTTCTCCCCAACCTCTAGCAACTGCTAATCTACTTTCTGTCCCTAAGGATTTGCCTGTTCTGAGCATTTCATATACAAGGAATCACACAATATGTCGTCTTTTGTAACTTTTTTCAGTTAGCACACTGTTTTCAAGGTTCACCCGTGAACCTCGTAGCTGTAGCATGTATCAGTACTTCATTCCTTTTCATGACTGAATAATATGCATATTTTAAACACATCACCACATTTTGTTTATCCATTCATCACCTGACGAACATTTGGGTTGTTTCCACTTTTGGGCTGTCCTTTTTCATTTCTCCCCCATTCCTTTCAGTTTTCTTCCTAATTTTCTATTCCTGACCTAAACAGGAAATTAATCATGCTATTACTATCCTGTACTTTAAAGAATGTCTTAAAGTTTTTAATGGTACAGACTCTCCGTAAACTTCACTGTTCTAAGCAGAACTTCCCCCTTCCACATGAAGCAGAGGTCACCGGGAGACGCATCTGATCATTGTGAAGATGAAGGGACGGAACGGGTATAAAAAGCCTTTAAACAAGCATAGGGACTATTGGAAGGGATTTTCTACCACTTCACGTCCAGGATTTAATTAAGAACTTTTCAGATGGTATCTTCTTGAGCTTGTCTTCTTTGGAACATAAATTCCTAAGGGCAGAGATCATGACACCCATTTGTTCTGTGTAATATTAGTACAGTTCAAAGGGAAGATTTAGGCCCTGAATCCTAGCTGAAAATAGAAGTATTAATAATACTGAACACTGACAGTGTGGTTAAGATGTGTCAGACGCTGTGCTAAGTGCTCTGCACATATCACATGTCATCTTCACTACAACTTTATCAAGTAAATATTCTTATCATCTTCATTTTCTGGATGAGAAAACGGACTCAGAGAGGTTAAGAAACTTGCCCAAGGTCAGAGAGACAGACCAAGGGAAAGGCTGGGACTCAGGAGTATCTGACTCTGTTGCCTTGATCTTGACCATTACACTTTACTGCTAGTGTTTAGCTTAACTAAATACATGAAAGGTTACATTCAGATCCTATGCTTATATACTCAGAAGGCTGCTGCTGTAACTAAATGTAACAAGGCCTTGTAGCAAAAAGTGAGAAGCTGAGAGTTTATCTTAAAGGTGAATGGCCCCCACTGCTACCCATCACCCTGAAGGGTTTAAGCAGAGACATGAAAGAGGAGTGATGAGGCCAGATCTATATTTTAAAGAGATGATTGCTTGGTAGAGAATGAACTTGAAGGGGAACAAAACTGGAGCCAGGAAAGTGAGAGGCATCCATGTAGAAGCATAATTTTAAGGTAGCTGTAGAAGGAAGTAAAGAGGAAGGGACAAATTCAATAATCACATCAGGTAAAATCAGAGAACCCTGTTAAATGACAGTATGTGAAAGAAAAGTGACACAAGGGAGAAGTCCATTAACAGTGGCTTCAGGATTTTAGCTTCATTAAAGCCAGTGGCACTAACTAAGGCAAAGGAGTAGGTTTAGGGAAATAGGTGATTAATTTGGTATTGGACATGTTGAATCTGAGATGACTTGGGATTTTCAAGTGCAAATGTTGGGCAGGCAACTGGTAACATAAGATTAAAGCTCCGAAGAGAAATGGGATGGAGATAAAAATTTAGAAATCATTGGCACATACCATCGGGAACCATTTACCATTAGAGTAGATGAAATCACCCATGAAGAATATGCTGAATAATAACAGAATTAGAACATGACTCAAATATGAGGGAATATTTTTTGGGTGATGGAACTGTTC
The DNA here is from genome assembly GCF_057876585.1 of Rhinolophus sinicus. Classification (NCBI taxonomy): domain Eukaryota; kingdom Metazoa; phylum Chordata; class Mammalia; order Chiroptera; family Rhinolophidae; genus Rhinolophus; species Rhinolophus sinicus. The sequence continues at coordinate 14,125,417 of NC_142514.1, forward strand.
TATATTTTGACAGTGGTGATTACGTGACTTTATGTGTCTGTCAAAGTTTGCAGAAATGAATGCTAAAAAGCGTGAATTTTACTTCATAAAAATTATTCTCAATAATTCTAACTAAAACAGAAAAGGAGGAGAGAGCAATCAATAGTGTTATATGTGTGTTGGTAGCAAAAGTCAGATTATATTAGTTGAACAGAGTAAACAGTAGAAGCAGGAATGGTAGAGTTCTTGAGAAGTTTGGATGAGAAGAGAAAGAGCGCGTTTAAATGGTAGTTAAATGGACACATATGATTGAGAGAGTGTTTTTAGGACGAGAGAACTGTAGCATATTTACAATGAGAAATAAGTCCTGGGAGAGGCAGTGAATATGACGAGTATGAGACGGCAATAGAGACTGATGCCAGTTTGGACAGACAGGTTTGTTGCTTGGGCAGAACGCTGAAGACAGCAACCTCAGTGCACTCAATTTTCTAACAAAGAAAGACAGGAGGCCATCTGCTGAGGGTGAGAAGGGCTGGGTGGAGTACAGGATTTTATTTTACAACACGGATGTCATCTTGTGGAGCACAGCACTATTTCTCGAAAGGAAAAAGCGATGGGAGAATAATCGCAGATTTTGGTAAGAGGGTAACTCAGATAATCACCCTCCTCCATTTTTGCTCATACCTCATCTTCTCCTGAGGCCTAAAACTATGATCATGTTATTTAAATACTACAATGTGCTGCCCCCTCCAGCATTCCTGCCCCTGCTTGATTGTTTTGATAGCACGTAAACCTTTCTAACATACAACAGGGCAGAGATGTTTGGCTTCTTCACTGAGGAATTTCAAGAGCCCAGAAAATGACTTGACTCATAGTAGATCCTCATTAACTATTTGTGATTGAAACAGGTGGGCTTTCACATCTCCCTTTGAACCTGGGTCACATGCATACATGTGTAATCCCTAAATCCTGAAAATGTTCAAAGAACTTTATAGCAATGTCGAAAAAAGCACGTCAAGAAGAATAACGGAATGTGAGGTAAAGGAAGACTTCGGCTGTAATTCCTCCTGTGACCCCAAGAAACCTAATTTACTACTCAGTGACTTATTTTCATTATCCACAAAATAGGAATAATTATTTCCCAGTAATAATTGCTTAATTCATAAAATTTATACTTGAGATGTTGCAGAAAAGGCTTTTTAAACATAAAGATGACTTGATTATGATTGTGACTAAATTATCAAGTACTATTAAGACAGAACGAGATAATGGAGAAAAAACATATTGAAGGAAATGCATTTTAGAGATTTGTCTGCATTAGTAGGGAGAATTATCTTGTCAAAGGTATTGAAAACAGTTCTCAAAACCACTGTGTGCAAGGTCAAGATGGATACTGGAGAAAGGGAAAGCTTTTAGCAAGACTAGATTTTCCTGAAAAGAACTCCCATTTGCCTGAAAGAATAGCTTTCCCCTAAACTGTCTGGATTACCCTGTCTGGAAGCAGGTAAGTACAATGGTTTCTTGTGGAGGTAGATTAATTACTAAGTCTGGGGAAAAGAGGGCAAAATTCTGAACAAAGAATCTATGTCTATTCATGGAGATATGCATGACTAAGTTAATTAATATCCAATGACTGAAACTTCGGGACTCATGTTGCAAAGAAATGAACTACTGTAAACAGTGGGTAAGTGTACACCAAATGAAGAGGCAAGAAGGGACTGTGCAAGGAGCTTGCCAGAAGGCCTGGCACCTGAGCCTGTTAGGAAGCTCCACCATCAGGTGGCTGGGTTCATTTTGCAGCATATGAAACACAGAATTTGACCCAGCACCACTATTCTCCAGAGAACGCCTAAGATTTCACTGTGGACGGCAATAAGAAAGTAGGAATAACATGGCAGAAATGTACTTTTTAGGCAGCTCTGTTGAAAACATTTTTATAAATAAGGCGGGGAAAACCAGTAATTTTAATTTCCTTATCCCTAAGGATGACTCAAGACTCAAGACTCTGAAAATGGGAACCAAGAGTCCTTGCTTTAAGGATTGTTCTGCTGGTTTTGATAGATGACATGAAATGGGGAGCATGTGGGAAGTCCTGTTCCCAAGGTTCTAGAACTTATTTCTCTAGAGAAAATGATAAGTTAAATTATAAGGGTATATATACATTGGGGGGGGATTATGCTTGTGGGACACTCAAACCACTGGTGATCTATTTTTAGCCCCAGCAACTAAATCTTCCAGGTATGTTTCAAATACTTCTCAGAAGTGCAAGGAGAGCAAAGGCAAGAATAAATTTCAAATTCCCTATTCCTGCTGCTGACCTTCCGATCACAGTTTTAAAAATGAGTCTTTTCCCAGTTAGTCTACCCAAACTGAAAGACTTTCATTTCTCTGGTTTTATGCTTACTTACATTTTCTTTTATTTAAAGTACTTTCAACATTCTCACTACTGAGAATAAATCAAGGGTTAGTATTAAAACATTTTTTTTCTGAATTAAAGTCTGCTCCTTTTATTCTAAAGTAAAAAGAAGCCAGAAGAGAAAAGAGCAATCTGATTAGCTATATGGATCAGTATTTTATTAATATTGCTCAAAACATATAATCGTATCTCCGTTTGCGAAATAAATCTCTCATCTCGCACCCTAGAGAATCTGGGAACCATCCCTCCACCTTCGCTGAGCTTACAACCCTGTAAGGGAAACTCCTGGAAGCCACACAAACGAGATCAGTTGCGGCTCCTTCTACAACCATCCCATACACGACTGGGGGTGTGGGGTGCTGTGCCAGACTCCATAACCAAAGAGTTTGCATTTTAACATCCACGTGAGAGATATGAGAACCTGGATCCCTGCAAAGTAAAGAAGACTTGGAACTGAGATTCTCAAAAACAGCTCTGAGACTCGTAACAGGATGACAGCCTCAGTGAAAAGGTAGCGAAAACAATAAAACAGAACAAAATAAACTAGTGAACCAATGCAGAGTGATGACATGGAAGGATGTTTGGTTTCAGGTAGGTGGAGAGGGACGGCTGTCATCCTGAAAATGAGTGTCCACAGGGAATGTCTTCACACTTGGTTTAGGGTATGAAAGTAGATTTAGGACATTAAACTCTGATTAAGTTCCAGCCAATGCTTTTCCCAAGACACATGGTAAATAAAATAAACACAAAGCTATTTTGGGAGGACTTGCCCTAAACCTACATCCAGGAAAATTTAGCTGAAGATGAGTTCATAAAACAAAGTTAGAAAACATACAAAGAAACAATGCACTATGAGCATGAGCCAGAAGATAAACTAGAAAGATTGGAAACCTCTCTCTGCCAAAAGCATTTCAAATAATAGTGTTATATCAAACAGGTAAGAATAAGGAAAATCACTATTTTAAAAAGTGGGAAAGTTCACGTTACACAGTATATGCATTCAGGAAACTGTACAAAATGAATTTCTGGATGAGGAGTGGGGACTGTATTTCTGTAAGTTCTGAAACTCTTTTCGTCCTCACCGGGTATACACAGAAACCATAATACAAATTTCTAAGACTTCAAGAAATCATCCAATTAATGTAGATTTTTGCACATTTCATTACTGCAGTGATTGTGTGAATCAAGTAATCAAAAGTCTGGCCTATTTTTGAGGCTTTTCAGAGTAAAGATAAACAATTCTCATTATAGGGCTTGCTCTTCAACACCACAACATCCAGAAAAGCTGCATTTTGTTACAGTCAGAAATATGACCGAGAATAGCGGCATAATAGTGTTTTATAGCATCCCTAATGTCTGACTTTAATTACGGCTTTAAACAAGTATCTCTATACCAACTACTGTGTATTTTTATGCATCACACCTGTCAAAAGCAAATGGTTTCTGAAACCAGCTTTAAAATGTTTCATCCTCAGGTGAGGCAGTAAGAACTATTCTCAAAATCAACAAAGACTGACATCTAAACCAAACTGTTATGATTTAATAACCTCTCAAAGTAAACAAGGTACAGTAAATAAGTACAAATAAGATTGTACCCATTAAGCATATGACTTCAGGTGGATTTATCTAAAAGAAGGATAATTTAAATTTTCATTGTTAACATTTGTGGCTAATAACATTAAAAATACTTGTACAGAAATGAGAGAGTAAGGAACGTTTCTGGTAGCTTGTAATTTTTAAAAATGCTAGAGTTGCATGGGTGCTTGAGGTTCATTTGCTTTGGATTTTGAACATTGTAAGATATAAAGGGAAATTACAGAACTTCTAGTTCCTTTAAAACATTTATAGGTTAAAAAAATCATGAAAGTAGAAAAAAGACAAGACACTTTACTTCTCGACATTACTAACCTCTACCTCATCCCTAACCATGTAAAGACAGTTTTTTCTTTTCTAGTTACCCTCTGGTTTACAAATGAAGAATTTCTACTCTTTCACTAAGATGCTGGTGACTTAGATTACTAATTCTATGAGTATCTGCATTTCAGAATAAAATGTAGCACAAAATCTGGCTGTCCATTTATCCCTGGGCATTGCCTTGCAGTATCAGGCCACCTAAGTGACAAACTGCTTAAAAGAATGACTGTCATGGATGAGTGGCAGTAATGGCTTTGGTGCACAGTCTGGCTTTACGTATTTCAGTTCTGGTTTGTATCTTTGACTTGTAGTCCCTACAAATGCTTCGGGTTTCTTTCTTTTATTCTGATGTTTTGTTTTGTTTTAATTTGTCCTCAATAGCTTCTCCTATTTTTGGAAGTACCATGTCACTAATTGTTGAATGACAACTCATACGTGGGTAAATGAAACCAAACAGGGAAGCGTTAAACAAATTACTGTTCTCCAACAAACGAGTGTTCTTTGGGGGAAATCCTTAAGCCACACCAAAACCTAAGATTGTCTTTTTCAGAGTGACTGAGAAAAAAGCCCCAACTCGTCACCCCACCATGGAAGAAAGTTCCCAAAATAGTGATGCCAGTGAAGGCCAGTCTGCTGAAGAAATGGGTGATTTACAAACATTTCTGATAAATTTCTCCCTGCCCTAACTGCCTTACAGTGTTTGCTTCTCCGCTCTGGTTCACCACGTTGCAGTAGATGCTCTACTGTTCTAAGGAACCAGAAACCTTCCACAGATACTCATGAAGAAACTGCCTCAAGACTTGAGATGGATGTGAAAGCCACCTCTTAAAAGTAGGGACCAGGTTTTTGATTTGTCAAGTTTCCCCATCAGGCAGCTCAAAACAGACAATAAACACCGAGGATCCTGGTGACTAACTCCTCCCCAGTGCCTCTCTAGATCAGCTGCTGGGGAGCACTCTGCTGTCAAATGGCGTAAGTTAACCTGCAAGGCAGGCAGACAGCGAATTGGACAGTTTAGGGCAATGGTGCAGAAGACCGGCTGTGCTGCCTCGTTAGAAGCCGTGTTCTCATGGGCTGCTGACTTTAGAATAGTTGATAAGTCTCCGGTAACTTTTGACTAAAATGATTAGTTCCCAAGATCCTAGGTGATGCTACATTAAAAAGAAATAATATTGAATTGGGAAGAATATACTTTGATAATATTTATGATAAAATAATAATGACAACTATAGAAGAAAATGAAACTTTTAAAAGAAAAAGTGGAAGAGCATTAAACTTAACTGACAGTTCATCAAAGCGGGCACTTTTTTTTCAGAACTAGTCATAAACCTCTGATATTGTGATTGCTATTTTCCTAAATTCAAGATTAAAGAGGTCTCCAACAGAGGAGTTCCTTTAAGATTAGGATTAACTGGGTTTTAAAATTCTGAGAAGACAGGATTAGGGACTATGGACCATGCAGGTTTTGACTGGTTTCCAGCCCCAAAGCAACAAAATTAACCACTGAGGAACTGATTCATATGAATGAGGCAAAAACTAAACAAACAAAAACAAAAAGCACATGTATAGTGACATATACCTTGGAGGCATTTTGTATATTTGAAATTTCATTTGCATTTTTAGACAATGGAGTAACTCTTTTGCAGGCTGCACTAAAACATACACACACCACTGAAGAAATCAGACTAGGAATTTCAGCATTCATTTGATGTTTCTGGAAGTCAAGGAAAGTAGCCAATTAAAAAATAACTCAAAGACTCTTCTTTTTCACGTTCAGCAAGCATATGATAATTAATGGCAGAACAGCTTACCTAGGACAGGGCTCTTCCTTGAACTTAAGTTCTGAGAATCCACAATCTCTTCTGTTTGCCCATCTGCTTCTACCTCTGTTTTGTTCTGAATCTCATTTGCATCTTCACTAAGGCAAGTTCTTACGCTCTCTTCCTCTTCTGAGACTCTCTGGACTGTGGTGGCAGCACCAGCAGTACTAACATGAGTGGCGGCAGCAGGAACAGTGACTGGTGTGGGGGGAGGAGAGGCGGGAGGAGTTGGAGGAGATGCAGCAAAGGAAGGAACTGGGGAAGGGGCAATGGGAGCGGAAACACACTCCACTTTCATTTCTTCTGGGGGATTTTCCAGAATCTCCAATTCAAGAGTCAATGGCAACACCTCCTGTTTCACTAATTCCACAATGCTCTCCGTGGCTGGTAGTTTTTCACTAACTCCATTCATTTCATTAATTAGGTTAGTACTAGAAATCAGTGGAATATCTTTAGGTGCTACACTACAAGATTTCTTGCATATATCATCATCAATAACATCTGTCTGCAAAGGATCTGGCGTTTCTTTGCAAGACGTTGGGCTGGGAAGAGGAATTGCGTCTTCTTTTATGGAGGAGAGTTCACATCTGTCATCTAGAGCAGTGGTGAATACCGGCTGGCTACTAAGAGCAGCAGAGATGGGGGAAGCAATCGTACTTCGAGCAATCGGAGAAACAGCGGTCGGTGATGGAGGAAGAGGAAGCTCTGGTATGGATTCTGCTGCAGCAGTCTCAGACATCGGGCCCACGTGTTCCTTCTTCTCTCCACTAAGGACTAGCCTAAGCACTGGGGAAGGAGACTTTAACACTGGATCTGGTTTTGGCTTCTCCTCTGGGGAAAAAAAAGAAGAGTTTTAAGAGTAATTCCAGGATCAGAAATTACACTGCATTATTTTGGACCAATTCTTGTAATCTCTTACCCTACATCATGGGCAGCAGCAGAAGAGAGACCAAAATATTAGATGCCATCTGCCACTTCAAAAGCATTGTCATATTTTCTTTTCTAGTTACATCTACTATTACTTTGTCTCCAATACATATAAGGTTTATTTTGGAGAGAAAGAATCACTTCACCAAATGATTATGCCAAGAATATAGTGGAAACGCTTATCAAAACTGAGGCTAAACCATTATTGGGATAGGAGTGGGATTTTTCTTTAAGGTAGAGATACCTTCATTTCCACTATATCTTGTTCCCCGTAGAAATTTTTCCTACCAAGGATACACTACAGTGGCAGGATGGTTCAAGGCCAAATAATTGGAGATTAAATTATTACACACTGATATTTTTTCCTCTATAATTTCTACATTTGGGGGAACTTTTGTAAAGGACATGTATTACAAAAACTATGTTTTAAAAAAAGATACCATGGTGTCATTTATCATCAATGAACTTTATTATCTATCAGTGATATCAAGTTCCTGAACATAAAAATTCATTTAGAAATTAATTTAACTCTCACTTTTCAAGAGGCATGTAACCAGAAATAATGTTGAAGTTATAAAAATAGAAATTTATCAGGGTGGCTGGATGGCACAGTTGGTTACAGCACGAGCTCTCAACAAGGTTGCTGGTTCAATTCCTGCGTGGGATGGTGGGCTGCATCCCCTACCACTAAGATTGAAAACGGTGACTGGACTTGGAGCTGAGCTGCGCCCTCCACAACGAGCCTGAAGGACAACTACTTGGAGCTGATGGGCCCTGGAAAAACATACTGTTTCCCAATATTCCCCAATAAAATTTATTAAAAAATAAATAAAAGGAAATTTATCTTGTGTCTTCATTGTAAAAAAACAATTTCTTTACAGAGAAAATAAAGTTAATATTCAAATAATCAAGCTCAATAAAAAAGAACACAACATATATGTCTGAAATATTTGAGAATAATATATAAAATGTGTGCCTGTGTATAGACACAGAAAGAATGAGAGCGAGAGAGATAAATTGATAATCATAATAAAGATACCAGAAAAAAGGAACTCTAATTCATGAAAATCTCCATATTTTAAAATTCCAGGTAAACTGATATCTGATTCATCTCTGGGGGGATGAAACCAAAGGAGATTCAATTTAGACTGGTTTCTAGCCTTGTGCTTCCTTAGCACAATAAACAGGCTCCAGTAGAAAACCAGACGTTCGTGAGTATGTTCATCAAATGCAAACAAAAATTTGAAGCACTACTAAAAGACAATCTAAACCAAAAAAGACTTTACTTTCTCTGCCAGAAATCTTTAGGCATCACTGAAAATGAGTCTTCACAGTAAACTGTAGTCAACAATGTCAAAGAAAATATGCTCTATTAATCAGATAAACAGATGGTAAATATTAGCATCTGTTAATTCATTCACTGCAACTAACTTTTACTGGCCTTAAAATTCACTTTAATTTACGGGAGTAAAGGCCGGTGCTTCTTAAATTGAATTGTGCCTACTTACTGTAGTGGAGAAATAAATAAGATCAATAGACTCTGACTGCCAAATCCTTCAGACTAAGTTGCCAGGGAAAGAGACAAAAATATTTCAAAGAAATATGTCTATTATATGTATATGTGACATATACATAATAAGTAAATATTTATTAAAATATCTGATGTAACTAATTTCCAACTCAATGGAGTAACCGCTACGTGGGTCACTCAGATTACATGATACCACTACGCGAAAGCACAGCAGAATAACACTCTTTAAGACCACTGAATGAAACCTAGATGCAGTAAATTAAACAGTAGAAAATAATAATCCTCGCATTAACAATCTAATGAGAGTAGGTTGATTCAATTATTAATTTCAGGAAATAAAATTTCTGACACTAAAAATAATCAAACAAAAGGAGATCTAGGACTGAAACTTCTGTATACTCTTGAGAAAAATGTAACATTAATGAAGAAAATTTGAAACAAAAAAGTTAATTATTTTAACAGCTCCTCATTCTGAAATAAAAATCATTTAATTCATTCATTAAAGCTTTAATACAGAAAGCTGACAAGTATAATACAGTAGATCTAATTAAAGAACATTGATTTCTATATCTTTAAGAACTTTTGTTATTAAGATTATGCTTTGCAGAGCCATGGTGGCTTGAAATCTAATATGCTGCATTAAAAATGTTTATAACATTTGGCCATCTTTACGAACTTGTGGGAATTCCATTTTTAAGAATTTTTTCTAAGGAAATGATCATCCAAGAATGAGCACAAACAGAGGTCTGGAATATTTAAGGCAACACTATAATCGCAAAAATAAAAAAAAAATAAAAAAAAGGAAACAGACGAAATGTTAACAATGGGGGATTTATTAAAGAAATGATGGTCTGGCCAATCATTTAAAATAGGCTTTTAAAAGAGCATTTAAGGACATGGAAAGTTGTTTATAATAAAAGATATGCTTTTTAAAAAGCAGGGCACAAAGCTGTGTGTAAAACATAAACCTAATTCGGTAACTTAAAAAAATATATAATATTAACATATATGCATATGAGCAAGTCTGGATAATGAGATAGTTTTTCTTTCTTTTTATCTGTAGTCAATATAATGAATGACACATAGGAAGGAAGGAAGAAATAAAACGCTCCCTTTTATTCTCATATCGCCGTGGAACCAAGTGCCTAGACAGGAGCTTTTGGTGGTCATGAGCCTCACGCGGCTGACAGGGTGCTGCTGTCATCTAATGGGCAGAGACCAGGAATACCAAGCATCCTGAAATTTGAGGGACAGTATCATTTGACAGAGAAGAGCCTGTCCTAAATGCCAGAAGAGCCCCAATGAGCTACTTTGCTATAAAAGATTGAATTACAACAGAATACCATTCACTGAATACCTACTCTACACCAAGTGCTTTCAAAAGGCACTAAGACTAAGGCAAAAATAACTTTTATTTGTATTTAATTATCCACGCCATATTCTCAATACACTAGGCTGAATGCACGCCCTCAAAAACATCGAACAAAAATCATTTAAGCCCCCTGCCTTTCCACCATTAATACCAGCTGAAAATTTAAATTCATTCAACAGTCTTTCTCTCTACAAACCAAGCTGAGGTCTTCTCCTGTGTCTTTATAAACTACCCAACAAATGGGACATAGCTTATTTGTGTAGAAACTTGGTCTTCATGTAACCATTCTAGCTGTTCATACCAAACACTCTAAGAAAACCAGAAGCTTAATAATGGCAGCTAGCATTTATTAAATAAGCACTTATTATGTGCCAGGAACTGGGTCAAATACCATGTGTACACAGTGTCCTTTAATTCTTAAAACCACTATTGGGGTAGAAACTATTATGTTCCTATTTCACAGACGGGGAAACTGAGTTTTAGAAATAAGGTCATATAACTAGCAAGTGCTGGAACCTGTAAGTGATTTTCAAATCTCACATTCTTCCAATTTAGAAAATGAAAAAGGCTTATGAAAAAGGAGTTTTTAGCTGAATTAAGCTGGTGGGAGACTTTGGGGCTAACACAGGATTCTGTTATCTAGTGCAAACCCTCAGAAATGACATTTCCATTGGAGAAAAAAACCAATCTGATGGTGGAATAGACAATCTATTGATTCTGGGGTAATATAGCAGTCTTTGAAAATAGTGTATTTTGTATCCTACTTTAATTTCAAAAGAAATCTACAATAAGAAAAAAATGTAAAATTTCTTAACAAAAATTTTTTTCTGAAAAATGGTGAACCCTATCTAATGTTATCTGAATTTCATACATTTGGTTAAAAAACAAACAAAGAAACACTCCTCTGAGAACTATTCTATATACTGTCAAGCTATGGGTAGAATTACAAACAGAAAATTAGAATTACTACTGAGTTTTCTGGAGGACCGTTGGTACCAAGAGGAAGACAGCAGTAGTTCCAAAGAATTTCTTATAAGCTCTATGAAATATACTTAAAATGAAAGTTTTTCTTTTCATCAAGGTTACCTGAAATATTTTCCAATTCACCTACATCTATACCATGCATCAATTTAAAGTGTTGATTTTATTATTCAAATTTCCACTAAGCATAAAAAACCGAGAGGAAACTAAGACTTCTGCATTCTTCCTTCTGGAAATCAAGGCCTATATATGACAAAATGCAGGTGTCTAATAATCTAAAGTTCTTAGCAGGTCAGAGTTATCATTATCTGGGAATATGTGAATTCTTTATTGTGGCCCAGCTATAGGGAGAGTCTGCATAGAGGATATATTTTAAGGCCTCTTTGCATGGTAAGTATTCAATATGTTTAGTGTAATTCTAACCAGCAAAAGGATTATAACTGCAAAAGTCATGAAGTTTTGAAGGGAATACCCTGAAAATTATTCTCTACTCAGACTGAAAACATTCTGAATTTTGACTCAAAACTGCTTTATCATTGGGGGTAGGAAGTGCTCTTCCACAATACCTATGATTTACCCTTCTGTAAGCTGAATGACTTTTAATAGTACAACATTTAGCTTTCCGCATGTATGCGTCTCTAACTCTGAACAATGCTGAAAGAAGTATTTGACAGTGGCAACTTTTAGAAGCATGCCAGGTTAGGATTCGTTATCCATCTTTTAGCCTAAAGCTATCTTGTAAAACGAATGCAATATAGGACGGACTTGTATCTGTTCAAATTTACTAGCTCCTCAATAAGCAAGGGAAAAAATTACAATTATATCATCTTTGTATCCTACAAACAACACTGAAATTAAAAATTAGAACTTTATAAGTGTGATTAACTTGCCGTCCTGTAAAAATCCAATATTAAATACCTCCACTTTGATTATGTGCCAATTCCTAAATGCTTTTTAAAAAATAATTTTTAGAAAGTGTATCTATTAACATAGATTATTAAGAGATTTAAAGGAATGAATAATTCAAGAAAACAGAAAACAAATACAATTTCCATTCATTCTCAGAATGACCAAACATGAACAAAGCATGCTGAAAGTCACTTGCTTCCCCCTGTGCCTAGTGAGAACTGTTTCGCAATTTTAGCTAAAGTCAACCTAAATCCAATCAGACAGGAAAGAGAGCCTACGATATCCCACTTTCTGGCATGAGATTTTCCTTAACATTTTCTATTATAACCCAAAAGGATTTCTTTATTTCAACACACATTTGGCACTTCACGGTCAAAGTCAATAGGAGTAGAGACCTTTGTGATTAGTGATTCCTGCATCACTAATAAAGGCTACAATTTACTAAGCACTTTTCATGTGCTAGCCATGTCCCCACAACAACCGTGTGAGGCAGGTCTCCTTTATTCCATTCTGCAAGTGAAGAGATTAAGATACACAGCATAATGACTCATCAAGACCAAATAGCTATTGCATGATGGAGTCAGGATTGGAACTCAGTACTATCTCCACCTGAGGCCACAGAAGCCACCCTTGTAAGAAGAAATATTTCAGGTTTTTAAAAATACCAAGAAACACAGGAACATGTTGAGTATATAAATAAAACTGTGTTGTTCCTGTAAAGCAGTAGACACTTTGATTTATTCCCCCCAACCTTGTTACACAAAAAACAAAAAACAGCTTAAGGCACCTAAGCTTTTATCTATAGATATATCTCGACAGTGAGGCATTAATAAAATGTAGGAAAAATTTTACTTTACTTTCCTAGATGTTGAACACTTTGATTTTCCATCTCGAAGACTTGTTTAAAAGTGGGTCATCTAAATAATCCTCAGATGTTTTTCACTCTTACTCTTAAATGCTAAGGGTAATGTATTAAGGAAAAAAGAGACTAAAGAGAAGAGGGAGGAAAACAGTCATACACAAACCTTGCTTCTGGTCGCTAGCTGCAGTGACAGGGGTGCTGGCAGCAAGATGAGCGCTCTCCACAGTCCCATAAACCACTGGGCTGTGCTCGGGGACCTGGCTGGGCAGCTGCTGGGATTTGAAGTACAAAACAGGGTGATAATGAGCGTGCGAACATAAAAACTAGCAACATGGAACCCAAGCAAGTGGGGAAGACAGAGTGGGGTAAGAAAATTTAAAAAAAGAAAAGCAAGGAAAAAATATATAGGCCAATTTAATAAATTCAAAAAGTACATGGGAAGACGGGGAGAAAAGGAAAGAGGCGGCAGGAAAGGGGAAGGAAAAGAGATGATTACTATTAACCACAGCAAGAGAAGACAGCACAACAATCATTAGTACAATGCATTCTCCAGAGTTCCATCTAAGGAGGAACAGACTTGCAACCAACAACAGATGTCACATCGGAGAGGGAGTAACATCCTCCCACTCAAAGACCAAAGGGATTTGGTCAACTTCACTTATAAACTACGTACCTAGCAAAGCAGTTCATCTGCCAAAAGCAGGATAAACAAAACATGATGGGTTTTAAAATTAGTTACTGATTCAAGAAAATAATAGTGAAGGGTGATCCTTGTCATTTGTCCATATAATCACACAGGTGAGATGCAACTTGCAAAGTCTCTAAAGGCACTTTCAACTTAAAATGTGTTTAGATTCTGAGTCAACAATGGTAACTTTACAGACTTAGATATCTATAAAGTATTTGGCTCTTCAGAGCTTAGAGAAAACTTTCCTTTTCACGCAGTTAGTATACTGAAATAAAAAATGTTCATCAAATCCTAGTAGATAGAATAGGTTGAAAAATTGCAGCTATTGTTCAACTTAGAGGGAATTAGAATTACACAAGAAAGAACAAGAACATTCATTCTACATCACATTCCAGGCAGATATTTGTTGTGGATTTGAGGGATACACAAAAGCCACAAAATGAAGCAGTGTCTCTCCTCGGAGATCTAAGGTCATTTTTTGGATAGCTATAGTTTCCTGTATTGAATCTGTCAGTGTTATCAGAGCAGAGCTCCCCGCACAATTCTGATTTTGTTTTTGTTTGGGGGTTCTTCTTGGAGGGGAGGGGGAAATTAAGGTGTGGATGATTCTGGGTGGATATGGCCACTTGAAAGTGGGAGTTAATAAAAAATATTTTCAAGTCAGTAAATCTCCTGTAAACTGGGACTATAAAATGGAACATATCAGTTTAGACATATCATTTATCATGTTATTTAAGTAACAATGCTTTTCAGAATGTACAATATGCAATTTATATCAGACTATATATAGATTATAAAGGTAGGAATGGGAGAAATACCATTGTTTCACCTGTTCATTAGCTGATGAAAGTGCTCATGTTCCACAATTACTTCTAAATGAACACTACTAGAATTATATTTCCATTTATAAAAAATGAAGTTACTGTTTTCACTTTGAATTGTGGCCAAATAAACAAACAGTGCTGCCACGATTACTCTTACTTTGAATCCTTAGTTGAAGTGGGAAAAAAAATTGTATTACTAAAATTCAAAAATTAAAAAGCCTTCATAGCTATAAATGAAAACATGGACTCAGTTCATGGCTGAAAATAGCTCCAAAACAATGGGAAAATTGTTACTTAGTATTTATTAAATAGTTATTCACATATCCCAGGAAAAATTTGTAAAGTATGTCATTTACCTAAAAGGAAGAAAATATTAACTCCTCCAATTGCCTAGGAAATTAATAACCAAAAAAAAAAATGGGTAACTGCTAAAAGTAGGTCATTAAAATGACATCTATAGATAAGGTGAAATGTTTAAGACAGTAAAAAAGGCGACTGACGCCTATAAATATGCATAGATCAGAGAATTTTTCAATCTAAGATTAAAATACCTTCAATCACATTAAAGAGACAACGGTATATTTTTAAATTAACAAAGCCCTAGGAAGATTTTATGTATAAAGCATTTATAAGAAAAGAATGACAAAACATGGTTAAATCATAACTCCAAATCCAAGCTCCAAATCCAAGTATCCAGGACATACAGCCACAAAATGCTAGGAAACTACTTTTCAGTTTCCTCAGCTGTAAAATGATAAAGAACTAAAGATCCTTTCAGCTTTAACACTCTCTAAGCCTCTGACAGTATCAAGAAAATGATAGTAACATAGTAACATACTATGTAATCCAATACTCTTGTTTCAGATTCTTTTTAATTTAGGATAATCTCAAATTTTAGATTAAAAGCTCTAATTTCAACTCTTCTCTTCTAAAGAAATAACTATAAACAGTCATGGTTTATGTTATCTAATTGATACATCAGAAAAATCAAGAAACACTGGCTATTTTGACTCAAAACATCACATCCAATGCTGTATGAATTTCGTCCCTCTCAGGAAAGAAAGTTTTTGGGTAGCTAGAGAACTCAGGTACGTGATCTATATTGCTGAGGATATTTTAAGGGATTTCAAAATCACTGCACTTCTGTCACTTTCACTATTGGGGGAAATAACAATTTATAAAAATAATTCTGGAATGGCAATTAGCAGCAAAATATAAAATAATTCAATAAAGATGACCTGGAAGTCAGAGTTAAAAGGTTAGGGTTGGTCTGGCAACTGCACATTGTTGCAATAGTTCATACTTTATGCCAAGGCCTCCATCCTAAAATTTTCAAAATCAAGGCTCTGAATAGCAGAAGAAAAAAAAGTTCTCAATTTTCAGCCACAGTGATAATGGAGCTTAAAGTATAGGAAGATATTAGATATCTGATAGCATCCAAGAAGTGAATTCCCTTTATAAATTCTACTCGAGAATCTATTCTGTTGGAAGATTTATATATTAAATTTAAAGAACTGACTTTAAGGGATAATGGTAGATTTGAGCCCAAATACTGCAAGAATTAATTTTTTTAAACAGAGTGTTTACCCATAGGTAAAACAGGCAACAAAAATCTTGTATTGTCCTAAATACTTCTTTGTACAATTTCAATTCATTTCTCCTCACACAGCCACATTGTTTCTAACCAGAAAGGAGTCACCTTCCTTTACTATCTATTTTAATCTTGTGTATGACAAGCTGCTTAAGTAAAGAGGGAAGTTAGATGCGGGTCAGCAAACCATGGCCCAAGGACCACATACCTGGTTTTGTACTGCCCGTGAGATTAAGAACTTTCTACATTTTAAAATAGTTGGTGGAAAAAAATAAAATGAACAGTATTTCTTTAAACATGAAAACTATAGGAAACTTAAAATTTTAGTGTCCATAAGTCAAGTTTTATTGAACAGCCACTGGCATCATTTATATGCTGCATATAGTGCTTTCACGCTACAATGGCAGAGTTGAGCAGTGGTGAAAGAAACTATGGCTGTAAAGCCAAAAATATTTACTATCTGGCCTTTTATGGAAAATGTGTGCTGACCCCTTATAATTGAGAGAGAGCCAGAGACTCCAAATAGTTATGCAAATATAAGCAAGATGCTGATGGAATTTGTTGTCGTCATAAGAGGCTATTTGAATGCTTCCCATTTCATCATTTTAGGTATACAGTTGACCCTCGGTATCACAGAGGATTGGTTCCAGGAGCCCTCATGCATACCTAACTCTGGAAATGCTCAAGTCCCTTTTATAAAATGACGTAGTATTTGCATGTAATCTATGCACATCCTATATACTTTAAACCATCTCTAGATCACTTATAATTACGTAGTGTAATGTAAATGCTATGCAAATAGTTGTTATACTATATTGTTTAGGGGATAACGACGAGGAAAAAAAAGTCTGTACATGTTCAGTACAGACACACCATCACAGGCCTAAACACATAGCACGTGTCAGCAACAATTAACACTTTTTCCTGAACATTCTGAACTCATGGTTGGTTGAATCTGCAGATGTGGAACCTGTGGATAGGAAAAGCTGACTGCAATTGATTTTTCAAAGTCTTATTCAATGACTTTTAAAATAATCCTTGTAACAAATACCTCATGTTTAATATATATGAATCCTGAGGATAAACAAGTACAGCCCCCATTGAGAAACATAAAGATTAAGAAGTAAAAAAATAAATAACACAGAAAAATAAAAACCCAAAATATGCTTCTTTAGTAAGTGGGAGACAATTCTCCCGCATTCATTCATTAGAAATGTGTGGGTGTTTACCCCTGGTGTTTACCATATACAAAACATTGAGAACCCACTGGTAACTACAACAAAAAAAATCCTTAGCTCCACGTAGCTGATATTCTATCAATGGAAACATAGTAAAGAATAAACCATATACATGTAATGGAATATTATTCAGCCATAAAAGAATGAAATCTTGCCATTTGTGACAACATGGATGGACCTTGAGGGCATTACGCTAAGTGAAATAAGTCAGACAGAAAAAGACAAACACCATATGATCTCACTTACATGAGGAATCATAAAAAGCAAACAAACAAAAACAAGCTCATAGACAGAGAATGAGCGGTGGTTGAGGGAGTAAGGGGCGGGCAAAATAGGTGATGGAGTCAAAAGGCACCAACTTCCAGTTATAAGCTGCAAAGATGTAATACACACCAGGTGACTACAGTTAATGACACTTTATTCAATACTTGGAAATTGCTACGATTAAATCTTAAAGGTTCTCATCATAAGAAAAAAAATTTGAAACTACGTATGGTAATGGATATTAACTACACTTGCAGTGATGACCATTTTGCAATATATAGAAAATGGCAAATTATTGTGCTGTATACCTGAAACGAATATATTATTGTATGTCAATTATGCTTCAATGAATAATTATTTTTGCTTCACATTTTAAAAAAAAGAATACAACATAAAATTAATCATTTAATTACAAAAGCTATAAATGCTATACTGGAGTAGTAAGAACGCAGAGGTAACGTATTCTGGGGTTCTGACTTTGTATGTGGATTTTTTAGGAAGCAACATTTAGGGTGAATTTCAAAAAATGTGAATGCAGGCATGTGGGAGGCATAAGGGAGGAAGTGTAGGAGAAAGTATTTCAGGCAAAAGAAACAGCACATAGGAAGGCTCTGAAAGGAAGAGTAATACATAATCAGCCAACTTGGGGGCGAGGGGGAGAGGAACACAGGAAGAGCTGGGGACCTCAGTGTGAAATGTACAGGCCATACCAAGGGTTTTGGGCTTTGTCCCCACAGCAGTGGGAGGCCCAGGGACAGGTTTAAGCAGCAATGGGACATAATCAGATTTATGTTTTAAAAGAGCCTTCTGACTACTGCACGGAGAATGAACTAGTTATAAGAACACAATATGTAACGTTACTGTAGTAGCCAAAGGGAAATAACTTTGGTGGTAATAAAGGGGGGACTGAATGAATTTTACTTAATATAGGAATAAAACTGACAGGACTTGGTAACTGATTACATAAGGTAGGGAGGGGATCAATGAGGGGGTAAAAAGATTAGATTTCTGGTTTATGTGTGCCAGTCACTGAAATAGGGAACACTGAAACATCAGGTTTGGGGAGTCAAAGGACGGGGGTGAGGAAGACCATGAACTCAAGTTTTGAATTGAACTCCCTGTGAAGACAGTGAGTGTAGAGATCAAGCAAAAAGTTGGACATGTGACCTGAAGCTCAGACAAGGATCCATTTTTCTATAACAATATACGGAACGACATAATCCACATCTCCTTTAATACAAGGGTAACAATGCACAATAAATAATGATCATAGTAATAATGGAACAGTAACAATAAATGCACTGAATTCTAAAGCTAGAATCACAGAATGTAAGGACTAGAGGAGGCATCAACCAATGGATCGTTTTTCTTTTCCTTTCTACAATTTCCCCAAGAAACTACCAGTGTAAAAAATCTTGAGTGACATGAACTTGTATTTCCAGCGGGGGTTTGGACATCTCAGGTTTGGACAAGTCTAAGTATTACTTTGTTTTCACCACTTTATCCTACGTTCTTGGTTGCTCTGAAACAAGAATCTTCTCTCTTCCACGGAAAGGCCCTTCACAGGCTAAACTGCTAACAAGCATCTATTGACTGCCTTCCTAAGTACCACGCATCCAACCAGGTGCTGGGAGAACAGTGCTGAAAAAGACATGGGGCTCCTTACGTTCATGGAGCGAACATTCTAGTGGTAGAGACAAACAACAAGCCTGAAAATAACCCCGTTTGTCAGACAGAAGTTAATGCTGTGAATAAAATTAAAGCAGGGAAAGGACAGAGCGAAAAGGGGTGTGAAGGTGCTACTCTATGGAGTAGTCAGAGACTGTATTCCTGAGGAAATGATATTAGAAGAGACTCCTGAAAGGGGAAACATGGCAGACGTGGCTGGAATGTGGAAGAGGATTCCAGACAGAAGGCATAGTAAGAGCAAGAGTGGTAGGTAGAGGCGGCTTGGAAGGCTGGACCAAGGGCAAGAAGCACAGCAGCAATGCAGTATTATGCAGGAGAAGAGAGAAGGCGGAGAAGGGCTCAGACAGCCAGCCAGAAATCAGACGAGGTACGACCTCGTAAGGACCTCCAAAATTCTGAGTGTGGACTTTCTTATTTTTTGTCACCAGTGGAAAGACATTGGGCAGTTTTTCATGGGGAAGGGGTGTGACAGGATTTATATTTTAAAACAGCCACTCACTCTAGGTGTTCTATAAAGCATAGACAGAGAACATAAACACATTTTTCCAAAGAAGACATACAGGTAGCCAACAGGCACATGATAAGATGCTCAACCTCACATCAGGGAAAAGCAAATCAAAACCACAATGAGATATTATCTCACACTTCTTAGAATGGCTCTCATGAAAAAGGCAAGAGAGAACTGTTTGTAAGGATGTGGAAAAAAGGGAACTCTGTTGGTTGGACTGTAAAATGGAAAACATGGAGGTTCCTCAAAAAATTAAAAACAGAACTATCATATGACCCAGCAATTCCACTTCTGGGTATTTATATGAAGGAAACACTAACTGGAAAAGATACATGCATCCATGTCCACTGTAGCATAATTTACAACAGCCAAGTTACGGAAACAACCTAAGTGTCCATCAATAGATGAATGGATAAAGAGAGAAAATGTAGTACATATGTATGTACACGTACACACACACGCACAGGGAACTTATTCAGCCACAAAAAAGAATGAAATCCTGTCATTTATGAAAACATGGGTAGATTTTAAGGTATTATGCTAAGTAAAATAAATCAGAGAAAGACAAATATCATATGATTTCACTTATACGTGGAATCAAAAAATAACAAGCTCATAGATACAGAGAACAGATTAGTGGTTCCCAGAGGCAGGGGGTGGGCGAATTGGGCAAAAGAAGTCCAAAGGTACAATCCTCCAGTTACAAAGTAAGTCATGGAGATGTAATATACAGTATGTTGACTACATTTAATAATAGTACTGTATTGCGTATTTGAAAATTGCTAAGAGAATTGATCTAAAAATTGCTCATAAAATTTTTGTAACTATGTATGGTTGATGGATGTTAACTAGACTTATGGTGATCACTTTGTAATATAAACAAATATCACATCATCATGTTGTATACATGAAACTAATATAATGTCATATGTCAATTATACCTCAATAAAACAATTTTCAAAAGAACAGATAGAGAACAGGCAAACCAGATGCAAGGAGACGAGTGGGGAGTTGCTGTTGTCTAGGGGAGAGATGCAAGTGGCTTAGAGGGTAACAGTAGCAGTGACGGTGGTGAGATGACCCAGACAGGACTTCTAATATAATGGTTGTGGAATATGAGATAAAGAGTTAAAAGACGACTTCTAAGCTCATCAATTGAGCAACTGGGGTAGACTGTGTTATAATTTACTGAAATAAAGAAAACGGGAGCATACCAAACACCTGAAGAAACAGTAATGAAAGGTTCAGAAACTCAAGTGCCATTTTAAACCAATAGGTGACCTAAAAGGGTGTAAAACAATTAATAGAACAGTGGTACAAACTAGAGAATGTATGCCCAAGTTAAAGGCATTCAGATTAATGAAAACAATTTTTTTTTCTTTAAACAATAATCTGATAAAACAAAATACATCTACAATAGAGAGAACCTCTTCCTTGAAGGCAAAGAACAGTTGCCAAGATATCAGAAATGATGAGGGAAACCCAGACACTCAAGATAAAAGCCATCAGGCTAACCTAAAGGACTTAAAATGATTTTAAAGTTCCAATGGAAGGAAGAGTGATGAAACAACAAGAAAAACTCTAAAAAACAAGGATAATGTGGATGGCATTCTCTCTAATCTATTAAAGTGTATTATACAACTACTGTATTAAAGATAGTATAGTAATAGAATATAAAAGTCCAGAAATAGACCCAGGTATATATAATTCGGCAAATAATTAAAACAAAATCTCAAAAAAAGGAGGCAATGATTATTCAATAAATAATACTAAAACAAGAGCTGAGTCATTTGGTTAAAAAAAAGGAAGCAGGATCCAAACCTCACTGTGTATACATCAAAATAATTCCCACATAAATAAAAAATAATCAAGCCCGGGCCGGCCCAGTGGCTCAGGCAGTTAGAGCTCCATGTTCCTAACTCCGAAGGCTGCCCATATGATTCCCACATGGGCCAGTGGGCTCTCCACCACAAGGTTACCAGTTCAATTCCCCGAGTACCCCAAGGGATGGTGGGCAACACCTCCTGCAACTAAGATTGAACACGGCACCTTGAGCTGAGCTGCCGCTGAGCTCCCGGATGGCTCAGTTGGTTGGAGCGCATCCTTTCAACCACAAGGTTGCCGGTTCAACTCCTGCAAGAGACGGTGGGCTGTGCCCCCTGCAACTAGCAACGGCAACTGGACCTGGAGCTGAGCTGTGCCCTCCACGACTAAGACTGAAAGGACAACTTGAAGCTGAACAGCACCCGCCATAGCTAAGATTGAAAGGACAACAACTTAACTTGGAAAAAAGTCCTGGAAGTACACACTGTTCACCAATTAAAAAAAAAAAAAAAAAAAAAAAAGTCCTGTTCCCCTTCCCCCCAGTTAAAAAATCTTTAAAAAAAAAAAAAAGAAATCAAGCCCAAGTACTAGAAGAAAATATATATACGAGTAGTTTTATTATCTTGGGTGGGAAACTATTTCAAAGTATTAGCCCCAAAACATCAATTATTTAGGAAAACACAGGAATTTGTGAATATAAAAATTTTAAAACTTCCATATGTTTTAACTTTGTAAATAAGGCACCATTAACAAAGTTAAAACAGAATCATCTAGCTAGAAAAAAATGTTAAATATGTCAAAGGGATTTGTTTAACATGTAAAGAACGCTTATAAATCAGAATTAATCATTAACCCAGAAAAAAATCCTCACCTCGAAAGAAATGTGTATGAAAGACATGAACAGATAATTCATACATACACACAAATAACCAGTACACATCAAAATTCTTTACTCCACAAAAACCAATAAATAAAATTTAAATGAGATTATTTTTCAATCTATCAAATAAGCAATAATGTAAGGAAAGGGGTATTATCTTTTACTGCTGGTGGAAGATGATCCGGCACATTTCTGGAGGATAGGTCACCACACCATACCCCCAAAAGAGGTACACAAAGGTGTTCCTCACAGCACTGTTAATATTCCTGACAAACAGGAAAGAATAGGAACACCCATCAATTAGATAGAGTACTTCCAAATGAAGAAATACTATGTAGCCTTAAAAATTATAATACCTACAGTCAAATATGAACAGTTCTGCAAGATCAATGAAAAAAAAAAGTAGTTATAAAATGGCATGAATGAACCAAAATATATTAAATTATAGGTATGGATACGTGTGTGTGTATGTGTATATATATGTACTTAAAAATGTCTGGAAGGTTATTCACCAAAAAGTTAACAATGATTTAATCTCAGTATTAAGACTTAGGGTTACAACTTCTTTCTTTACTACTCTTATTTTCCAGTGAAGATTTGTAATTTTTATACATATAAAAGTTAAGTCATGTTAATTCTGAAAAATAATTTTCAAAATCTGAGTTTCTTGTGATCTCTTATAATACGTGTGATCCCCTATAACTATAATCATAGTTGCTAGATGATTACAAGTTGCAACACTATTATTCAATGTCTGACTGGTAATAAGTGGTAAAGGACAGAAATTTTGCTACCTATGCAAAAATTCAAGTCACATTTTCTTTATAATTAGGATTCAGATTTAGAGTATCTAAGGTAAAATCATACCACTTTAACAGCGAAGGCTTTCACAAAATTTGGTGAAGATGTATGAAAAAACATAGTTCAATTATAAACAAAGAATCATTTAAAACAAAATAAATGTTAATGTTATTAATGTGTCTCATAAGTGGATCTTTTCTTAAAGATTTTTTATTAAACTATAGCTATACTATAACACACAGTATTATATTCGTTTCAGGTGTACACCATAGTATAAAGTAGACCTTCATTGGGATGCCAAAACAACTTAAAACATACTTGCTCCACTGGCTTCCAAAAGAAGGTAAGTATCTCAAAAGTGACCTGAAGTCAAATTTGTTCCCTTTAGGAAATTCCTACAGGCAATGAAGCTGGAGAAGCTTGGTTTTACTAAAATTCAGGACAAACTCCTGTTGGAGACAGACCTGATGAAATCAACAACTGTACTCTATAGTTCTAAGTAGTACTCTCTGACAGTCTGTGTACAAATTCATTTGAAACAAAGAAACAAATTAACCCTCGCCAGCAAGGATCTGTTCATTAAGACATCTCCTTTAAAACCTGAGAGAATACACCGCAGCTTAGTTATCTGTTTCAAGTCTACAAGGCTTTCCATATTATTGAAAAGTACCATTTTTAAATCAAAGAAGGTTACTAATGAGAAATTATTTATTAAAGATAAAGAAAAATGTGTTTTAATTCAACAACCACTATCTTTACTGCAAACCTCAGTAAAACAAAACCATACCTGTATGTTTCAAGGCACAAAATGATCTTCAC
Source organism: Rhinolophus sinicus (assembly GCF_057876585.1). Classification (NCBI taxonomy): domain Eukaryota; kingdom Metazoa; phylum Chordata; class Mammalia; order Chiroptera; family Rhinolophidae; genus Rhinolophus; species Rhinolophus sinicus. Next base: position 14,149,254 of record NC_142514.1, read on the forward strand.
TGAGCAGTGCCTACACTGAGCTGACAAAGTGACACTGCGAAAGTTAAGATCGGATAGTTTAACATTACATAGGTATCTCCTTCAAAATCTTTCTGCGGGAACTTATCTACTTATTATTCTACCTATTATGTATAATATGAATACGACCTAACTTGAGTTAACTATTGTTGCTAAAACTACGAAATGAACTAATTAACAAGTGGTCAGAATTTAAGGTTTCCAGGTATCAAGTTTTTAAGAAGCTCTTCAGAAAACTGGATAACCCGATGACTTAGGTAATTTTCCCAAATGACAGGAGAGGCTGTATCTTTCCTAAGACGTGCCAACGATCAATAATTTCCAACCTTTTCTCTGTCCCTACACACTACGGCATAGGACTCTTTCCCCAGTTATAACTGTTTCACTGTAAGAGTGATTCTTAAAACACAAAAGAAATGAGAACAAAAGGGAGTGGGGATAGAAAGGTATACATAGCTCATTTAAAAAAAAATTAAGTGACGTTGATACACAAGCCCATGCCTTTGGAAGTAGACAATTTTAGAAGCCTTCTTTCTTTTTACCCTACAGGGTCCTTTGACTTCCAGGCATCTAGCACATTTCTTAATACAGAAAATATTCCTTGTGCCTAATTACTATCAACAGCAGAGATATGTAGCTGAAAGAGTTTGATGCTATGGGAAAGTACCAAAAATTTCCCCTTCTTTCCCATGTTGATATTTAATAGGGAACACTGAGATTATGTAGTACAAATACTCATTTTATAGATAAAAAACGGGGCTTCAGGGGCTTGATGTTCTGACCCACGTCAATCTAAGCGACAGTGTGGAGACCAGCAGCAAGTGTGCTAGTACTCTAAGATGCCCCTCCATGCACCTCTGTGTACTGTGATAATCTGAAGGGGCACATGTATGCAGCTATGTGTTTTTTACATGTTGCATATTTGAGAAATAAAACCTCCAAGAGCTATTCTACAGATCATTTTAAAATTTAGGGAAGCAGGACAATTTCAAATTCAATCTATTCTTCAGGGCAAAAACCTGTTTCTCCTCTCCATTCTCACATAAAGCCAATCAATGCACTTTCCTTAGCTCTTGGTCTGATTGCTTGCCAGACTCAAACTCATTATCCACCTCTGCAAACTTCCCCATGCATACTCCACGTTAAATCCAGGCATCCAAGCTTAGTCACCCTCTGAGCCTTTCCTCTCTTATACCTAGGGGAACCATGCATCCCCATTTACCTGTACAGTAATGGTTTATGCCTGTTATCCCAGCAAAATAATTAATAGCATCCCCATTCATTTCTAAAACTGCCTCAATTTAAATGATTATATATGGTCACCCTTTTTATAATCCTAACTTAGTAACCAATTGCTAAATATTTCTCAAACTGGCTTCCTCTTCTTCAACTGACTTCCTAATTTATCACCTAAAAGGACAATAGTTTTCTTTTCATCAGCTTTGCCATCTCCATGTGCCTTTCTGCACATGCTGCCCCTCTGTCTGGAATACCCCTCTCTCTTTCCATTTTGCAAATACCAATCTGGGAACTCAGATTAAATAGCATCTTTACTGTGAAGCCTCTCAGACCCTTGGACTCATTCTCTGTGCTTCCTAAAATAACAATAATTGTAATATTGGTAACAGGTAATATTTACTGAATGCTCATCATGCCCTGACCTTAAGCAATTTTTTAAGTATTTTGTCTCCTTTAATCCTTATAATAACTCTATCTGATAGGTTTTATTTTCCTCATTATTTAAAATGGAAGCTAAGGCTCTGGAATATTAAGTCACCAAATTAAGTAGTGGAACTAGGACCTGAAACCAGGTATGTCTGATTCTAAGCCAAAGATTTAAAACTTTCCCCTGTACAACATCACCTATACCACCATTAATAGGTTTTTGTGATCCAATACATTTGAGTCTGTGCTGCAAAACTCTGTACCACTTGGTCACCTTGGTGCTTTCATAATTCTCCGTATACACCTCCCAGGAGGACCAGTTATTTCTTAGTAAGTGTCCTTTCTCTCCCTGGGACTGGGATACCCTCCTTGATAAGGAAAGGCTTTGCTATTTACAACATACGCACTGTGGCTCAAAGCAGGTACGCCATCAGGCCAAAAGCAATCCAGTATTTACTACTCAGTCATAAATTCTGACACAGAGTTGTCTCATCTGCAGTCTTACTAATTAGAATGTAGTTCATGATCTATATCTAGAATTAGGCCAAAGTTGGCAAACTAGCAGCTTTTAGGCTAACCCTAACGGGTTTTCTTCAGCAGGCATAGAGCTATCTGTTAGCAGAATTAGTTGCCAACATTTAAAACTTGGAGTTTTGTTTTTTTCCATAAATAGAGATTTCTAGCTTTTTTTGAAACCCGGGGTCCCACTGTAAATACTGTAACCACCAGCTGGTGAGGACCGCCTCCCTTCAGCAGGGATGAGTCTTCTACTCCACGCGCATCACTATGAATGTCTGAAAACTGAAGCCAAGTGTCAGTTGCTATCATCACCCTTCTGCTGTTTTTCATTAAGAGGAAAATGAAATATTTCTAGTGCGTATGTCTCTGTTAAAAAGCTATTTGTTCATTCCATGAATTTCACGTATTTCGAAAGCCAACAGGTTGGTAAGCATGGATTGAAATGCAAATTAATAAAATAAACTGATACTTCATGATATCACATCCCCAAAATTACTACTCACATTATAATTATTAACCAATGGCCTTTATCAAAGAAAAATATACATTTAATATGTTTCGATGACACAAATACATATACTGGTGTTCAAGCCTGTGGTCCCTGAGGAAAGATAATAGCAAAAGGATTTCTATGGCTAAGGACAGAGGGATAACCTGAAGAGAGTGGGATCAAGCCTGGTAACATCACAGAAAGCCAACCCCACAGGGAATTAAAATGCAAAAGATACACTAACACATGTTCAAGTTGAGAATTTAAACACATATCAACAAAAAGTTGTCAACCATATGGCTTGACAGTAACAATATTTTAATTACTGTGGGAAAATGCGGACTAAAATTTAACTACTGATCAATCCTAAATTTTTGTCCCTAATAGAGCACGTAAGTCATTAATTTAAATGCGTAAATGTGGCTTCTCCATGTTTACTTCCAGAGACAAGATTAAATATGAGACCTCCTTAATCATTCCAGACTTGGTATATCCCTGCAGAAGTAATGGGGAATGGTGAAAAGTTCTATTAACAATCATTAATATGGCCTTACAATTCACATATCTAGATGGTCACTATTATACCTATCTAGATGATGGACGACTGAGATAAATGTCAGCCAAAGACTATCATAATTTACAAGGGACACACGGCATTACATTAAAGGCCCAAGTTTTAGGCTTACTCAAATTCAGATTTTCAAGGGGCTCTAAACACAGACATCTACCATATTTTGATGGGTATAATACCCTCCTGTATATAATGTGCACCCAAGTTTTTGGCCCAAACTTTCAGGGAAAAAAAAACTTTTGTTTTAATTTAATTCAAATTTTTATTTGTTCACATTTAGGTACTGTTTTTTTGTATTGTAAAGGAATTTTAGCATTTATCTTTTAATATAGTATGGTACAAGATATTTTATGTAACAAATAATTACAAAACACAAGAACAGATATAAGGTACAAGAAATTTTATGTACCGGTAACAGATTTACGATATTTACGCATCACAGAAGGCCAAGAACTCTTAGTCGTTGCAAGTTCGTCTTAAGGGTATTATTTTGCATATGGATATCATTATTGATTTCTAGAGGTACGCTTTAACTCATAAGCATAAATAAAAGAATTAAAAACATTTATATAGATACAGGGTTAGTACTACCCATGTATAACGCGCATCCTTATTTTTCCCTCACAAATTTGGGCAAAGAAGTGTGCATTATACATGGCAAAATACGGTATTTGTGATCTCAATTTTTAAAAATATTTTAAAGAACTTTTTAAACCTATACATTAAAATCAAGTTAATATACTATCATCTGAAATCCACTATATTTGACCATCCATATCACTTGTCTGTAAACCGGGCTCTGAGGAATACCTTACCATCCAGCTACAAGATGGGGAAGCAAGCAGCCCCTTACTTCTTAATAACTTGGGTTTTATCTGTCTTATATGCTAGGCTCTCACTTTAGATATTCTGAAGACTGGAAAACCACTCATCTCCTCTGAATGGTTTATCAAAATTTAAAGTAATCCAGTGAGAAAATAAAAATCCTGTCAAATTTGGGGAATTCCATTCTCTCTTGTAGTTACTAAACTCCAGTTACCACTGGAATGCCTTGGTTTCTAAAAGCAAGAAAGTAAACTCTTAGAAGATCATGATAATCACATTCTGCAAGAGAAACAAAAAGGTGCTTAACTGACATAATAACCCTTGTAAATAATTAAAGGAGAGAGACACCGTCCACTCAAGCTCATTTATGTAGTCCTAACAGGTATACCTATAATACATTTAAGCATGCTCTGTCTGAGTAACACAGGGAATCATCTCAAACAATACTGTTCAGTAAAAATGCTTAAATTCTCAACCCTAATGTTTGCATTACTGTAGTGTGCAGCACTTAATTCCTAAGGCTCCATGTTGAAAATATAAAATACTCATTTAATGATGAAGTTTACATAGGAATGCAGCTTCTTTTGGTATCATGCAATAGCTCATTAGGAAGAGTGGCAGCAGCTATGCTCTGAAGGTGAAGAAAAACAGAAATATCACCAATAAAAAAATTGTAGTTGTAATAATTTATAAAAAGAAACAATGTCTGTTTAAATATCATTTAGATATTCGAGGTTATGAGACAACTGATAGACATGGAAAGTACAGAAAGCAGCTAGAGAAAACAGAAGAGTTCAGTAGAGGTTAGTGAACAAATACGTACCACCATCCATCATGGCTCACTCTGTCTTACCTGAGGAGGAGTGGGTGTGGATGTGGGTCTCCCTATGGGTGGAGTAGGATTTCTGCTGCCACCTCCAGACATAATCTCCTCTGTTATATCTTTACCTCCCTGGTTTGGATCCCGAATTCTTATCTATAAGGTTACAATAAGATGGCATATTTACAGAGGGGTGTCTCTCTAGTAGATTATGGACATATAATGTAGTAAAAGTGCAAACTGGGAAACCTATCAAATAGCAAAGTTGATTTTATTTCAATCATAGAACTATACGGGGTCATTCAGAGAAATTTAGGTCATCAGCTCTGACATGAACTAATTAGAATAACAAGCTAAGTGAGATTTAGTTGGCTGAATTTCTAGGTCATAAAGGCAAAAAGCATTAACGTATGTCTTATAAGCACTGCCAAATTGACTGATTTTATTTACAAAGCTTAACATAAGATTCATAAAACAGTTTTAAAATACGGAAATTACTCTGTAGCACAAAGTTTTAAAGGCCTTAAACAGCTCTCCAACAAAATTAATAATATGTATACCCTAGGACTTAATCAGAATTCATGTTGTAGATAACCTTATATATGTATGTAAGGACAGTCACTGCAATATTGTTTTTCCAGCAAAGACAAAGAAACATCTTAAAGGCCAATCAAACATCAAATATCACGGTAATTAAAAAATCAGGTCACATCCTTACATTATTAAATACCAAACAGCCAGGAGAACGAATGAGATAGACCTACATGTACTGATACGGAAGGATCATCAACATGTACAGATAAGAAAAAGATGCCAGATGAAGAAAACTGTGCATGGTCTTCCTTTTTTATTCTATTTATTTTATTTTTTTAATTAAAGTTTATTGGGGTGACAACTGTTAGTAAAGTTACAAAGATTTCAGGTGTACAATTCTGTAATACATCATCCATATATGACATTGTGTGTTCACCACCCAAAGTCTGTTCTCTTTCCATCACCATATATCGGATCCCCTTTACCTTAATCTGCCATCCCCCTCACCCCTGACCCTCTGGTAACCACTAAACTATTGTCACTTTTATTTTTTTATAGGCTACTTATGTTTACAGACGTCAGTGGAGATGGTTCTATAATAGAGTTGGGAGTACCTGGCTTCTTGAAAATTTCAAAGAATTCACTAATAAAACCAACTCTCTGGATCAGGAAGCTTTTTTGGAAGTAGTTTCTTCAGTAAGATTTTTAATACCAGCTATTTTTCCAGGTTTGGAAACTTGTTTCTATTACAGTTTTAAGTAGTGCTTCTAATTCATTTGTTGTTCTTCAGTAAAATCTATCATTACTTTCCTCTATTTTCATTATCTTCTTTATTAATTTTTCTGCATTCTGAAAGTGTTCAAGTCAACATTTCCATAGCAGTTTCTCAACTTTAGCGTTATGATATACTGGCATGTCCTATTTACTATGATGTGTGCACAAGTAATTTGTTTCTGATAATAAAGAATCAATGTTTTGAAGTTCATTAACTTTTATTAAGTGAGAGTATTTCAAGGGTATTGCTATGATGTCACACCCACCTATCCTATCTTTGTGAATGGAGGAGTGTCTTATAACCATCATCAATTTTTGTGTGTTCTGATGGATAAGAGATTGCAAGCTACTCCTCTACAAAATGTTCTGCAATGTGAATTTTATATGACTACACTCTAATTCTCTTGGGCCTGTCTTATACTAGACAGAGACAAAGCCCCTATAACTTATTAAAAACAATTAGAATACATTTTCTAAATTCTGCTTTGTGTTTCTGAAAATAAGTCTATTCCACAGGAAGGATTTTTCTTGTCCTAAACACTTTGCTTATTTTTTCTTGTGCTAATTTCCCCATCAGTTCCTGTTTGGGTGTTGATCTGACTAGGACTAGAGTTAAAGGACAGTCAGGATGTGAGACCTGAGCTCAAATTCCTCCCACTGGAGAAGACCTTAGCAGACCAAACCCTCCCAGATCTAAAGCTACAGGACATGTTGTCGTTTAGCATACCCAGCTCAGTGCATGTTGGAAAGTGATAGATATTAAGCAAATGGTACTTGCAACTTCTAATTATATGCCCATACACAGCCTCCAGGTCTAGTGGTGAGGATATAAGGGAAAAATAAAAAATGGCACTCATTTGTGAACTGAGATGAATAATGATCATAGCTGGGAGCAAACTTATTTCATAAGTGAATGGACATTCAATTTTAAGATAAGACAAATTAGTGAAGATCTCTTACTGTTTTTTTCTCCCTCTTAGCTGGAGGGGGCTGCTGCTGCGTAGGCACAATGATAGGTGCTGACTGGTACACCGGCTGACTTGGGTAAAAAGGCGTTCCTACAGAGTTAGAAAAGAATAACAAGAAGCATTCAGTTATTTTGTCCATCACTGTAAGACTATTAATAGCACTGCCACTGGACAATCAGTTGAAAAACATAACAAAAACAAAAAGAAGCATTCTTCTTAATCTCTCACCACTAGCTACCCTCCACAGCTACTTTTGTGGTCAAGGAATGATTTCCAAATACTCATAAACACCTATCTTTTCTTTAGCATCCAATATGAAAATAAATAAATAACCAGGCCCTGCTGATTGCCACCACAGGTACCTTTTAAAACACTAATCCTACTATAGCACTGCTTTAAAAAAATCTAATCTGGAGGCCTGTTTACCTGCAACAGTGATTCTCAGCAAGAGTTTGTGTGAGTATGTTCTGTGTGTGGGTTTGGTCTGGGGCAGGAGAATACATCTGATCATTATCGGGTAGGAGTGGTCTAATTCTTCTCCTTACGAGAAACACAGCCATGGAAAGCCACCATTAAGGCCTGGCAAATATCCTACTGCTGAGGCGGACGAAAGGTTGATAAGCAGCCTGAAGATACAGTCCAGATACTCAGAATCCAGTTCCAGGTTTCTAATTACATTTTCTACCATTCTCCAACTGCACACCTTTGCTCTAGCTACAACCTATTCCTGGGTTGAGGACAATCTCTTTGACATTGTTCATACCTTTTGACCATATTTTATTGCCCTTCTGCCTGAAATTATCTTACACCCATCCTTTGTATTCTCAATGAATCCTTTTTAACTTTTAAAACTTTTGACTATAATTATAATTACTATTGGACCATAGTGCTTAGAGAAAAGGTGGTGAGGAGTCAGAAACTGGATATTTTTAAGGTAGAACCAACACATTTGCTGATGTATTGAATGTGAGTGTGAGAAAAAAAGAAGTGGCAAGGAAAACTCTTAGCAAGTGGAAGAGTGGAGATGCTATTTATTTACTTACCGAGATGAGAAAAGCTGGAGGAAGAGTACAGTTTAGGGCAGAAAAATCAAGAGTTCAATTTGGGACATATAAAGTCTGAGATTCTTATTAGATCTTCAAATGGAAATATCAACTAGGCAGGAAGAGACACAAGTCTGGAGCCAGGGAACAGATATCCATTTGGAATTAGTAGAATGTGGACAACATTTAAACCATGAGACTGGGTAACTCAGAAAATGAGTTCAAAAAGAAAAGAAGCCCAAGGACTCAATTTTGGGCACTCTATGTTTGATTATAGAGGTCACAGATATGAAGAAAAGCCAGCAAAGAAGATGAAAAAGACGTGGGGAGTGGCTGAAATGAAGAAAGTTGCTCAAGAATGGGAAGAGTGCTTCACTATGTAAATGGTGCTGTATGTCAACTGCAATTTAGCAACACAGAATTCACTGGTGACCTTGACAAGAGCTGTTTGGGTACTGCTGGGGGGCATGCACCCTGACTAAGGTGCATTCAAAGTGAATGTGATAAAAGAGAATGAAGGCAGTGGATATAGATAATTCTTTATCTTAAAAAGTTTTGCAGGACAGCCAGCTTGCTCAGTGGTTAGAGCGCAAGCTCTGAATAACAGGGTTGCCGGTTCGATTCCCACATGGGCCAGTGAGCTACACCCTCCACAACTAGAATGAAGACAATGAGCTGCCGCTGAGCTTCCGGAGGGGCAGCCAAATGGCTCAGTTGGTTAGAGCGCGAGCTCTCAACAACAGGTTGCTGGTTCAATTCCCACATGGGATGGTGGGCTGATCCCCCTGCAACTGAAGATTGAAAACGGCGACTGGACTTGGAGCTGAGCTTTGCCCTCCACAACTAGATTGAAGGACAACTACTTGGAGCTGATGGACCCTGGAGAAACACACTGTTCCCCAATAATCCCCAATAAAATTAAAAAAAAAAAAAAGTTTTGCTATGATGGGAAGCAGAAAAATAGGCTGGACAAGAATAAGGAGCCAAAAACACTTTTGTTTAAAAGATGGGAATTAAAGAGTATACCTGTATGCTAATAGGTCTAATCCAGCAGAGGGAGAAAAAAGATGATAAGGTAGCAAAGAGAAGAGAACTGCCAGAGTAATAGCCTTAAATGGCTCTAGTGCACAGTAAGAGATTGGCCTTTGCTGGGAGCATGGATAGTTCAGTCACGGTAATAAAAAGGAAAGAAATATGTATGATGGTAGTTAATACAGGTAAAATCCTTGGTAGTTTAGTGAACAGTCAAATGGTGTTAGCGCTATTATATTATCACTGTCATCACCAACAAAATCCCCACCACCATCACAAGAATCTTCAATTGGAAATTTCTTGGAAATAGTATGATTTGCAGTACCAGAACTGCAGATAGCAATCAGATATGGACAATCAGATTTGGAAAAGATCTAAACAAAGGGCATGATTAGGATTTCAGTAAATTCACCGTAAAAAGACAAAAAACAAAAAACAAAACAAAAATACCTATTCATCCTCTAGTGGTGAGTAAACTATTCTCAAGGCAAGGCTCAAATAAGCGCTTTATGCTACCCTATTATGTCACTAGCTCCAAAACTCAGAAAACAAACGCCTAAAATTGGTTTCAAATGCTGCTAGAGAAGCAATACAATCTGTTCACCTTGTCATATTTTTTAAGCTAAGTGAAATAAGATCCAAAAGGTGAACCATCCCTAAAAAAAACCCCCAGATTCTTCTAATAAATCATTTTTGAGTCAACATGACTGAGACAAAGGCTGGCACATAATACACATGAAATAAATACCAAATGAACAAACCTACCGTGTTTACCCGAAAATAAGACTGGGTCCTATATTAAGGTTTGCTCCAAAAGAAGCATTAGGGCTTATGTTCAGGGGATGTCATCCTGAAAAATTATGCTAGATCTTTTTTTCCGGTTAGGTCTTATTTTCAGGGAAACACGGTAGCAGAATAGGATAATCTCAATAAAGTGGACTTAAAAACAATTAGTAAAACATTAAGTAACCTGTGAAACCCAGCAGAGAAAGCACTCTGCTCTACCAAACAATTTTCTTTTTTAAACTACCCCAACTTCTTGTTCAGTTAGGTATATATAAAACCACTTATTTGATTCTATTAAAAACATGAATAACTTTTGCATACCATTTATCAATTAGGCAAGTTACTTACTGTCTCTGGACCGCTTATGCATGAAATGAAATAAGTTTGTCCAGATCAAGGGTCTGTCAGCTAAAGCCCATGGGCCAAATATAGCCCGATGCTATTTATTTTGTAAATAAAGTCCTATTGGAAGATTTGGAAGACATCCACATATAATTAATAGTTATCTATTTCTATGGCTGCGTTCCCACTATGATGGTAGAGTTGAGTAGTTGCAACACTAACCATATGGCTTACAAAGCTTAAGATATTTACTATCTGGCCCATTATAGAAAAAGTCTGCTGACCCCTATTCTGGATCAGTGGTCGCCCAAGCCCCAGTCTATACAAAAGGTATTGGTGATATATGGCAAGATTTATACAATAACCATGAAATACACACACACACACACACACACACACACAGTTGACATTTTTGGAAAGGATTGTTTCTATTTTGAAATTATTTCAGTCCTACTCCTTTGTTGTTAAAATAGCTTTCCTGTATGAAATAACACTTAGGTAAACAGTTTTCTTTAAAAGTCTTATTGGTAAAATTAAAAATGTAACAGTCCTGTGTGTTTCTTCCTTTATTTTACTTTATATTTACTTTATTCCCCAGGGTACTGAAAGATCTGGGAACTACTGGTCTAGTCAATATTTAGATTTCTTCTCATTGGTTAAACCCCAATCATAAACATCAACCAAATGTACTATAAGATCCTGAAAGGCAAGGAGACTAGACTATCTCAACACCTACATTCCACAAAATAATGAGCACAAATCTTAAACATTGCAGGTCTTCCAAAATCCTTGAATTTTCCACAGGAACAAAGATAAACATAGTGGTTAAATATGCAGGTTGGCACATAAAAATCAATTTATCCCATAGTATACCCAGAACAATAATTTATCCCATAGTATACCCAGAACAATAATGTTGGTATACAACCACATCACCGAATACTGTATACCTCACCAAAAAAACAATCAGTTTTGTGTGCCAAGTTTCCCACCTCCACACACCATGGGGAACGATGACTCTCTGATCTTATGAGCTGAATGAGGTGCCCAAGCCACATACACTCGGAAAGACGGGAAAGATGATGAGGGAGGGGGAAATGACATGGTAGAGTGAGAAAAAAGGAAAATATACTAGTGTAAAGCAAGGAAGAATGAGACCTCCTAATACTGTAAATTCTCAATTTTTTTCCTTTCTCAACATCGTTGCCACCACTAACCACACTAACCTATGTTTTTCATCTTGTGCTATCACGCCCTAATGTTGGCCCGGAAATAATTTCAGTCTCCATGAGGTGTTTTTTTGATATAACACGCATCAAATATTGATGAAACACTGATGAGAGAAAAACTGAAAAGTCACACTGAGCAAATACTATTCATTAGTTATTTCTCCTCAACACTGTAGACAACACTACGAGAATTGTACTTTATAAACAGAATTCTATGGTCTTGGTTACTGAGCTTCAGTGTAGGTAAGAATGTAGGTAAGAGAATCACTGTTCAAGTTTTAAAGTTTTAAATCAAACAGAGGAGTAAACTATTAGTATGCCGAGTAAAGTGTAAAGCTAAGGATGAAGAACTTAGAAATCTGGGGGAAAGAAACCATTCAACTCACAAACCCCAGAAGCAGGGCAAGAAGGAACAATTCTCAGATTTGTTCCTGGCCAGTTCAGCCACAGGAAGGTCCTCTGCCCGAGACAAGAGGACTTCTTTTCCAGAACACAGACCTAGGATCCCATTCTCACAACCGCTGTTAACCTGAACCCAAGATTAAGACAGGAGAGGTGGTAGAGGAAAGGGGAGGCGTCAGGGTCAGAGGGAAATGAAGAACTGGGTGTGGAAAGAAGAGAAGGAGCGACTCCAAAAAGAGGGACTAGGAAGAGGAATGTTTATGGTTTCCAGACCCTAAGACCAGGATGGCTGCCCCAGCGTGGTATCGCTGAAGGACCTATCATTGATGAGAATTACTGGATCAGAACTTTCAATTTGGATAAAAGCATATTAATTAGTCACAAGCTTTAAAATTAAAATGTCTGCCCATATAATGAAAATAATGTAAACTTTCATCAGTAGAGGACTGAATTAACAAATTATGACTCATTCCTAAAATATAATAAAATACTATGTATCTTGAAATTCTATAGGTAGTGAACTGGAAAGATGTCCATGAATATATTGTGAGATGAAAAAAAAACAGGACGTTCTAGAACATTATCAACAGTATGTGTGTATTTGTGTTAAAAATTGTTTAAATATAAATGAAAAAATATGTATCAATCTGTTAAATACTATTTCTTTAGGGAGTGAGGAGGGAGGAAAACTGGCTGTTTCAACTCTATATTATTTGTATTTTTCATCATTAACTTGATTACTTTCATAATGAAAAATTATTTTAAAATCTTTTTCCAATCTTAATGAAGCTAAGGAAATAGTGTTTTAATCTAGGTGATAAACTATCTATTTGATGGCTATTGGATCTGTATAAGAATGTCCCGAGGAAGAAAGAATATCTATCAAAGGGAACAGAAATCAATAATATCTGAGATACAATTGCACCTCAACATACTGTTTTGTAAAAATGAACAAATATAGTCTATACATAATAGAAATAAAGCCAAAATATGTTATAATATTGTATACGCAAATCAGCAAAATATTTCCCTACTAGTAAACTCATCTATATTGTTTCTATATATACTGCAATAGCAGTATTAAGAGTGATAGAGAGGGATGGCATAGACTTAGAATTTTAATGAAGACAACTTCTGAGTCAAAAAGTCATTTATATAATCTGTAAATAAACAATGGACTAGAATTCAGTGAGATACCTTTCAAAATGATTTTGTAAATTAGAAGTTACAATTGCATTCACTTTGCAAAACGAGTTAAAAAGAGAAATACTATTAGTTTTAGCATGTTTAGTGTGATAATCTCATCTTATATTTTTCTTTTCAATAAATTCTAGGTAACACCAACAGCCAACTTTACACTTAAAAAAAGGATTTAAGTTTTCAGAGTAAGTACCAATACAAACGCACTAGAATTGTGTGAAAACTGCAACTTAAAAGCTAAATTCAAGGAGTACACAAGGAACAGTTCAAATGTACTGGCAAATGTCTGAGCTGAGTAATGCGTATGTATTCTTTTACTTTAAAACTCACATATATGTAACATATATTATTCTAAAACTATCAAATATTTCTTAGTAAAACTATAACTTAATAAAACCATAGTAAATAAACATATATATGAGATAATTTAATGAACTCAAAAAGTTTATTCTATCATTTTGAAACAGCAGTTTCACAAGCAACACTAACCAAGATAACAGAAAAGTTGTCCATTTTCTAAAAGAAGCAAAGCCAGGTAACTCTGGTTAACTCTGCCTGTTTCACCTGAAAATGTAAGGGAAACTTTCTTGGGCTATTCTAATATTAATCAATTCTGTTGTAAAAATTCTTAATTAAGCCACTATGTTAAAAAACTGGTTAGTGGATATATGTTTATAATAGATTACCATCTTAAAAAAAAAGTTAAAAATTTAACATGTCCTTGCTGGTAATGGAAGATCAATGCTTACTGAATCTTAAAGCTTAATTTTTCTAGTATTTGCCGATTTTATCCCTTATAATTCACTTTCTATGGAGTAAAACAAGTGTAATTAGTATGTGGCAGAAATTTGCTGAACAAAGTAATTTTTATTACTCCTTAGTATTGGTTCATGCACCAAGTACAAGCATGGTATTTATTTCTCTACATTAAAAGACTTGTAATTTTTCAAGGCATTTTCATTTGACTAGTCCTCAAAACCTTCCCATGACACAGATCTTATCATAATAAGCGCAGAAAGAGAATCACAGGTATACTGAGTTTTCTTCAGTCATCCCATCCCAACAGCCTACCCAGTTCACTGTTTTAGTTGCGAGGGATATAGCAGTGAACAAAACAAAATTCCCTACCTTTGTGGACATTATATTCTAAGTAGGAAAACATTAACAAGTGTTTTGGTAAATGGTGGTAAATGCTTAGAGAAAAAGAAATCATGGAAGGGAGATAAGGTATATTTATAGCATCAGCAAAAATCAAGTCTAGGTAATGATGAGTTGGTAGCAGATATCGGAACCTTAACATGTGGGCTCAAAAACAGAATTACCAGCTCCTTCAGCAGGTGTCCTTAACTAAACTGATTTCTGTAATATTCTTTCCTTGTAAGGTCAGAACTATATGCAACATTTTATCTATAAATCCTTCAGACCACTCAATCTCATTGCCTAACAACAATGATCTGCCAAACAACAAAATAGAATACACTCAACAAGCTAGCAGAAACTGCTCCATTTTCCACGCTTACCGTAAGCATTGGGGAAGTCCCCAGGTCCTGGTCCGGGATAAAAAGGACCTGGTCCCGGCGGCTGAACTGGATACTGTTGTGGGGGCCCAACATAAGGGGGGCCGCTGTGACGGTACTGGAAGAGAGATTACAGACGTTTACACATAATATGAAGGTAATTTACTACGGAATAAGGAAGGGGTGTGAGTGAGTGAGTGAGTGTGTGTGTGTGTGTATGTGATTTCAACGAGGTGAAGCCTCAAAATGCTTGCTTGCCATCAAGATGCAGCGAGCATGAAGAGAAAGGTGGGCCTTAGGTAGAGCCACACAGCAAACCAGTGCATAGCTCGTTATAAAACTACTTCAGGTTGGTAGCTTTCAATGACATTGAATGATATCACAGGAACAGCCTAATTACTGAGTCTATTTGAGAGCAGTTGGTTGTCGGGAAGGATGGGTAGAAAGCAAGGACCTAAAAACAATTTCTGTTATCATCTCAGAAAGTTTTAAGTGGAGAGATGTAGAAATCTCTTTACAGTGTTATGGAAAATGACAAAATGGATAGATTTACAACCAACCAAAAAGTTCACACATCACAAAAAACCAGTGCCATCATGCACCCTCCCGCCCCTCCGGTGAGAATCGGGGTTCGTCCCCACAGCCGAGATCCTTACCTGCGGGATACAGTACTGAGGCCCCTGGGGCACCGGGTAGGGCATGGGCAGGTGGTTCACCATCATGATGTGCTGATTGGCCTGGTACACTGCCGTGGGCGTCTGCGCCCCAGGGCGGATGGAAGGGCTGCTGTTGGGGATGGTAGCTCGAGGAGGCTGTATCTGAGGCCTCTGAAAAAACTGGGCAAGGCAGAAAGAAGATTTGTTATTTTTTTTTTACAAAGGGGAATAAGTTAATTTGACTGTCTTGAACTTTCTCCTTTTTTCCACTAATAAAGATTTTTATCAACTTGAATTAGAAATACAACATACATGAGAAGAGACTAAATTGCCTACGGCTGGGTTCACAAAAAACATTCCATGCTAGTCACACTAGGTTAAGTTGTGATCAATGTTGACAGACATTTGAAAACAGGAAGGCAGTCTCATTTTAAAATGAAGTCTCAGCTAATTTAAACTAAAAATTCCATACGGTAATTATTAATTTTAAAATGTGTGGTAAGATATAACAAAAGGGGTTGCTGGTGTCTCTCTAAAAGTTATTGTTATATAAAAGCACAGATTCTTTCATATAAAGTAGGTGGCTCATTATTAACTTATTAAAAATTCAAAGGAGTTCCCTAAAAAACTACCATTTAAGTCACTTACAGAATATTTAGAAAAACAAGAAATCTCTCTAGACATAAAAATTTTCATCTCAGTCTACCAGGGTCAAGTTAAATTAAAAGTATCTGTAGGGTTGTCACATCCTAATTGTCTCATGACGGGAAATGCCTTCCTTTTTAAAAAAGTGGCAACCCCACACTAAAATGAACCCAATTTTGCTTTCTCAAATAGTTTGCACTAAAAATGTAGGAGCTAGGCAGGCTTAAGGATGGTCTAGAAGGAGCAGAGTTCAAATCTTTCAATGGCAATCAGTACTTGTGGTTATCTGTGGTTCTCACTGCAGGCTTAGCGGCCTTGAAACAATATACCAAAGTTAAATTCCCACCATGAATTCAGCAGCAAACAATTGATCTCATTGTAATAATAATAAGAGGATAGAGAAATAAAGAGGCCATGCAGAACCAGTAGTTTGTTACCTGAATGGGTCTGAATCCTCCCTTCAATTATGAAGCAAGAAAGCAGCAGGAAACAGAAAGAAAGCCAATGGAAAAGCTTATAGATCAGTAGGAAGGGGTAGGACGCAGCATGCAGCTCAACAGAAATATCTTTCCATTTAGTAATAACAGGAAAAGGAAGATTAGAAAATCAGAATGACCATTCTCCACTTGAGAATTCAAGAACACATGGAATTGAAGAAACAAATCACATTTAATTGAAAATAAGTAAGTCCAGTGGCAAAATATTCTAACAGTAGCCACAGTTAGAACAGCTTGGAAGGAAATGTCTGCTTAACAGCACAAGTACTACTGACAGGGAATACTGATCCTACTCTCGGCTCTCACGGATGGCCATTATGTGATCAGTTATTTAGCTTCCCTATGATCCACTCACTCTCCATCTTTAATGGAGATAAGAATTAATAATGAAAGTGCCATTTATCATTTTAAAGTTTGCAACACACATATCAAACTCTTCATGACGGAAACTTGCTCTTTTCTAAGGCATATAAGAGGCCACTTACAGCTTTAAAATAGGGAAACGTAATAATAGTCTAAATATGTGCTCTAGCTCCCAAACCTCCTGAGTTGCCTCCCAATTCCAGACGTAAGTGTTGCTATTGCTCCAAACAAAGGCAGGGTGGAACTCTGACCTCTGGGTCCGCTCAGGTCTTATCCTGTCCTACTCCAGCATGGAGGTACCCACCCACATGTAACTTTGCATGTTGTATGGAATGGCCAGAATTGGCATCCAGTGCCCCAGGCTCATCCCCATTCAGCCTTCATCACCCCCGGGCAAAAAAAGAAAAAGAAAAGAAACCCTAAAGAGGTTAAGTCACAGAAAAGCAACAGACAGTAAAGTACAGCTGGAGAATGGAGTGAATGGGGAAACCAGATGAGGAAGGCACAGAGAATAATTGATGGACATGAAAAGAAAGTACAAGAGGCAAAGTTGATAAACACAGAAACCTGGGCTGGGCCACATGACAGCAGTGGTATTCTAGTTCTCTTCACTGACAGTTTTGGTAACAGACACAAGAATTTCTGTCCTCTGCAACCAGGAACACTGAACTAGTCAACTCTTTACACTAAACTTCACTTCTATGAATTACACAGCAGATCAAATCTATTATTCATCGATGTATGTGAGCTGCAAACACATTTCAGGAATGAACTTAAAACATTTTTATAATGTAATATATCAGGGGCCACAAAAATGTTAAGGCCTCAAGGAGAGGAGAGTCATTCATCTGCCCAAATCATTGAGCGTTAATTACTAGATGTTAACAATTACAGTAGATAACAAGATTACTCCTTTATGCTCCTTTCCATCAGTTCTAGAGGGCAGCCAAGACAAGGACAGTATCAAATGGATACAGGTGATGATCCGCTGTGGTTATATTGTCATCAAATGTTTTCAGAGTACTTACTGCCTGGAAAACACATGGGCTTGACAGTGGGAGAGAGAGGGGGGAAGCTAACCCATTATCTTGGGCAGAGCAAGAAAAACAGACATGGGCAAAGTTTTCCCACAATTTTAATAGTTTACATATGAGTACTTATTTTACCACTGTTTTCCAATGCTCTGCTGGGATTTTTAACCAGCCTGTCCAAAATAACCCTGGTTACATCTTGTTCAAGGAGGTTTCTGAATAGTATAAGACTGTTTTCTTCAGGGGTTTTTAAAGAGAAACAAACAGGTGTTTCAGTGATATTCCTAACACTAACATATGGCTGACCAAGTAAAACACAGTATTTGTGGTTATGTGGACATGCAATAATTTTCTATAAACTAAGAGTTCAGCTTTGAAGCTAAACAGTTGAAATGTATTCATACAGGCACATTAAATAACAGTGACGGTTTTTATAGCACGTACTAGCTCCCAGGTATCACTCTAAACACTTTACATATATATTGACTTAGCCTCACAACAAGCCTCTAAAGGAGGTACTATTAACACTCCCATTAGAGAGATGGGGAAAACTGGGGGACAGGGAGATTAAGTAATTTGTTGAAGACCTCCTATCCGTAATTTAAACACAGTCAGGCTCTAGGTCTGTACTTTTAATTGTTACACATTCTACTTCTCATGAAATGGAACACTCCTTGTATTTTCAAACAAATGTAGTTAATCAGAAGGAATCTTTTCATAGGCTGAAGGGATGCGACAAGACCTCTATTCAGCTACTCTATGGTTGAGGGTGGCACATCCCTCAACCATAAATGATTCCTGGTTAAAAAAAAAAGAATGTTACACCAGTTACTTCACAAAATTTGTTTATCATTCATGAAAACAAATTTCTTCTACCTACAAGACTCCAATTCTCTATCTCCCTTAAATTAATTGAAACTTGTTCATATGCCTTTATATCCCTGGTACAACATTTAACAGATTTTTACAAGGACAGGCTATTTGGAGCTTGCCACCCCCCCCCCCACACACACACACACAAGATTCTAATATCTACAGGATTAGAGAAGGTGTAAAGGCTGGAAGGCTGGAAATGCAAAGAAATAAAAACAGATGGATTCTCTTTATTCTACCCCCTAACCATTCAATTGTAAATACAGAATTAGATTTAATAGCAGTACAGGAAATTAACAGTCCACGGGTGAGCACTGCAGCAAATCATAGGTTACTGAAAAATGTGTGAACGTGAGTAGGCCTTCCCAAAAACGCTTGCAATGCTTCTGAATCCCTTTTCCTTTCCTCTGAGGGATGAAGAATCAAACTCTTCTGATGGAAGGACAGTACAGGCCATTTAGTCTAACCATACACCTAAAATTTGAATCTCTTACATGACATGCTCTTGGGGTTATAAAACTTTAGCAACTCAAAACATAGTTTCATTTCATTGTTAAATGGAGTTCTGACACTGCAAAAGTCTTTCCTTCTATACTGGTTCCAAATTTCTCTCTGTGTCATCTACTCTCTGGTCCAATATCTATACCTAAAATCACATCAAAGTCAAATCCTTCTCTGTAAGTGACAAACCTCTAAGTGACCTGAAGACTGACATCACTGCCAACTTGCACACCAGTCTATATTTTGTTCCAAGCCGATTGACACCCTCCATCCCTTGTCCTTTCAACCAAGATGTTGAATTCCTTGTCAAGCCTACTCATTTCTCCCAATCTGCTCTCACTG
This sequence comes from Rhinolophus sinicus, assembly GCF_057876585.1. Lineage (NCBI taxonomy): Eukaryota > Metazoa > Chordata > Mammalia > Chiroptera > Rhinolophidae > Rhinolophus > Rhinolophus sinicus. The sequence continues at coordinate 14,168,897 of NC_142514.1, forward strand.
CTCAGTCTCACTACATAGAGAACCAACCACAAATATCCAGGTGGGGTCTGCCCAGAATGTACTTGGTCTTCACTCAATAAATATCTGTTGCTGAATGAAAGGGCAATATATCTTATTCTGGTCAACTATGTTACCATTAATGAAACTAAGAATCACAGGAGCACTTTTGTCAACCACATTTAACTACTTATTGGTACTGAATTGTAATCATTAAACCCATAAATCTTCTTCATACATAACCTGGCAGTTGAATCATGCTCTTCACTTCTGTGTGGACTTTTACAGCTTTATTTTGAAGCTCAGATAAAGAATCTTGTAAATTTTGTTACTTTGAAAATTTAACTGATTAGAGGTTGCTCTGAGGCAAAGTTAAGATATATATGTAAAGTGTTTAGAGTGGTACCTGGTAGCTAGTAAGTGCTATAAAATTTGTCATTTCAACCCATCATTTCAGATTGTACAGATTTTTTTTGGATGCTGAATAAATCATGCAGTGTCAAAATTCCATGACTGTCAGCAAATGTAACAGGTGTGTCACTGATAAAAACTCTAAAAAGGGCTAGGTAGAGAAGAACCATGTATAGCATCAGTAGCATCTCCAAATTTGATTTCAATCTGTTTTAAGTCTTTTATCTTTCAATAGTCCACTAGTACGCCAGGAGAATGGCAGAAGAAGGTGACAGCCCCCATTTGAGATGGTACTTTGGGCAACTCCAAAACAAGGTGAACTTAGGGTACTCATAATTGCTGACTTGCATAGAAACACTCTAAAACCAGAAGGCAAACATTACTCTTGGAAAATTATTCCAAAAATGTAGTAATTATACCATTACCCAAAGTTTTCTGGACAATAACACCAGTAACAAATGCTCTTTGAAGATGCTGGTAATTGTAATACAGTATTTCTCATGACTTTGCTCTCTAAAATCATCAAAAGACAAAGATCTCTAAAAACCTACATAATCATCATAAATTCTTTGAAAACCACCTATTCATTTTCAGTAACTAGAAAAATCCTATTCAATCACATCAGTTCTTCCCCTGTGGGGAGAAACTAGTGAGTACTTATTAATTTGCAAAGCAATAAAAACCTTATCTAAAACATGCTTCTGAAATCCGTAGATTTTTGCACTATTATAGTTCAGCCTCCAAGAGGGATAAACAGTAAGATCTGCAATTAAGAATATTTTAGGTTAGTATCTTTTAAAATTCTAAAGTACTCTTGAGAAAAATAATAGTGCTATGAGTTTTTGACAAGTTATAAAGGGACACACAGTAAAGCGTCCACGTAATGGGATATTACTGAAGGATCAATCACATATTCTGCTGACTTACAATTTATAATGAACATTATTACATTCTAAATTCTTTCTATATTCCCCTGCATGTGGTCAATATCACAGAATTTAGGTTTCACTAAGAGTGAGGAGATATCAGCCCTAGAGCTAGCATGCCCAATATGGCAGCCACTGGCCCTATTTGGTTACTTAAATTAAAATTAGTATTTAATTTAAAAATCAGTTCTTCAGCTGCATTGCACATTTCAAGTGCTCAATAGCCACACGTGGCCAGTAGCTACTGTTGTGAATCGCACAAACACAGAACGTTTTCATCATCACAGAAAGTTCTATTAAACAGCATTGCCCTAGAAGATTATGTCAAACGGAGGAAAGAACCCCCTAAGGATTCTTTCAGGAACAAGAAGGTGTTCTGTCAAATCATAATGCAGGGTCTGGGAAATGAGCATCCTTGTAGAACACTTCATTCATAGGTAAAAATAGCTTGAGAAGGGGGGGAAAGCCGGCTGTCTCACAGCTTAAAGGAAACTGACACTTACCAAGTACTTATTATATGCCAGGCACTGTGGGGGGCAGGTACTTCAGTACTCACAATACTCGCAGGAAAGAGGTGCGACCATTAGAACACCTCAACATTACGTCATTTATGAGCATATTTCACCCATTCTACAGATAACAGAGCTCAGGTCCAAGGTTAGTTTGCAGTAAAACTGAGATTGAATCCCAATTATGTCAACTCCCACTCTGCATTTTCTTCACTGCCGCTGCTGCAACCCTACAACTCCTTGTGACTAAGACACCAGATAAACCTGCCCATCACTGATTTATATCAAGCTCTGAAAAATCTAAGAGTTCTGGTCATAAGACTACATAGAAGCTTGATCTAGGTCTGGCCCTAGGGGCAAGCCTTACGCCTTCATTTATTTTACTTTCCAAATGTAAGAAACTGCTTCGAGAAATACAATATTTCTCTACCAGGAACTAGGACTTTAAATGTAACGGCACAACTTCGAATACAGAAACCTTTAGGGGTCATAATGAAAAAAACAAAAAAAACACAAAAAAACATAAACCAGCTGTTTTTCTTTCTTTTTTACTATTTTTGCATAAAAGAACCCAACTACAGCAGGAAAACATGCACAATTTCAACACCTGCTACCAGGTAACATATTCCTTCATGCCATATACTGTAAACTTTTAAGAAGCTTATTATTTGTTTATACTAAATCCAACTTATTTGAATATGGCATATTATTCAGCACTTATGAACAGTATATGAACTAAAATCATGTCAACACACGCAAAATGTTTTTGTTCTATGAACACTTTTAAATATCAATTTCCTGGTCTTTCTCACAATGCAAAGGCTACTCAGTCATAGTAAAATAACCAACACAATCTCTCTCTTGTGAAGCCCAAGGCAAATAAGGACAGGAATATAAAGTAACTTTAAACCACAACTACACAAATTTCAATGACCAAAGATATGAAATTAATAACACAAACCAGACTCTACATTATACCAAGTCATTTGTTTTTAATTTTGAGTGTACGTTCTGTTCTTTCAGTTTCTAATTACCTTGGGATTTTCAAACATCAGAGTAAAAATAGTTGACATAGTTCTAAAGCCAAGGGGTGTTTTGCATATAAAATTACTTAGGACTTCTTTAACCTTTGATGAAAACTATTATTCCAATCCAAAGCTCTCTTCAACTTATAAAATGCAAAAAGAATAGATCATCCTTATTGACCTAAAGAATCCCTGCAAAAGCCCAAAACTAAGAGCACCAGGAAGATGTGGCTGAAATAATCCCAGTTGGAGCATGGGATCCCTGACTTGAGACTCAAGAGAGACCTGGCTGGTTACATACAAACAACCTCTCAATACAAAGTACAAGAAAAACATCCTATAACAGTGTCTTGGTTTTGTTAAACTAAAAATGTTTAATATCCAAAATTTTATTTGTTTCGTTTCATTTCAGGTAACTTCATTCTACAAACAAGAAAAGAACATATAGGTTTTAGGTTACTAAACTGGATGATGGTGTTTTCTTTTCACAAGCAACTGTCTCCAAATAGCTTACCTATGTAACATTAAAAAATATTTTTTCTTTGCAACGTTCATAGGACCAGTTGTCATTAAGAATCCATAAAAAGTTATACATTTACTATTGGACTTTTAGAAACAATGATAGACAACATCATCCATCATCAATTATGTTATTTAAAAAAAATCAAAGCATAAAAGGCTATGTGATCAGAAAGGTAGCCACTGCTGAATAATAATGCAATAAAGGAGAAAGGGAGGAGAAATCTATTCACAAATTCTTACTATCCAAAGCTAATTCTCATTCTAACCCTTGATTTCATTCTTTCTGGCCACAGCAAACAACCATAGATGAAAAATCTATTTGTGCCTTCAATTCAACTTTAAGTCTTAAGCACAACAAACCGAAAATATACCAGGACACATATGTTTCCTCTTTAAAAATGTGCTCTCTATATACCACTCAATGTTTGTTTTCCACTGTGTTGCTTTCATTATGTAAGTCTCAATGTCCTGTTTCCTATTATGAGCATCTCCTTCTAGGTTAATCTCTCAGGTTAGGTCTCTATCTGACTTCAGACATGAGGAGATTCTCGTAAATACAGACTTCAGCCAGCGATTCTCAAATGGGAAATAGTATCATCTCCATGGAGGGTATTTGGAAATGTATGAAGATGTTTTTTGTTCAGTTTAATTGTTACTGGGGGAATTTTACTGGCATTTAGAGTGCAAAGGTTGCTAAATAAACTAATTACAGAGCAGTTTTTCCTAATTGGTTATCCCACCCAAAATGCCCAAACCTATTCCATAGTGAAACAAACCAAACTGGCCCTTACACCCATGGACACAGAATTGCACGCTCTTCCTAACAATATACTCAGTGCCATCGCACAACACTGGTTCAGCTGCTTCGGGGTCAGCGGTGCCACTTCAACCCCATGCCCCTCCCCCCACCTTTCTCTAAGGTAACTACTGCTGCTGCCTGAGTCAAGATTAGGTATTTCCTTTTCTCTTAATTCTCTGTGGTATAGTGAAAATATTTAACAGGTGTTTAGAAAGGAAGAATGCCACAATAAAAAGCAGCCAGCTACCTGAAGACTATTTTGCCCTGGATTTGCATCTCAAGAACTAGTGTCAGAAAGTAATTATCTTTCTTGCTAATGAATAAATAATAAATATACATACGTATAGTTCTATTTTTTTATAGCTGAAACATGCCATAATTTCACAAGCATCACCCTACAGCTAAATGAAGGACCAATCTGCCAATACTTTTTTTTAGTTATATTACACATGAAAGATGACTTCAGGACTGAAATCAAACTTTTGTCACAAAAATTCCTTAAAATTTTCTTTGGCTATTGGAATTAAGGAAAGACAAAATGTATCGCAAGCCTTTAGGCTTAGATGAAAGTTTAGATTTTCCCAAAGGTGACTACTTCCCTATTTGAGGATCACTGCTACTGAACACAAGTTATGGAAACACTTAGCCTTGTATCAAGGAGCTCAAACTCATTATTCTGCATCCATAGTTATTTTAGCTCTGCTTCTTGAGCAGAGAGCTCCCACATTTCTCTGTCAGGAGTATCTGGCTTGACCCCTGACTAAAATTTAAATCTTGCCTCTACGGCTCTTAATTAAAAAAAAAAAAAAAATATATATATATATATATATATATATATATATATATATATATATATATATATATATATATATAATTATATATTATTATATTTTATTACATATTTATTATTTATTTTATATATATATATATATATAAAAAATCAAGCTTTTTACCTAAGGGATTGCCTTTTTTAAAATTATTAGTATGTGCCAAACATTCTCCTAATCATTTTATTTGCATTATTTCATTTACTTTTCACGTCAGTTCTGAGATGGGTATTAATGAATGCTGTCCCCGCGTTGCAGATGAGAAAACTGAGACGGAGAACAGTAAATAACTTACCAAGAACACACAGTTAATAAGGAAGAATCAAACCAAAGCCTAGCTAATACCAAAGTCTAAGCTCTTAAAGTACTATAACAATACTATATCTTGACACTGAAAAATACTGCTGAGTTTTATTTCTTTATCAAATCCCAAGAACTGCCATCCACTTCACACAACCATCTCTGGGTTCTCCTGCAAAGTATCTTTAGCACCTCAGAATCTGCTTGGCTTTACATCAACTAAATTGGAAAGACTGTATTTTGAGAAATGGAGCCTTGTATTAAATCATTGTTAGACAATGCAACACTGTCCATTTACTCAGCAAAATGAATTCTGATATGATACCAAAGGTGAACACTGGTAACATTTCTCTCATTTTATCAAACTGCAATATGTTACAGAACGATATTAAAAATAGCTACCACAGATTGGCTGCTTATTTTGTGTCAGATGACTTAAGTATATCATCTCTAATGTAGAGAGTCTTTATCCCCATTTTACATATGAGGAAACTGAGGCTCAGAAAAATATTCGCATAACTCAGCTGGTTATACAGTAGAGCTGGTAATATGAACCCAGATCGATCAGATTCAAAAGCCTAGGCTCTTTCTATGACAGCAGGAGACAATGTTTCAGAACACTCCATAAAAAGCTGGGCAGGAAGGGGGATGAGTGTGTGTGTGTGTGTGGGGGGGGGGGGGGGAAGACGGACGACCCTGCGAATCTTTTTCTTTCTCTCAAACAATCCCGGGTAGTATATTCCTGCTAAATAAACTAGTGTTGGCATATATATTTTTTGAAATTTTAATTTATACAATTACTTCATTTAAAAGAAACAATAGGCTAAAAGTATTTCAATAAGGTATCTATTTTCTATGTATCCTAAGAATAGAGATAATTCTATGTAGCAAATGGATGTATGTTATTGTTAATCAATTTGTTATTAGGTCTAGGTTAGTAACTGAGATTAAGTGGTTTTAGAAATATTAATGCTATTTTATACACATCAATACAAGTTACATCAGAATGTTAACAGAAAACCCTTAGAATGTTGCCTGTTCCATTAAGTTAAATTTAAACTTAATCCACAAAACCTGTGAGGGTTTAAGATATTCAAAATTTTTCAAGGTTCTCTAAATTCAGAACAATTATTTTTTTTGGAAGGAAAGAATAACTCATTATTTTTCTTCTTTAAATTTATTGAGGTGACAATGGTTAGTAAAATTACATAGGTTTCAAGTATACATTTCTATAATACATCATCTCCATTATTTTTCAATTGCACCGTAAACATAAGTAAATGGGTTTGCTAATAAAACAATGCTACGAAATAGTGAAGGACGAAAAGAACAGAATTACATCAGACTGAGGAGAGCAGTTTGAGTGGTTCCATGGAATGGCAGCATTCTAAGAGTCAGCAGCTACTAAAGCCCCCACCTATTAGTTAAGGGTGATAGTGAAGGGGCAAGGGTACAGTACCTGATGATGGGCAGGTCGAGGCCCCGCTGCAAACTGAGAAAAGGAGGGAAAACAAACACAAAAGGAAAGGCACAAAGAGTCAGAAACACCACAACAAAAACCAAAATGTCACACAATATGCCAAAAGAAAAAAAAAAAACCCCACAAGAAAAAAAAAAAAGAACACAGTCAAAGCTTTGCTGCAGGACAGTGACAGACAGGTACTAAGATTCAACAGGTTAACACCACTACTAGATATAGTTTGCTGTTTATCAACTGGGAGAGAAACAGCTAAGCTGTCAAGCACACTAATGGTGCTTCTCTGACAGGAATATTAAAACAAAAATAAAAAACCCTAAAAATAAAAGAAATTTTGAAACACTAAGTAGTTATATTAAGACAAACGAAATGTGCTTATGCAACTGATATAGCTGGAAGGAATGAGAAATGCTTTCACATTACAAGAAATAGCCAAGAGGTAATAATACTATCCAACAGGAAACAAAGGATGTAATAGGACTGATTTCCAATTTACTTAAATGGGGTATCTAACACATGAAATGGAAGTTTAGTATCTTCCTTTATTTCTTGGAGTTAAAGAACAAAGTTGTATTTATATATTACATTAAATATATATTTATAGCCTATAAATATATATCTAAATATATAAATAATTATGTTTAAATACAATTAACTATTAAAGTTTAATACCAGGCATATCAAAGCAAACAGCTAGTAAAGAACATCAGTCTCTAACATGATTAATCAAAGTGGAACTATTATAAGCTCAAGAAGAAAAAAGAGTTAAGTCAAATCTCTCAATTACTATTTATACACAACACAACACCGTACACATGTAGCGAGTGCTATCTGATACTGAGAATAAACACAAAAGAAAGCATGACTTCTCAGCTAAATCATAGAGTACTTCAAGGGGGACAATATGTAGTACAACTCTTACTTTCCCTAACTTAGTATGCAAGGAAAAGCTTTTTCACTCATAAAATTTTAAACACTAAACCTCTAAGATCAAATAATCCTTCATCAGAGCAAAATTGGGCTTCCAAACTGATTTTTACTAAAAGGGACAGAGAAAAATGTTCCGACGCATACTGTCATGTACTGGCTACTAAGATATTAACTATTGAAATGGTAACCACCCTCTTTAATAGTGCAAAGAAAACACTGAGAAAACAGTTTTGAATGCAAACCATACAGGGTTTTTATTTAATACATTTAAGGAGCTAAAATATCTTTCTTCAGTTGTTTTATTTCCTATAGAGTCTTCCTTCTGTCAGCTCTTCAGGTGAATTAAACTGAAGAATAACTAAGAAACAATCCCTCATACTCCGAATTTAAGTCACCTACAAAATAGTTGCGAGAGAGTGAAAATTATTTCCCAAACTTTCATTATTTAATATAAAATATTAAAAAAATTATAGCAAAGCACATGCCACAATGTAGGAGATGGCTAAAGATAACTCTATCAAGGATTCACCTTAGAAGCTCAAGTGTCACCTATTGTTCAAGTAATGAGAAGTGCCTTAACCCATTTTGAAGTTATTCAGTGTAACCTGATGAGCGCTGTGTGACCTACGGGATTAGGGTGTGTTAGGTCATCCGTTACATTTGCTAACCACTGTAAAATAGTTTTTCAGAATGATGATGATAATGGCAGCTGTAATTCTCTGAGAACGTTTTCTCTTCAAAGAAACTGAGGTCTTATAATTTCAGATTTCCAATCACGAAAAGAAAACAGATCATGCCGCTGCTATGGACATCAAGTTTCAAGAATAGGCAATACCACCTATGTGGTATGAAAGTAGGGCGTGGAAGTGAGATGTTTCTTCATACTTTTGAAGAAAATGGGCGAGAAGGGCCATGTTAACCTGAGTCCAGCAGTACCTGTCTTATCACTGTTCCACAGAAAGGTCCCATTTCTAAGGCTCTAAAACGAAAGTCGAAACTTTATATATTTGGAACGTTCCAGTCAAAAGAGAACTTTCTATGAGCAAGAGGAGTACCTTATAAAATTATACATATATTTAAAAAAAGAAACACTTAAGTTAGTGGGGAAGTACCCTAGTCTATTTTGCACTAGTCACCATTGGCCATTGAGTTTTTCATTCGGAATGACAATAGTCTTTATCCTATGGGTAACTGTAAGCAACAGAACAAACTGTAGTCGCTGCTGGCTCATATTAAAAATAGAAACTTTCGTTTCTTTTTTCTTTTTTTTTAAAGAGGGGTCTTTAAGATGGTGAGGACTGTAGATATTAAGGAAAGCAGCCTTCTGTGAGCTTGGGGCCAATGTTAATGCCACCCACCCACCCACTCCCCTCACTCTTCTGTGCACAGTTGGTGACTGGGTATGGCCAACGTACTGACGTAACTTGGCCATGTAGTACCATAAAATATAAAAATAACCAATGGTTCCAGGTTATTGCAAAAGCCAAACTGTGCCCCTCTCCCAAGAAAGCATTCAATAGCTTCACTATTTTGGAGGCTATTTAAAAATAAACTCGTTTAAAGAGTTCCAGTACAATGGAACAGATAAATAACTTATCAGTATTTTTTTTTTTTTACTTTTAAACAAGATTTTCAACAATATGAATTTGACTAAAGATACCAAGAAGTATCGACAAGAAATACAGGCACGAGGACAACCTGAAGGAGGGAGGGGGGGCCACGTGAAGCCAGTTGGATTGCAAAGGCAGCTGTCCAGGGAGGAACAGAAAAGCCTAAACTGTGCAATTGCCAATGGCCCATTAATGCAGAAATAGAATGGAGTAAGCTTTCGCAGCTCTACACAAAGCCAGGGAAAGGGTCGCTTCTTTAGTGCAACAGCTTACCTCTCCTCACCACTTGGGATAGCTGTGGGATGGATGACACTAGACTATGGCAACTCGGATGTAAAAAGAAAATGCAATCCTGCCAAACTTCATATCCCAAACTTCACCCTCCCAGCACCAACACAGATGAAATAAAGAAAACTGGACCCAAAACAACCAGCAAGAGTAGTGTGGGGTCTGCTAGTCTTGCACTTGTTTTGGGGTATGGAATGGAATGTTATGTGTGTGGTTTTTAGTAATGGGGGTGGGAATGGGCACTAGCAGAGCGGATGGCAAAAACTGCATAGAGGATAGTATCTGAAGAGTTTATGACCACAGAAAAATGGCTGACAACTACAATTTCCCCCTCAATTTTCAATTATAAAATGGAAAGAGGGAAAAAGAAGCCCTGAAATTTATCCTTTAAAAGCAAATTTATCTGAAAGGGATACCCCTCTTCAAGATTAAAATAAAGAAAAATCTAAACCCCAAATTACTCCTGTCTAATTCCCAATAGAGAAGACCCACCCAATTTATTCTTTTCCCCACTATGCCTGGCAGAAACTGCCATGCGAGGTTAGACTTTCAGAGAGCAAGCAATCAATGCATTTCTGTTCATCAGCCAATAAATGGATGTGGTCAAAAATACTGAGTGCCAGAGGCACGATTGCCGGCAAGAAGTACAGTTTGTTATATTGCTTACAATGCAGTATTTTATCCAGCCTCTTCCAGCCAAGGACCTGTAAACGGGAGTCTGTTCCAAAACCTTCCTCCTCTTCCAGTTGTCTGTGCAATGTATTGGCACTGTTCTGCTGGGCTGTCAAAAAAACTGGTTTAGAGATGCAGCTCTTCAGTCAGGTTTTGCGCCAGTTCTAACCATGTAAATTCAAATTTTTGTTTTCAGCAATTATAAAAAGGGGGTTGGGGATAAAGAGGGTCACAGAATTCTTTGCAGTGAGAGCTTACCATAATGTTCCATGTTTCATGATTAGAACCAGGGCCTATCTAAATTAATCTGGTGAGATCTCAGGCCCACTCCAAGTAGCCAAGTGTCCACATCCCCAAATCACTCTCAGAACAAAACTTGCATCAGACATCTTGGTGACCATTTCAGCAAAACAAAAAAGAGACAAGCAAACAGGCAACTAGGACCAAAGCCCCACCTCTTTAGAATGGTTCCTCCACCCCCTGGGGAGAACCAGGATCTAAGAACAGGGATTGGAGAAGAGGGCAACAGGGAAAAGGAAGACAGGAAAAGGGTAAGAAAGAGATTACATTCTGGTGCAGACTATGCTCTCCTAGTTCTTTGAGCAACTATTTCATACATTTCAACATTTCTAAATTCATGCATAAAACTAAATGAGTAAGAGCTAATGTAATGAAATAGTCCTGTACTACACACAAAAAAAGCAGGGGTGGGGAACCAAAAGAAGATCCCTACATTGGGAGGAAAACGGAGCTGAGGTACAAGTAGGGATGCGAGATACAAGGTGAGATGTTACAGAAGCACCTTCTAGCAAAAACTAATCATGCAGGGCAGGAAACGACGTTCTAAGGAATAGACAGCTGAAGCCACTGTACACTTTAGTGAAACAGAAGGATGAACCTTGAGTAAATTTAGTCTTTACAGTACTTATTGCAATCCATGTAAAGATGAGCAAAGAGGATGACAGCATTTACATTTGTATGGCGATTCATCTATCATGTGAAGAAATGAAAACACCATTCGTGTATGTCATGCGTATGTCCACACTGTCAAATGGTTAGAACTGACCCAGTGATACCAATTCAGAAGTCTTACTTCCCAAACCAGTGGAATTTGAGAGTCTAATTAATGAAATTTAATTTACTTTTAAAATAATTGTGCTTTATTCTTCTCCTGAATTTTCAACAGCACAAGTAACAAATTAAGAACTGAAATGAAGTGAATTTGAATGCAACTGGAATTTTTTTTTTTTTAATCATGCTACAGAATAGTAAAGGAAGATAAAAGGTTCCATTTCTTCTTTTACTTAATAAACTTAAATTATTCCTATGGCAAAGGGTCTGAAAATGCAATGCTAACCAATGTAACAACAACAATAATAAGTTGTCTTTGGGACAAATTTCCAAAATCAAGTGAATGTATTAGCCAGAGGAACCCAAGCTATTACAAACAAAAATTTGTAGGTGGAGAGTATTATTTAGAACAAGCTGCTGCTTACTTACCGGAGAACGGGTTTGAGGTTGTGAATTCATTGTCTGAGGGGCTTGAGGGTACACCAACGTGGTTGGACCTGCATTCTGTCCAGAGGGATAAGGGGTCTGTCAAAGAATGGCAAGAATATATTATATTTTGAAAAAATATGGCATGGTAACTCAAATACAAAGTGTTATATAAAAGCTTATAGAAGTATTTATTAATGTGGTTTAAGCTCTATTTTTTAAATTTATCTTTATCACAATACCCAGCAATCCAGAATCAGTGCAGCATTTTTTTAGGGATTACCTTCAACCACCTGATAAGGAGACATCTGCAACCCAGTATAGTATCTAAGTGCACTTATTTGATACCATGAATCCAAAGAGCACTCACTGTCAGTTCATCTGTGTCTGAAATACAGAGCCCATCCACAAAACACCGAACATGGCTGAGATAACTTATTACTGCTGTGGTGAGCTTTCCAAAGTACCTCTAAGCAAAGGTAGCCCTTGAGGACGACATCACAGAGGCAAATTCGAGTTCGCCCAGTTAACTACACAGCATTGCTGTTCTGTTCCACTGCTTAATCCTTTTATGTGACCCCATAAATATCTACAATCAGTGAGAACTTCAGATAAAAGCCTGAAATAAGTGGTAATATAATATATACTAACTTACCACAAGTTTTCTGGTAATAGGAACATAAGCTTTTCATTATGAATTCATGTTAAATGCTACATATTAATATGTGTTAGTGATTTTAGGAAAGAAAAAAATGGTAGCAAGAGAAATAGACACAGGATCACAAGACTTGGTTTCAAATCCTAACAACTGACAATACTGTTGTTAGCTTGGGCCAGTAAATTGTCTTTCTCATCAATAGAAAAAGAAATAACACACCTACCTCACAAGACAGTTGTTAAGATCAGATGAGGTGAAGTCAATTACTGTACAATCACCTTTAGTTACCACAGAGCCAATTTTACAAATGAGATCAAGGGTCCGAAATTTTAAGTTTCTGACCCAAGGTAACTAAGTATGTCTAGAAAGTATTCTAACTTTGCTTAAAAACAAAACACAACTTTTGGTATCTGTTGACCATTTAATGAGAATTTAGCTGGAAACATCAACTTAAAGCAAATGTTTGAAAAGATTCATTGGAATTTTCAAATGATGAAAACAAAACTAATGAAAAACATAACAGTTTCATATTAGACACAAAGGATATTTTGCAATCTTTCAACATGGTAACCTTACAGCCATCTCCATAACTAACATTAAGGTTCCACATTAGATTGATTCTTTTTTTTACTTCAGTTCTACTAACTCTGACCACAAAATGAAAAACATTGCAGCAAGTATCTTGATTCTATCAAAAAGGTAATAATTGGAGCAAATATGACCCAAAAGTAATTCAGAGGTTTCTCATCCCAGATTATTTTTACCAATGCTTCAGACACTAAGTTTATGTGTATATATCACACTCGAACTCTGGAAAGCTTGAAGTTTGACTATTTCAACTTACAAAGGAGTGACTGAATGGACTTTATATCAACTACGAACGCATTCAAATTCGAAAAGTTCTTCATCAAATTCTATTAAAAATGTTGGATACAGTTGTAAAATACAGCCATCCATCAACTTCATTCTTTATCAAATTAACTAAAGTCATCAAGTGTTAATCAAGTCCTATTCTCAGTGGTGAGGCTCTTTGGTCTCAGGAAATCTTGATACTTTATTCTCAACAGTTAGTTGGTGGTATGTTGAAGCATAAGCTTCTGCCTGTCAAGACACTAAACACAACGTTGAGATGTGCCACTTATAAAAACATAAAGAAATGCTATCTCTTTCTCTATTTCAAAAAGTTAGGTGACAGCTTACCCTCTCGTTCAAGATTCTAAAAATATTCATGATGTCTATATTTGGACCTTATTCAAAATTTTCACTACTAAGATCTTCAACACTGGAGCCATATAAGGCAACACCCTTACAATTAACTGAAAAAATGGTCTGTGAATTAGCATTCAGGCCCAAGTTCTTTCATTCAGTAATAACACCATTCCTAGCCACACATACAGCGGGTACGCTAAGACTGTATCATTGCTATTAAAATCATTAAAAAACAAAGCATTTATTTTCCTTTAACTTGGAATTACTCTTTTAAACAGACAAATCAGTAATCAAGTACTTCTCGTAATTTAAATTGTATGTGTGCCAAGAGCTGATTCATACTCTGTACACACACAAGCAATTTTATCTAAATGCAAAGCATAATATTTGATGACACCCACACACGGAAGTGAATCCCCTTTTACAATGTATGCAATTGTGCCATTAGCAATATAAGGTTTTAATAGGGACACTGATAAAGGAATTTTGCCAAGACCCACTCAGCTTTCTCTCAGAGCACTTTTCCATTCTTCGTGGCTGGCTTTAGAAATTTCTTAGGAATGATGTGACCTGTATCTGTTGTTGCAAGGAATGTACCTGTGCAAAATGCCTGTGTGCTTTTCATCTCTTCTTTGCATTTCATGACATGATAAATCAAATTTATAGGATTAGGTTATATATTAATAACTTGCTTAATATACTATTATACTTTATTGAAAATATTGCAAAAACTTGAATGGGAAGATTCTATGAACGTGTTTCATCATTCATCACATCAACTGCACAGGGAACTAGAGACAGATCAATGAAGTATCATCTGGGGACTCATCATAGTTTTGTTTGCACTTTCCCTTTTTTAATACCTTCCAAGTTACCACAAAGACTTACTTCTCCAACAACAGGAGTATTTTATATTTAAACTGCAATCCAGCTCACTGTCCAAGTTTACAAACGTTACAGGCTCACATTCTCATTTTCATCACTACTTTTATGTTTCAATGAACCCTCTTGAGTCACTGATCCCTTTTTATTAACTGAGGAGACAAAAACACAATAGTAACAAAAACTACTAGCAAATGGTGTTAACTGACAAACTTAACAGAATGCCAGCGAAAACAATCCAATCACAACAGTCCTTCAGCAACATATTAAGTTGGTGCAAAAGTAATGGCGGTTTTTGCAATTACTTTTAACCTTTAAACCGCAATTACTTTTGCACCAACCTAATACATAAGCTTTAAGTTCATAAGAACTTTTAAAAACAGTGATTTGGACAATTAAAGATGGAAATCTGAGGGTGAATTCCATTACAAAACAGAACACGCTAATCATAGCATCTTGGGTCCAAATGTGGTGTTTTTCAAAATATAAATGTGAAAAAATTTACAGGGATTTTCAATTTTCCCAATAAAATACAATGAATTTAAATTAACAACAACAATTACAACAGAAAACATTTCTATCGCTCTTCTTATGTTTCCGGCACTATGCTAAGCACCGCAACGCAGAGATGAAAGGTTACTGCCCTTGTTTTAAGACTCTTTCTTCACCTTAAAACAAAGTCTGCTACTGCCATAAAGACTAAGAGCAATCAATATTGGGCACGTGTGTGCATACACACACAACTCTGACTGAAAAATTAAGTTGCCACAACCTTTCAAAGAGCTGTTACGTAATAACAAATTTTAAATAAGCTTATCTCTTTGGCTGCACAATTCCATTTCAAGGAATTTACCCTACAGATATAGTCATAACAGACACACACACACACACACACACACACACACACACACACACACACACACAAACCCTCTCAATTTCCATTTATAAGGGAGAGACAAAACTAAGAATACAATGTAATCTTAAAAAGAAGGAAGCAAATCTACATACACTGTCATGGAACGATATCTATAACATGAAATGGTAGAAGCAAACCGGAGAACTGTTAATTATAAAATCAACCTACCTGTGTAGTTTTTCTGATAAACGCATATAGTATAAAATGCGTTTATCTCATTAACATAAAGATAAAATGTCTTAGGAAGACACAGAGCAAATTTAACATTGGCTACTTCGGAAGAATGGGAATTGGAAGGGGGAGTACAGGATATAATTTGTAGGTCTTATTTCATACACTTTTGTATTTTTCCTTTTTCCTGAGTCAAAAGAGTGGATTATTTTTATAATAAACACATAATGAAGATAACCTCTGTCCTTCAGCTTCCTCTTCATGTGATATAAAAAAAGCAAAGCAAAGCAAACCAGAAAAGCAAGTAGGAGGTTTGTACTTTGCAAAGTTCTAAATATTTTTGGAACACAAATGAAATGTCATCTCATAAATCAAAATGAAGATTAAATCAACAATGTTTATTGAACTCAAACACAAAGAAGACACCATGCAGTGTAGGCCATGTGCACAAATGAGGCCGACAATATGTGGTTGCTGGTTTTTTTAACCTTCGAGAAGTTCACAATTTAATCAATAAAGAGACAGATATAGACGTAAGGAACATTTATTCAGCCAGACAGTATCATCCTTTCCGGTCATTTAAAAAGATACAGAAGAAGATTTAATGATCTGGAATGAATTTCATTGAGAATACTGAAATAAGCACACATATATACAGAAATGTACTGGTAGCGTTTCAAGTGAGTCTAAAAATCACACAATTACTTCATAAACTGTGTTGGGATGACTGGATAATCATTTAGGGAAAAAGGCAGATAGATACACTCAACTCATGGTACCAAAAAGAATTCCAGGTTTATTTAAAATGGTGGAACGTAAAATACGAAACTAAAGGTGCTACAGGCAAATCTATTTCTATCATCTGTGAGCTGATAATGCCTTTTATAATCTAAAGAAAAAGACTACCTACAGCTATACCAATAACTTTATTTTTAAAATAGATTTTAACAATTTATAAAAGTTCTTAATTTTGTTTTAAAATTTTTCTTTATATGTGTGTGCATACATATGCACATATGTGTGTTCCTTCATTCTTAGTATTAACTATTACAGGATACAAAAAGTGAGAAACTCGTCTAGCAGACAAGTAACTGCATAACACTTAAATCTGGCCAGAGAAGCAAAGATATTACCTGGAAGTCTAGACCAGCACCTTGACCATGCTGGCATCCACAATGCTTCCAGGCATCTTCAACCTCTTGAGAACTGTCTTCCTGAGCGCTACACAACCAGTATAAATAGATATTTCTGCGATGATTATAACTGTTCTATATCTGCACTGTTCAATATGTTAGCCATTATCCACATGGAGCCGACTTGAAATGTAACTAATGCAACTAAAAGAATAAATTTTTAATTTTATTTAAATACATTTATTAAATTTTGTTGTGGTAGAAAACACGTAAGATTTACAATGTTAACCATTTTAAAATGTACAGTGGCGTTACCTACATGCATTGTGCAAAAGAGCTCCAGAACTTTTTCATCTTGCAAAACTGCAACTCTATAACCATTGAGTCCATTTAAATTTTCTTTATATACATTATATCCACTTAGAATTTGAATATAAATAGCCAGCTACAACTAGCTGCTACCAGACTGCCCAGCACAGACAGGTGTAGAAAGCTGTTAAATCCAAAGTTTCACTTCTTCTCACATGAACCTTTTATATCGTTACAAACGCCTGTAAGTCAACTTTTACAGAAATACAATAATATCTAATAAACAAGGGTACAATATAAAACACTGGAGAGAGAAGTGTAAACCTCACTGAAACTGATAATGCAGTCTTAGTGTACTACGTTTCCTCAGCTAAATAAAGCCTGAAGCTTCATTCCATGGATTCTCAAAGTATAGACAGCAGAGCCTTGGGGGGATACCTGAGGCCTTACTAGGGGGTCTGCGAGGTAAAACCTTTTCATAGTATTAATACTAAGACATTGTTTGCCTGTGTTGACATTTGCATTAATGATAGAAAAGACGTGGGTAAAACTAGCATCTCAGTTAAAAATCAAGGCAATGGTAGGCTTCGTATTCTTCACTCCCACACTCATCATGCACTCACTTAAAAAAAAAAGAAAATGAAAAAGAACCTATACTTATGAATGCCATTTATGTGACAGTAAAAGTTAACTTTTATTTTGAAACAATTATAGATTCCCGTGGAGTTTAAAAAATAAAATGGAGAGTTTCCATATGCTCTTCATCTAGTTTCCTCTGATAGTAACATCTTATACCATGTTTCCCCGAAAATAAGACCTAGCCGTACAATCAACTCTAATGCGTCTTTTGAAGCAAAAATTAATGTAAGACCCAGTATATATTATACTATATTATTATTAGATTAGATTAGATTAGATATTATACCAGGTCTTATAGTAAAATAAGACTGGGTCTTACATTAATTTTTACTCCAAAAGACGCATTAGAGCTGATTGTACGGCTAGATGTTATTTTCCGGGAAACATGATAGGTAGGTACAAAAGTAATTGCAGTTTTTGCAATTATTTTTAAACTTTTAAACCACAATTACTTTTGCACCAACCTAATATAACAATATTAGTACAATATCAAACCTAGAAAAGTAACACTGATACATTCCATCAACCATATTCAGATTTCATCAGTTTTATGTGCACAGACATTTGTGTGTGTGCTGAGGTCTAGGCAACTTTACCCACTAACCTATTTTCCATCTCTATAACTGGTCATATAAAGAATGTTATAAAAGTGGTATCATATACTAAGGAAGCTTTAGCACATGTCTTTACTGTGTGACCAAATATTAAATGAGAGAAGATAAATACAGCACTTCCACAGCAAACTGGGGTAAGATAGTTGTATTGAGAAAAAGCATTTATGCGACTGAGCTACAAGCTCAACTAGGTGCTTTTTCATGTAACACCATTTACTTGAAAGAAGAAATGAAAAACTATGCTTATGCAGACTTTGGTACATTGCAGACCTTTTACTGAAAACGAACAAAGTGAGCCTGCCATGTCAAGGAAAATCGATAGTATGTGTTACCACTGATAACATTCAAGCTTTGAAATTAATATTAGACTTTTTGAAAATATGTGTATGTTGCCATAAGCTTGGCACGTTCTCAATGTGTAGAATTTTCTAACGAGAATGTGATTTTTTAAATATTGTATAATAAAAAGTATGTGAAAGATCTGTATTATTCAGTGAAGCAGTATTTTTCAAATGACCAACATGTGGAGTTACAAAATCCTACACAGTAAATAATTAATTCACGTGCAAGATAGACCAATAGATTTTAATGTAAGAGTACTAAAAGTTCACTAATATAAATTCAGATTCCACACTGCAACTAATGTTTAAGAAACTACCACTCACTGAGTTTGGTATAGTATCAAAGAAGAGCCACAGGTTTCTGAAAAGGTTGATGTAAGATACGCCTCCCTTTTTCCCCAATTACGTACCTGTATAAGACTATTTTCTTCACATACTTCAATTGCAGTAACGTATTACAACAGGTTGATTGCAAAAGCAGATATAAGAGTCTAGCTAACATATATTACAGAGATTTGCAGAGCTATAAATACTACAATTCTTCTCATCATTTTTTTTGCAGGGGTTTCAAAATTTTTTTTTCATAAAAATGTATCATGGATGTTTATAAAAAATGAGGTTATTTTAAAACAAATTAATATTTTTAAATTCCTGTTTTAATTTCGAATACAGTAAAAATATTGAGAACCCCCAAAAGTTTTTATTTAAGAGTATAAAGAACACTGACCCAGATTAATACTAGAGCTGCAAGTGATCTTCCTTTTCCTCTTGCTATTAAAGTATTAAAGATTTATTTTGTTTCCCTATCCTTAAGTTTTCCACAAAAAACTATTTTCCATTCCTGATGGCTGTGGGACAGTTTTTCACTCTCCCAAATTTCCACAGGTACTGTGTTTTACTGTAAAACTAAAATAATTTCCCACCCAGGCACCTTCAATCTTGTGAAAACTGTCTTCCTGCGCACTACACAACCACATCCAAAAGGATAGGAAATGTAGTGGTGTTTCTGCCTGCCCTTGCCCCAATCCCTCCCTGGCATTGGACAGTCTGGAGAAAGCCATCCAATTCCCAATTCCTCCCTCGAGACAGAAGGAAAAAGGCAAAATTAATTTGCAATATTCTGGCTTCTCTGGGGGCTGCCTGATAACTGCTTTCTGTCTCACCCCATTCAGAGCACTGATGAGAACAGTGGCTTAGCTTGGGTATCAGGTTGGAACCCACTTAAAGCAGTTGCACTACTGAGCTACATGGGAGCTGCAGAGAGACTTCAGACGTGCAGGCACCTGGGGCAGGAGATTACAGGCAGAGAAATGCAATAGACATTTACGGCTTTGAGAAGAAGCAGGGGTAAGACTCTTAGGGAAATTACAACAATTTAAAGCAACCACGTGTATAGTGAAATGGGGGGGGGGGGAATGATACACACAGGCCTACGGGAGACGTGTGCACAGAAAATGCCTGAGAAGACCAGACCTTAAGCCATCTCACTGGCCTAATGAGTGACGGTCTTCCCATGCAAGGAGCCAGTCTGCAAACACTGGAAGTTGTGTCTGTTTTTACATAGGCTCAATTATCAATGGATTACAAGGCATACAAAGAAACGGGAAACATGGCCCATTCAAAGGAAAAAAATAAATCTCTAGAAACCAACGTTAAAGAAACACAGGCTTTGGAGTTACTTGACAAAGGCTTCAAAATAACTCTCTTGAAAATGCTCAATAAACTAAAGGAAAACACAGAGACCAAGACCTAAAGGAAAATCAAGAAAATAATACATGAACAAAATGAGAGTATCAACAAAGACACAGAAATTGTAAAAAAAGACTCAAACAGAAATTCTAGAGTTGAAAAACACAGTACTGAATTTTAAAAATTCACTAGAGGAGTTTAACAGCAGATGCTAACAGGCAGAAAAAAGAATTAGTGACCATGAAGAGAGGTCTTTGGAAATTATCAAGACTAAGAAGAAAAAAATAAAAAAAGAAGGAACATAAAAGACCCATAAAAAATAAAATAGAAAAAAAAAAAAGCCCTATAGTAGAAGGAGAGAGAGAAAAGGGGACAGAGAGCTGCTCTGAAAAAATAATGGCTAAAATTATCCCAAATTTGTGGAAAGACAACGACATCCAAATACAAGAAGCTCAATGAACCCTAAGTGAGACACGTTATAATCAAACTTTTGAAAGAGGAAAACCAGTCAAATGAGAATTTTATATCCTGCAAAACTGTCCTTCAAAAATGAGGGAGAAATTTCCAGACAGATAAAAGCTGAGGGAGTTCATTATCACAAGACTTGCACTATAAGAAATCTTTAAAGGGAGTCCTTAAAGTGAAACAAAAGGGACACCAGACAGTAACTGGAAGCATCAAAGAACACAATCAACAGAGTGAAAAAGAAACAAAACTGGAGGAAATATTTGTAAACCATGTATCTGATAGGGGGTGAATATACAGAATACATAAAGAAATCCTACAATTCAACAACAAAAAAACCCAACTGAAAAATGGGCGAAAGAATTGAATAGATATTTTCTCCAAAGAAGGTACACACACAGCCAATAAGCACATGAAAAGATGATCAATATCAGCAATCACTGGGGAAATACAAATCAAAACCACAATGATATACCACCTCACATTCATTAGGGCGGTGAGGGAGGAAGGAAACACAGAAAACAACAAGGGTTGGTGAGGATGTGGAGTAACTGGAACCCTTGTACATTGCTGGTAGGAATGTGAAATGGTGCAGCCACTATGAAACACAGTATGACAGTTCCTCAAAATATTAAAAACAGAATTGCCATATGGTCCATGAACTCAACTTGTGGATATATACCCCAAAGAATTGAAAACAAGATCTCAAATAAATATTTATACACCTATGTTCATGGTAGCATTAGTCACAATAATCAAAAGGTAGACGTAATCAGTGTCCACTGACAGATGAGACTGGACAAACAAAATGTGGTACATACATACAAGGGATTATATTCAGTCACAAAAAGTAAGGAAATTCTGACACATGCGACAACATGAATGAACATTAAGGACATTATGCAAAGTGAAATGTGCCAGTCATAAAAAGACAAATAGTGTATAATTCCACTTATGAGGTACCTAGATTAGTCAAATTTAGACAGAAAATAGAATGGTTGTTGCCAAAAGGCAGGGGAGGGGAAATGGGGAGTTATCATTTAATGGGTACAGAGTTTCAGTTTTACAAGATGAAAAGCATTCTGGAGATAGATGATAATGATGGCTATACAAAAATGTGGATGTACTTAACACCACTGAACTGTACATTTAAAAATGGTTAAGACAGTAAATTTTATGTTATGTGTATTTTACTACAATTTAAAAAATTGAAGTATTAAGACAGTATTACTCTCACACCAAGTCTGATCACCAACTTTGTTTCAACAGCATTTATTCAATTTCATTGATTAGTTGTCATACTAACATATATTTGCACGTATATACTTTCTTATATGTTGCTGGATTTTAAGTACCACTTGATAATGCAGACCCTTCTAAACACTGACAACTTGATACAGCACTGTAATCCACTTGAAACTCATAACTGGTAGCTAGCTATACAAAATTATCCACTACAGATTTTAAAATCCTCATTTAGCAGTCTGCACAAAACACAATGCCTCTTATATATTTCAGAAAAGGGGAAAACCAAGTTTTTATCTTTTGTTTCCAAGGAAGGAGAGTGTCAAGGAGAATCACACCCATGCAGAACACATATTTTCCTACCTCCCAAAACAAAGGTGCTATCAGAAAACAAAAACAAGCCTCCCCACTCACTCACCCAAAGATCATCGAGAAACACTACAAATGACTAGAGGAAACAGAAATTATTCCTCTGCATGTCAATTAGGGTTCAGTGGGATATCTGGTCAACCTGCCAATCTGCCAAGATCTAGAGAACTACTTTCTCTTTCCCCAAATCTGAATTTATCTCCTGTGGAATTAGCTGAGTTCACATGAAGTCACTTTCTTATTTGTTCTTTGGAACATGCCCAACCGCCATGGCTGAACCTTAGGTTTTCAGGCCCAGATAATATTAACAAAAAAATGATCAACTTGTTATTTATCTATTGGGGTAAGGGCAGGTGTGGGATCACATATAGCCAATGCAATTGTTGGAATTACTTTCAAATGGTGCTCAAGTCAGGTCCATTTACATGCAGTGAGTTAGAAGGTATGCACCTGAATATGACATTACAGGTACATTAAATTCCTAATGACTATACCCACTAAAAGGATGCCAAAAAAGAATCCCAGCAAATATTCTGAGAGTGCAATAGTAACAATAAAAACTTAAATCCTCTCATGTTTGCTTAAATTTTTTTGAAACAGAATGAAACAAATTAATGCAGTGCAATAATTGTTTAATGCACAAGTCATTTTTTCATCAAGTATACAACAGTATGTATTTCCCACTTTAAATATAGCATCAAGCACTCACTGTAAGTAATATAATTCTACTTAATCAAATATTCCCACTTAATTAAACATTATTGTAAATTGAATTCTGGCATTTCTCTCTTCTTAATGAATCGTTTCCCTTTTCCTTTCAAAATAATCTCAGACAAGTTCATTTGCTGGGTATGCTGCACCCCGAAGAGCAAGAACACTCAAATGTCAAAAAGAATAAATCAGAATGACTCACTGCTTCCCAGACAAATGAGCAGATTATGAGGATCAGATACACTCCGGCTTCCAGGTGCTTTCTCTTTCAGAGCCACGCATATAAATAGGTACGCTGGGTAATAATGATCACATTTTCACACAACAAAAGACTCAATTACAGTGCTACACAGTGGCAGAAACCTTGAGTACAAGGTGAGAAAAATGAAGAAAATCAGGGTAAAACTATTACTATCAAAATGTAGTATTAACATAAAATACACAGCGCTAACATTTCCATTTCAAAAGAACATCTGCTAACCTCACAAAAAGGAAAAAAGTTCCTGTGTAAAAATTTAGTACATAAAATACCTCAGTGATGGGCCTGCCCAGAATACAAGCTAAAATGTAACCGTGCAGAATTATTTTTTGGATAATTAGAAGGCTATCATCTTTACCTAACCGTTTATTTAAATACCAAAGCTTTCATCTTTATATTGAAAGAAGTGAAATAGTGTTGGGCCACTGTATATCCAAAGTTATCTATAAGGGAAAGCCCTTGCCAATGGGTCTCCATTATGATTTTTCTGTCTGATAATCCTAAATGTACTTAAGTAAACAAAAATCCCCTACAAGCTATTTTTAGATCATCACCGAGCTGGTTAAATAAACATTATGCCTACTATGTAATGTGACTCCCCCAGTACTTACTCTGCTGAGAATAAACAGACATCATGCACACTCAATCACATGAGACAGGTTTAGAAAACAGCTGAGTCACCCACCAATGGTCTTCCGGCTCCCAGTAACTCAGTGGAAATTTCTGTCTCACCACAACACTTGGCTTCTTCTCAAGTTCCCACTAATAAGTTACAGTTCCCTGAAACCTTTCCCTCAGTAACACCAACCAGTTTATGATAAAGCTCATTTTAGGCATCACATGGTCCTCCTCTCAGCCCAACCAACACACCAAATGTTCCTGACAATGAAAAAACAAAGAGAAGCCCAAACGGGGCTGACCGATTATGACTAGGCTGGCCAACTTCATCTCAACTAGGCCAGGTCTACTCTGGAGAAAAACAGCTGACCTGGAAGTGAAGGCAGTTAACACTGCACTATCCATACAGCTTATGCTTTTTTGGGACATGAGCAATACATCCCACCCCCTGGATACCCTGTCTCCGCCCGCCCCCCCCCCCCCCAACATCCCTGAATGACACAGTTTATGTCCTTGACTTCTACAAATAACAAGGCCTCAAAGCGAAATGGCTTTTAGATTTTCTTTCGTTTGAGGATGTTAATTAGTAGTGTCATCAATGGAAAACATTAGGCACACAAAACTTTTCACTCAAATTGGAATGAAATAAAACCTCTAACCATATACTATTTAAAAAGCAGCAATTCAACAATTTTTTTTTTCAGTGTCAACTGGAAGTGCTGGAAATAAAGTTGAAAAAGACACATTTCCTGTGCTCGAGGGATTTACAATTTACCTAACTCAACTGTAATAGAATATAGAAAGTGCTATAAGGAGTGTGAATAACATGTCAAGAAGCAAAGCAAAAATTGATTAATTCTTTCCGGGAGAAGATTTCCAGAGTCTCCAGAGGTTCAACAAGAGCTGGATGGGTGAGCAAGCAGTCAGCCACGTGAGAGGGGCACCTCTCATATGTAGGGAAAACAAAGAGTAAAAGGGCAGAAGCACTAAGACCTGGAAAAGTGGGGCATGTCTGCCTGAACCCTGAATAAGGCAGTGATGTCACAGCACAGAGGGGTGAGGCAGAGTGTGGCCTCAAAATTCAGTCAGGGCCAGCATAAAAGGATGTGTCAAGGTAAGTAAGGACTTTACTACGAAAGGACGCCCAGGAGATACTGAACAGGGCAGCAAGATCACTGGATTTGTTTAATAAAAAGAACTAGTACAATAATATCAAGTCCTGGAGAAGAGATCTGTGTCAGGGATACCAGTTAGGGAGCTACTGCTAGTCGAGGTATATGAAGATACGGGTCTGGTCTGCCACAGTGAATCTAGACAAAGGAGGAAGATTTGAGATAAGCTGTACGGAAACAGTAGGACTTTCTGAGCAACGAGATGTCCGTGGTAAGGAAGCAGATGGTCCCAGGTTTGAGGACTGGGTAGTGAAGGATGCTTATAGAGCCAAAAACGATTGGGCCCCAGGCCACCTCTCTAACCTCACTTCTCATCCTATTACTCCCCAGCCACAAAGGCCTTATTTACTTCCCTCAAACATACCAAGTTTATTTTCTCTTAATGTCTTCGCATTAGCTGTTCTCTCTGCTTTGTATGAAAAAGTGATAAATTCAATTGTATCATGTCAAGTCAAAGAACCTCCAAGTACAAAAGTATATAGAGTTCAAACAACATAGGTTTGAACTAAACAGGTCCCTTTATACGTGGATTTTTTAAAAATAAATTCTATAAATTCATTTTCTCTTCCTTATGATTTTCTTAATAACTTCTTTCTAGCTTACTTTCTTGTAAGAATACAGTATATAATACATATACAAACTACGGGTTAATCAATTGTTTATGTTATCAGTAAGGTTTTTTTTCAACAATGAGCTATTAGTAGTTAAGTTTTTGGAGAGTCAAAAGTTATATTCGGATTATCAACTGTGCGGGGTTCAAGGGTCAACTGCACTGAGCTATGTACAGAGCACAGCCAATTAGAGAGTGACCTAGGAACCAGCAGCATAAAACCATCAGTCCTGGCAACAAGCGGATGAGATCACCTAGGGTACACGACCAAATAACAAAAAATTGTTTGAAACAAACATGCTTGAAATAGGCAAAAGAAAATGAATCTTTAAAGTATAAAGATGGAGTTTCTGAGAACTAGGATGTAAACTACGTTAGAGTATTTTTACTGCCAGGCACATATCTACTTTAATTAGGAAATAAAGTCACTTGCCCAAGGTCACATAAATAATGGCTAATTCAGAGTGTGAACCTCAATCTGTTAACATCAATGAAAACATAGGTAAACACAAGCAAGTGATGACACAATACTGGTTAACATAAAACTCAGGAAGGATGTTTACCTCAGGGAGAAAGGAAGGGGTTGGGATACAGGAGGTGCACAGAGGGCTTCAAAGATACTGGTACCTGATTTCTTATGCTTGGTTTCACTTGCACGGTTTCAGTTACCCACAGTCAACCATGATCCAAAAATATTAAATAGGAAATTTCCGAAATAAACAGTTTAATAAACAATTCATGTTTTAAGTCTCATACCATCCTACTCCCTACAGCTCCATCCTGTCTACACGAATTATCCCTTTGTCCAACGTCTCCAGGCTGCATACACTGCTCGTTAGTCACCTAGCAGTTGCTGTCTCGGTTATGAGGTCAACTGTCGAGGTATCACAATGCTTGTGCTCAAGTCACCCTTATTTTACTTCGGATGGCCCCAGAGTACAAAAGCAGTGATGCTGACAATTAGGATATGCCAAAGAGAAGCTTTCAAGTGCTTTCTTTAAATGGAAAGGTATGTCTGTACATAGGAAAAGAACTTTGTATATATAGGGTTCGGTACTACCTGTGGTTTCAGGCATCCATTGGGAGTCTTGGTAGGTATCCCCTATGGAGAAGGGGGTGCTACTGTGTTCTTTCAAACTGAACTTGTTATATACTTTTTCATAAGATTATATGTTTCATAGTAATTTTTAAAATAGTATGTGCTTTTAAGAAGTAAGCAGAAGGATTAGACGCGGTGAAGCAGGGCTGCCACTCACAGAACTGTAGTCTCTGGGGCTATTGGTGGCCAACCTGGTGCGGATGAGACACAACGCAGGATGGAAGTGGAAGTCAGTGCAACATGACCAACAGGAATACCCATCAGCTAAGGTACAGCTTCGTATAGCTCAGAGTAGTGGCACTAAGAAATCATAATTTTTTTTATAAAGTCCTTCAACACAGGTGTTTGAATTTCTACAGCACAAACACTTCATCCTGGGAGCCAGACTAGAGGAAAACACCTGCTACGTCCGACTGATTCAGGCATGGGAACTGACAACACACAGAAATTGAAGAAAGAAGGGACACTAGTAATAATGATTAATGACAGGATCAAGGCTAAACGAGAGGGATGAGAGCAGGAAAGACTGTCATATTGAAATTAGGAAAGGATCGCAGAATTAAAGGGTTGTAGGCTACAGAACAGGTGCCACAGGACTGAACATGGGGAAAGCAGAAACAAGAGGCTGTGCTCAGAGAAATTTCAGACTCTAAGAACTGCCAGGCAGAATAGTTTTAGGTGGAGATCAGATTAAGACTAGCACTATGCAACAGAAATACAAGCCACGTAATTAATCCTAAAACTCCTGGCAGTCACGTTAGACAAAATAAACAGGTAAAATTAATTTTAAGGAGTAGGTCATTTAATCCAATATACTCCGCATTTCAACTTGTAGTCGATATAAAAACAGACATCTGGCGTATTTTACGCTTTATCGCACGTCTCGATTTGCACTAGCAGGTGGCTCCAGTGACTATTTCATCGGGCAGTGCCAGGCTAAACTCTGTCCATATGGGTTCTGGTATGTGTCCGTATATAGTTGCCCTGGGGAAGTGAAAAAAGGCAAGGAGGCTGACTCCAGGAGCCCACAGCAATGGTTGGGGTGGAGCAGAAACGGGTCCGCTGGGGTCCGCACAGTAGATAGCAGAGAGTAAAGTGGAGAAGCAAGCTGTGGGCCAAATGCTGAAATCCTCAAAGAATGAGGAAATATGCCCAGGAAAATTAGGGATGCCAGCAACAAGGAGAGCAGTATATGAACTTGTTGCCCATGCGTCATGGGCAGAGACCTAGAGAGAGGAGTGAAGGGTCAAAACAATGCTGAGCCTGCCCCCCAAGATGTAAAGAATTAAGAACACTAATAATATCCACTTGAAAAGATTTCTAATAAAGTAACATTACCTAAATTTCCAGAGAGTAAGGAGGTAGAGGGTGGGTGAGAGAGTCCAAGGAAAGGGTGCTAAGGAAGAACCCTTCTAACTGGGCCTTTCTAGAACGTCCATAACAGGATGTTAGCAGAGATTCTATAAGTACCCTAACTAATATGGAATAAAAATGTATGTAGCTAAGCAAATAAATAGCAAAATGCAAGTTTCCTGATTCTAGGACTAAGCTTATTCTGGAGCTTTGAATACACAGTCACATAAATTTTGAAATACTTAATTGTCTGAAAGAAAGAAATGGCTTAAATAGAGAGCTGGCAATTTACAAAGAAAATAACTATTCTGCTTAAACTTTAAGAGGTGGCCTTTCCCAAATAAACCCATTTGTACCTAGCACACAGTAAGCACTGTACAAATATCTGGCACCAAATATGTGTGAGAAGAATGGCCTTCTAAGAAAATCTTGCTATTTATTCAAACAGATCATCTTAACAGTAAAATCTGATAAGAAGGAAAGGAAGTATATTCATTAAAACAGCTTTAAAAATAGGTTTGAAGAGAAATCCAACCACATAAACCCTATTTACCACAACAAATCCATATGGATGCCTGTATATTATTTACGTCACCTCTAACTTTTTCTGTCAGCCATAACACTGGGAGTATAGCACAGGCTTTTTCCAACAGAACATTCAGTTTCTTTTAATTTTTCATTCTCAGAAAAAGCCAGCAAGATGATAGACAAAAGATGAAAAATAGCAATGTCTCCCCAAGACAGATTCTCATTAGGTTTGTCTTACTACCAGTTAATCTTCAGCAGAATTGTTTATTTCTGACGACATGGATCATCTAACAAATTAAAAATATGTACATTATAAACTGAAGTCTAATCCAGTGCATGGCTTTAATAGATGACTTGGGATAAATCTGAATCAAGCTTCAGCTAAAACAAAGTACAATTAATCTACCTAAACATGAATAGATAGTGCATCCACCCCCTCTTCTATTCCTATCTTGAAGCACAAAAATTCTTGTTTTATTTGCTTTAGTTAGGAAAAAATACCTCAACTGTTAAAACAAATGTTTTATGATACTGATTTATAACAAGACAGGGCAAAAATAAATAAACTTCACAGAAATGCCAAGTCATCATTTCAAATTTTTTCTTCTTGAATTCTATTAAAAGAGCCACTAACGAAAAGTAACACCAATGGATCTGATGTCGCATTTAGTTTCTTTTGCCCAGGATTCTACAGAGCAATAAACAAATGGAAAAAAGAGAAGTGAAAAGATGGTGGAGAACAGCCAGTGAGAGAGGCCGTAACACACCTCACAAAATAAAGGACAGCATACATACACTAGAAACTAATAACCTGTTTTACAACTTGGACTTTTTTCCAAATACACCATAACGCAATGAGGACTGATTCTCAAAGAAGCAAATAACAGGTGTACCTAGTAGACAGAATTTTGTTTTTTTGTGTACTGTAATGTTTGCTTGACAGTTACCATTGCTGAATAATTTCTGGAAAAGTTCAAGATGAGCCTCACTGTGTTACTAGCGAACATCAAGGTCATTTCCATGGCTTTCTAACTGGTTACCCTGGGATTATTAAACCACTGTACATATCAGCTTGCGTAAGGTGTGAGGTTTTATTAAAAAGACAATTTTACAGGGGAATAATCAGGCATAATAATAAACACAGTTACAGTCTAATAAAATAGTTTACAATATTAGGCAATAATATTTAATGATATAAATGTCTATGTAGCAAGGTCTGTTTCTCAGTTATAATGAATACAGTTTTAAACTGATATAAAAGTTTAGAAAATGTCCCGGAAACGCGACATTGAAATGTAATGGCAGAATAGACAAAAAATTCATTATTCCCAACAATTAATCCCCAGCTTAAAAAAATGTTAAATATTCCAAAGCTATTGTAACAAAGGACGTGCAATGAGCAGTCACCGAGCATTGAGCATCGGCCAGGGACACTGAGCATCTGTTATTTGATTTAATCCTCACACCACCCTATGATGTAGATAATATTCACATTTAACAAATGGCAAAACTTCCACATGGAGAGAGGTTTAACTTACCCAAAATCTCATAATTAATGAGTGGTAAAACTGGGATTCATAACCAGGTCTCTATTTTTAAAAAGAAACATCACTTTCCAGAATGCAGCCTATATACTGTAGCAAACTGAAAATTCTTTTCCACAGTTTATAGTTTGGATGTGGGCATGGAGTTCTTTGCCTCAGAAAAAATATGGGAAGACTGTATGATCAATCTCTTTTTTAAGTTAAACCGATAAAATCTTTCTGGGACTTGATCACAGTTAATTGTTGAGCTGTACTTGAGGCTTCTTCAAGTACTCCAGTACAGAGGTTACTCATTTCTGAATGGAATCTCTTTTCAACACCAGAGCTATGACTGCTAGAAAATTAAAGGGCTGTATTTTAAATGTTATCTAACATAAATACTGCTCTTACTTAATTGTGGCTTTTGGACATTTTTACATGAATGTTTTAGGCAATTCAACCACTCATTAAGTCATACTCCATGTTTCATTTTGCATTAGGACCATCCAATCATTCTTACTCTTTTGTTACCTCAAAAACAGTTCTTTAATGAGCATCACCCTATGCAAACTGAAGTCCACTCGAGTATCACTCGTCACCCATTTCAACAGCTGTACTTATCATGCCACTCTTTCTAGCAACCCAACTCTAGAATTATTTACCAGAATAAGCAGAATTCTAGAATGAGACCATTTTGACAGGTAAAAAAAGCACATTATACTCTGTAAACTGAAAACTTAGTACAAAGACATGAGGAGCCTTAATCTTTCATACTACCTTTCTTTAAATACCGTCACATGTCAAGTCAGTTACTCAGAGACAGTACTTCTCTTTACCTAACCCCCACCAAGACTCTATATAAAAGCTTATCTGTGGGACTACTCCGAACAGAAAATTAGATCACCTGCTGAGAAAAGGTAATACATTCTGTATCTATATGGTACCTAAACTGGTTTTAGAAACCTACATCCCCGCCATGGTATCCTGACAAGAGACTTTTCAGACATACGAATTCAATCTTCATTATTTAATTCATGACAACAGAACAGCTTGAGTATTGAGAAAAAGATTCCCAGACTCTTCCTCAAAATAAACCTTCCTCAGAATAAGCTCTCTAAGGATGTAACAATAGAGTATTTGGCTCTTCTTTTAGTTAAGCTTGTACCTGTAAAATAAAATTTTACTAAATATACCAAAAAAAAGTTAACAGTGCCAGCTAGGAAAAGAAAACCCCTTCTGTTTTAACCAGATAAAGCATTGTGCAAATAGCCCCAAAGTGACACTTTTGGAAATTTTCACTTAGAGCTATTTTCATCCATCAAAGATTTATGGACTTTCTTAGGGTTCAGGCCTGTTCTACTTATACGGGGGAATGAATGAAAGTCTTGCCATTTTCCAGAATTTGAAAACACTGTACTGCAGCTTTAATTCCAGGAAGATTTAAGTGTATTGAAGCCAAAACAATCTGCAATCAACGTGCTCTTACTCTGCTTGTATTAGAGAGGTCAATTATACAACACCTGTCAGGACAGAATTTGAGTCTATCATCAAAATAAACTGGTATATGTCATCAGTACTGTAAAAACGATTTAAGCACGGACTGTGATGTATGTTTTCCGTAAAAAGTTGTTGTAGACACTAGATAGAAACAGCTTCTCAATCACCAAGGCCACTTTCTCTAAATTAAGAAATGGCCCAATTCATTACGTGTGTATGTGGCCTAAAAATGGGGACACTTTCTGCTCCTTTCACTGAAAACCACTCCCAGCAAAGAAAGCCTAGCAATTTCTTTTCAGCAGTAGGTATTCTCTGCTCCACAGTGGTGTTCTTGTCATTATAATTATCTGGGCCCCATCCTATCCCTAGCAATTAAACGAGAATCTCTGAAGAATGGAACCCAGGCATCAGAAGATTCTAGTGGCAGCAGGATTGGAAACCACTGATTTTCTCATTTCTGAGCAGCGACATTACACGGATCAGAGAAACACTGTACTGAACTTACCACCATTTCTGTATTCTTTATACTTCGTTCAACACTTAACTATGTACTGTGTGCCTTTCACTAGACAATGATGGACTCATATAATAGGATGGCTTTCACAATATACACACATCTGACAGGCTACTTAGGTATCCACAACAATTAGACTATTCAAAGCTTAGCTCTTACCTGCACAGAATAATAACCCCATTCTCTCGCCAATCCTAGCACCAGTTCTCCCAAGGCTACTGGGCTAAAAGCATGATCTGCCTATAAGGAGAATTCAGTGCTTGGCTCAGTGAATTCCCAAGCAGCAACGGTATTCTGGACTCTGCACTGCTGGCTGTTTCCAACGTCAGTGTCTGCGATCTTTTCATCACACCTCCTGTACCTTCTCCTGATAGTTACCACTGTCGCCTCTACTACTTCCTTCCCTTCATTTCCCTACCTTTAGCGTCCTACTTCTCATCTAGAACATTCCCAGCCAGAGTTCCTATCCAGTCATGTCACATGGACATTATTATCTTCACTTTAGGTCCTGCTGCTCCTCTGTTAAGACCACCTCCTCCTCCACTAATTGCTTGAATTCTAGATTTAGACATATGGCTCTACATTTAAGAACCAGAAGTTTAAATGTGTGGTTGAATTTTTATAAAGCCCCAATTTTGCAAATTTATGTTCTCCAAAGTTGTTCTGAGTTGATTATTTAAAAATCAAAACAAACTGTTTCATAAAAATGTTGTTTAAGGGGTGGTTGTAACTCCAAAATTATTTACGAAAGCCTAATTTGTTCTCAAATGAACCTGAAATAAAGTACTATGGGAAATTATGAGAAAGCAAGAAGAGTATCAAGAGTTGGGACCTGGGGATCTGGACTCGGTCCCTTACCAACAGTGCTACCTAAGGTACCCGAGGCAAATCATTTCACTTTTCACACTCAACCTTCCCAATCTACAAAATGGGGAAGATCATATCTATCTGTAGCGTTACTATAATGATAAAATAAATACGGCAAAGTAACTGACAAATGCTCTAAAACCTCTAGCCTATCAAGTAATCTACCACCAAGACATTATCCTCCAGCACAGTAATCTGATAACAGGAGTGCACAATAAACATTAGTTCATACTCTGTTATAATTCAAGTTATATTAGGAAGGACAGCTTTCACTTAAATTTATTTCTAAATGTTTCCATGGTCATATCTTCCTTCCACCGTCCCTTTCTTGCTCAAGAGTTGATATTTTTGAGGAGAACTTGTCATTCTGATTCCCTACAACATTAGATCTACGTTTAGAGCTTCTAGTTTTGAGATTGTCTTTTTCAAAGACCCTCTAGAAGTGGTCACTCTTCAAGACATCTGTATTCCTTAAGACTTTCGGACGAAGTAAAACCAAGCAGAACACAAAGATTTGGTGAAGGATGCCTTTTGTATGCATCCAGCTTTTTGATAACTTTCATCTTTTTCTACAGATTGTACAAAGTTTTATAATCCCGTTTTCTAATACATACTTCAATAGTGTTTTCTCCTCTTTTGGTTTTATACTTGCTAATTTCACAGCCGCTGAAGTTAAAAGACAATCACTCTCCAAACCAGAGGAGATACAGTAATGCCTTCTAGGTCCTTTATTCTTATTTTCTTTGCATGCTGGCCAGCCTCCAGTCCTTCTGTTACATCCTTCCCTTCTTAAATGTTGCCAAATGGTTATGTAAATAAGCCAGCTGCTTCTGAGTCATCACTTCTGCATCCAACTTCTCTAACTCCCAATGTGAACCTTGATATATTCCATGAACCCTTAACAGCCCCTGGAATTTTGCAGTGTCTTTTTGAACACAGCAGCTGAACTTTCAGTGATTTTTCTCACTCTGATGGGGTTGTTATTGGCAGGTATTATCCACATACTAGTAAGTATTTCTATCACTCCATCTAAACATGATTGTCCTCTTGGTCACCCAAGACTTTTTTCTCTAAACCTCCTACTGTTTTCTAAAAGGATAAAATCTCCATGTGTATAAAATTTAAAAAGCTAAGAAGAAATGCAATAGTTTATACTTCATTTAATGTGAAGAAATAACTGCTGATTTGGCAATGGTTTCTTGGATATGACACCAAAAGCAGAGACAAGAGAAAAAAACAGATAAACTAGACTTCAACAAATTGAAAACTTTTGTCCAAATGACACTATCGACAGTGTGAAAAGGCAACCGACTGGATGAAAGAGAATACTGTGTTTCCCCGAAAATACGACCTAGCCGGACCATCAGCTCTAATGCGTCTTTTTGGAGCAAAAATTAATATAAGATCCGGTCTTATTTTAAAATAAGACCGGGTATAATATAATATAATATAATATAATATAATATAATATAATATCCGGTCTTATATTAATTTTTGCTCCAAAAGACGCATTAGAGCTGATGGTCTGGCTAGGAATTATTTTGGGGGAAACACGGTATTTGCAAATCATTTGCCTGATAAGGAACTAAAATACAGAATACACGAAGAACTCCTACACTTCAACAACAAAATCGGATTAAACAGTGGGCAAAGATCTTGAACAGACACATGGCCAATAAGTACATGAAAAGATGCTCAACATCGCTAATCATTAGTGACATGCAAATATTTTATGCACACGCATATAAATTTTTTGACACCATTAAGTTTGTTATTATCAAAGGAGCATATTCTGAAAGACTGAATACAGGAATTGGCCAATTCAAAGCTGTAAACATTATAGGGAGAATTAGTTACTATATAAAATCTCTCAATTTCTGGTATTGAAACAGATGAAACATTATGGCAACTTATAGCTAGTATCTACAAATCAACACCATCAGAACAAGGAATACACTAAGTATGGGTATGAACTTTTTTAAAACTACAGTCTTTATATTACAACGTTAACAGTCCTCCAGTTGGATCACTGGTTCATTTATTTTCAAATTTTCTTTTCTTCTAATACATCCTTTAAGGTTACACTTTGTCCTCTGAGTGACACTCGATTTACATCCCACAAATTCTGATACAAACTGCTGTTTGTTATTCATTTCTAAAGATAACATTTTCTGTTTTGATTTTACCTTTAAATCAAGAGGCAGGTTTTTAAATTTCAAAAAAAAAAAAGTAAGATTTTATTTTTTTTACTCCTACATTGTTTAAGATTATAAAAAAAGTAAAATTATGTTCAACTAAAACAAATAACTTTGAGAACGTTTTTAAAAAACAATAATTATGTTCTATAGTTTCAGCTTAAACATAATTTAGATTTTATTATTTTGTTGTTAAGCTCTAATTCTGTAGAAGTATATTCGGAAAATATAAATGTGATTGGAATTTCACATTTTTCGCCATAGCCTAACATATGATCAAGTGTTGTAAATATTCCTTGTGTATTTGAAAAGCACACAGCTGAATGATAAAAAAATTATTAAAACAAATTATTTCATTCAAATTATCCATAGTCTTTTTAATCTTTTCTTTTAGTTGAATCAGTAAAAAAGTTCTCTCTATATTTTTAAAGTTTGGTAATTATGATTTTCAAATCAATATCCTCAATTAGTTTTATCTTGGTTGAATATATACAAAATTTCTCTTGTATGTTTTATTGTGCTAATTTATATATTTATATAAAAACAAATTTTCAGGGCAGCCAGATGGTTCCGTTGGTTAGAGCGCAAGCTCTGAACAGGGTTGCCAGTTCAATTCCCACATGGGCCAGTGAGCTGAACCCTCCACAACTAGATTGAAGACAACAAGCTGCAGCTGAGCCTCCAGAGGGGCGGCAGGATGGCTCAGTTGGTTAGAGTGCGAGCTCTCAACAAGGTTGCCGGTTCGATTCCTGCATGGGGTGGTGGGCTGCACCACCTACAACTAAAGATTGAAAATGGCGACTGGACTTGCAGCTGAGCTGCGCCCTTCACAACTAGATTGAAGGACAACGACTTGGAGCTGATGGGCCCTGGAGAAACACACTGTTCCCCAACATTCCCCAGTTAAAAAACAAACAAACAAACAAAAAACTAATTTGCTATTACTGTCATTTATTTATATCAGGGGTGGCAAACTATGGTCCTTGATGTGTTTTTGCAAGACCAGCTAAGGAAGGTATTTATATATTTAACGGGTTGAAAAAAAAGAAGAATATGCAAAAGACCATCTGGCCTACAAAACCCCAAATACTTATTATCTGGTCTTTAGAGTTTGCTTGTCCATGTCAGGGGTTGGTAAATATGTTCTGTAAAGGTCCAGATAGTAAGTATTTTAGGCTTTGCAAACGACACAATCTCTAGCAATTAATCAACTCTTCGGTTGTAGCAAAAAAGGAGAATTCATAAATAAATTAGTATGGCTGTGTTCCAATAAAACTTTATTTACCAAAAACAGGAAAGGGGCCAGATTTGGCCCTTGGGCCATAGTTTTTCTATCCTGATCTATACGGTTATTTACTGATCTGTCCATTTCTGAGGTGTCGGTCTCCCTCACTAATTATGAATTTGTCGATTTCAATTTCTTTTACATTTGATATACATATCTATATATATGTCTATATATATGCTAGATAGATACACACACATTCATATACAGAGGGTGCCAAAAAATGTATACATATTTTAAGAAAGGAAAACTGTTCTAAAATTCTAATACTCAATATATACTGATAACAAAAGATGACTACAAGTCACGTTTGACTTCTGCAATTACAAGAGGCTCTCAAAGTGGTCCGGACACTTTTGATTACGGCAAACTGCTGTTTGAGCATGCTGATGAAAGTGTCCGCTTGTATACATTTTTTTGGCAGCCCTCCCCATGTACATATATACGTGTGTGTTTGTGTGTGTGTGTGTGTGTGTATTCTAAACCAATTATTAAGTAAATAAGAGTTTATAATGTTACATCTTGTATAAATTAAATCATTATAGTGTAGGAATTATCTCTCTCTCATATACATAGTTTTTGCCTTGAATTCTATGCTGACTTCTCAAGGTTGCTTATACCTGCTTTCTTTTTATTAGCATTTTCCTGAGTCATATTTAATAAGGGGATTTAACTTCATTTTCATTACAGTGACTACATGTTCCACAGCCCTACTATTTTATCCCATTTACTTTTATTATCCCCTTTTCTGGCTGTTGTTAAATTCATTGGGGTTTACTGGCCCCACCTTATTCTTTACTAGTAAGGAAACTATACATCCTTTTTACCATTGTTTGCGCCAGTTTCTTATCTACTGTCTGTCAGCTCTAACCCACCCTGTAAGTAGGAGGGTGCTTTCCCCTCCTGTCCATATGGCTCCAGACACCATTTCCATTCAGATTCCCAGCCTCTCAAGGCTATTTAGAGGTGCCAGCAGCATTGAGGCATGCACATTGGGTGTTCAAAGTACCAGCCTCACCTCGATCTCTCACCTACTGAGGTTCGCACTTCCAAGGACCAACCTGCAGTAACTCCCTTCTCAGAAGTCTGAGGAACAATCAATCCTAAAAGAACCTCCTCCAAGCTCCTAGATTCTGGCAACACCACCGTTTCTCTTTCATTCTCTCATCCCTAGGGATGTTAGCTGCTTCCTGCAATTATTAATCTCTGGATTACATCAGCATCCTCTTGAGAATCAATCAGCTAGTGCAACAAATTCATGTAGTAAATCCCCCTCTATTTGAAATATAGTATGGCTTCAGTTTTTTCCTGACAAAACTTTAACAGCTACACTGTCAAACTAATTCGGTTGTCATGTGGTCAACTGTAGTAAACAGACAGGTCAAAATTTTGTTATTGAACAGTAAAAGAAGATGGGCAATTTTAATGGCAATCAAGAGTATTAAGATTTGACATAATAAACAGTCTTTAATAATAAACAGAATAAGAGTGTTGTACCTGAAAATGGAGTACCACTGGCAGGGAAATAAAAAGGAGATTTATTTTGCGTTTGAAATATAACAAAATATTGGCAACATAATTTATTTCCTCTACATATAACATACTTAGGTAACTATGGAACAAAATACTACACAGACAGAAAAGACATCATATGAGAGAAAGAGAATTCAGATAGCCTGCAAGTTTATTATTCATCACAGAGGAAAAAAATAAGGGTCCATCAATCTATGAATAGTTTAGAATCAGATTTAGCTATTCTTGTTACCTAATTATCAGTGTGACTGGACATTTGAAAAAAAGAACAGTAAATAAATGTCATGTACTGAGGAAAAAAGGTTGTTAATTTGGTAAGTAAATTATAACATTTTATTTTCATAATGGTAATTTGTATATCTATATGTCAATAGATATATATAAATACATATCAATCTATAATATTCATTGTTTATAGTTAGTTGATTCTATTTGCTTTAAATATGATTATACTTGCTTTAAATCTAACTTAACCTCTCCACTATTCATTGACAGCATTTAAAATCACCACAAAGCTATACGATGTGTGTGTGGTCTACTTTTCATTGAGTGTTCAGTCACTGAAATTCACAATTCTTAGTTCTATCAAGATGCTAGCTTTTGTACATTACACTTTGTAGTTGGCAAAATGCTTTAAGTAAACTTTCTTATCTAATCCCTGATAATATAAATAGTCCTGTATAAAGCCTGTCCTCTCTACTTTCCCAGATCCCTGCAAATTAAACCCACAAACCCCACCCAAAACAAGCACATATACCCATCCACCTGATTAACTCAGTACAAAATCTATGGACGACTTACCCCTCTGCTGACCTTGCTCTCACAGTCCTACTTGCCCACCTTCCCCACAGCTCCCTTCACGTAAGTGCTGCTAGGGAAGGAATTGTGCCCCCACTCCACCCCCTCCCATGGGAGTCATGTAACTCCCAATGTGATAGTATTTGGACAAGGGGCCTTCAGCAGACAATTAGGTTTAGATGAGGCCATATGAGTGGGGCCCTCATGGTGGGACCAGTATTTTCATAAGAGACACCAGACAGCTTGCTTGTCTGTCTTTTTTATCTTTCCTTCCCGTGAAGGCATAGCAGGAAGCAGGACTCTACAAGCCAAGACCAAGGCCCTCGACAGGAACCAGATCAGCCGGCACCTTGATCTTGGACTTTGCAACATCCAGAAATGTCAAAAATAAAATGCCTGTTGTTCAAGCCACCCAGTCTATGGTATTTTGTTACAGCAGCCCAAGTGGACTAAGACAGATGGAATATAAATTTCTGCAGGAAATATCACAAGCACTTTGAATAGTCAAACTGCTCCATTTCCTGATTCTCCTTAAAACTTAGCTTTTCTATTATTTCTCATCCCAAAATTTACTAGCACATGCTAATTTCTGTAGCTGAACTGAAGTTGCAATTTTCGGAAACATAAAAGTCTAAAAAGTCTGAATGTCACAGCTAGATGAAAAATAGATTGGTGGCACCGAAGTGAGTTTCTCTTCTAGAACTATGGGAATCAGTGAAGTGTGAAATTCCACATGGAAAACACTGGGAGGTTTTGCACTATCTATTAAAACAGGTGAGTAAATAGCCAGAGAAATCAAGAAGAAGCTCCCAGGATATGTCCACAGGAAACAACTCTAAATGTAAAAGGGATAAAATCCTAAACCTTCCCCCACCCCCACCCCGACAGAATTTAAATAAAATGAACATCACCGTCAACAAAAAAACTGAGCCTACATCAAAGACGACAAAAGAAATGCTTGTGAAATTACAATCAGTTCTTACTGATTGGTTCTTACACGATTCTTCGGCTTTCTAAAACAGTATTGAATGAATAAAGGATTGATTTTTTAAAATTTTTTGCTATCTAAACTTAGATATTTCAAAATGTGGGTTCCAGTCTTGTAGATTTGCCAAACAAAATCTAAAACTTGAATTTTAGGGTAAGAAAAGTCTGAATAATAACTGCACTTAACTATCATTCTTGCAGCAATTAATCACAGAAATTTTGAAAGAAAAATCACCCTTTTTTTTTTTTTTTGGTTCATGCAATGCAAAGAACAGCATAAACAAGCATATGAATTACTTTAGGCACACTTCATGGTAAGTTACAAGACTCCATAAGAGCTGAAATTCACCTAGAGGGAAAACACTTGGTGAAGTCCTACTTTATAAATATGGTTGCAACAGTTTTTGTTAATCAAAACAAAACAATGACAAAAGGGCTGAAATTCTCTAATCAAATAAGACTACATTAAAATAAATCTCAACAATTAGAGGAAAGAGCATAGCCCAATTGTTTAGCATGTATCAGATGAAACCACACACATAAATGATCTGGGTATTTTTTGGCCCCTGTAACTTACTTTTATGCTGATGACATTTATAAAGGCGCGTTAATTTGTAAAGTGTTTAACGACAATATGTGTTGGAAGAAACTTTCAACAAGGTGTAAGTTTTTAAGTAAGTGGGCATACTATTAGATGAAAAACAAAACAAAGTGAGAGGATCTGGCACCCACAGGGCCAAGTCAAGGCTGGCAGTGCTGCAGGTTTCCCAGCCTACATCAAATTCTCATGTGCCCCGAATGCAGCTTCCAAACACCACTCACCGCAAAGACTGCCTTAGACAGTGTGTTCCACAGGGCAGGCGGGGAGTATGAAAATGACGAATTTTGCTTTGCTTTCTTTGTTGAAGGAAAGTAAATAAATACTCATCTATTTCAACACTGAAATATGAAAAAACTTTCAAAGCTTCCTCTACTTTGTCCTGGTTAACACCGTTGGTTGTCAGAGTTGTCAAACTCAGAATTTATTTTCTTAATGAACAAGTTTTTTAAATCACAAAAAAGAGGATCAAATATATGGTGATGGAAGGAGAACTGACTCTGGGTGGTGAACACACAATGGGATTTATAGATGATGTATTACAGAATTGTACACCTGAAATCTATGTAATTTTACTAACAATTGTCACCCCAATAAATTAAAAAAAAAAAAATCACAAAAAAGTATAAAAACTTGTATGCGGTAAATAAAATCACTACTTATCTTAATAATAAAGAAAAAGCAGTTTGCAAAGCCTGAAACAATAGGTCAATCAACAACTGTGAGGAAACACTGAGAATTTTTCCTTAGTTAAAACAAGACCCCTGAGAAGAAAATGAAGTCTGGAAGTTGGATAAAGCAAAAAGAGAATAGGAACCATGAGTCGTCTAAAACTCATCCTTTACTAATAATGAAAACTGTGGTGTTAAAAAACATATCGTGATCAATCACAATTCCTCAGTGAAGAAGTCCTTTGCTTAGCATTTCCAACGACAATAAAGACTCTAACCAGTGGATCACACACCATCACCACCTCAGCCCACTAGATGACACGACTGAGTTAATCTCTCAGAAAAAAGAACCAAATGAAATTTCCAGGAACAGCAGGCAGAAAACATGGATCACTGCACTTTGGCAGTATTCTGCGCTTGTCTTCTCACTGATTACTGTGGACCCGGCTTAGGAATCCAGACAGTGAGGCCAAGAGAAAAAAGAACCTGATAATCAGTGCCAACAATTAGGCAGTAAGTAGGAAATACTTCTCTTTTGCTTAATTTAAGTAATTTAAGATAATTCAAATAACAAACTTCTTATATTAAAAAAGATACGAAAGAGAATGCCAAGTTTGCCTAATTATAAATCTAAAATATAGAATTCAAAAATTTTTCATAATAACAACTGGCTACTCTGAAATAGTTTCCAAAACCCACGGAGCTCTTGAAGGAAATTCAAGCCTCTTATTTACAAAGAAGAAAACTGATCCTTAACAGGAACTCCCAGTGGGTCGAACTTGGAAATAGTAATGGCAGGGCTGGGACTCTTAACCCAGGTCTCCGGACTCTCGGGAGACTGCATTTCTCTACTTACTTTTGAAATCTGCCCCAAAAGATACTTTTAAATTCCAAATTCTTTACCAGTCCCAGAGGACATTCTGGGTTTAGGGACTGCTCAGGTGCAACCATATCAGAAAAGAATACACACGTAAAAAGACTGTGTCTCAGACATTTACCAGTTTAAAAATGTCATTTTAATATATCAATCTCTAACAGTCTAATAATCTGAACTTTTTGACTGATTAAGTAAAACCTCCAGAGGGCAGAGCTACAACGATTTAGACATCATGCAACAAAGGAAAATGCACCAACAGCTTTAAAACGTGTCATGCGTACACATGGATGTGTGTACACATGTGTAAAATCCTATCTTGAAGGGAAAGAAACAGGTGAAGAGGTTGTCACTGATGATGTAAGGAAGCGACTGGGAGCAATTTTCTACAATTTCCCTCTTTTATGTATCACATCTATGAAACTCACTTTTCTTCCGTTTAGCTGTTTCCCTTAGACCCTAACAGACTCACTTAGTGTCAAACACTGAGTCACAGACATAGGTAGCTACTTAAAAGATCTAATTGACAGGCAAAGGGGAGACCATCACATGGCAAAGGGCATGTGGCTAAAGAAGTTTCTTTAATTCTATCTTCAGCTGATTTGAATCTAACAGTTCCATGGACGAGAATAAACCATAGCACTGCCAACACAAAATGACCAAGCCTAGCCTCTCCTTTTATCCTCATATCAGGGATAAACAAATGCCTGGAAGATATCTCAAAATCACGAGCGGAGCTTCTGAGTTTCACACTAATACGAGAAGATCAGCGAGTTAGACGCACACATGCACTCACACACGTAAGACCCGAAGAGAACCGAGTCTGAGAGGCATGAAAATGAAGGCCACTTACTGAAAGCACATAGTGTCCTGTTCTGAGGCAAGATTCCATGTAATCTTCGTAGCAACCCTCTAACAGGGTGGTAAATTCTAATTCTCCCCTACAGAGCAGATGAAGA
Organism: Rhinolophus sinicus; assembly: GCF_057876585.1. NCBI lineage: Eukaryota > Metazoa > Chordata > Mammalia > Chiroptera > Rhinolophidae > Rhinolophus > Rhinolophus sinicus. The sequence goes on from NC_142514.1 coordinate 14,211,978, forward strand.
AACCAAGTCCTAGAGATATTAAATAATTAAGCCAACATCATGTAACCAGAAAGTGACACACCAAGCCCCAGAACCAAAGTCTGCTCGACTCCAAGCCTGTAATCCTTTTTCCTCTATTTTGAGGGCTCTGCGTTCCATAGACTGAGTTTCCCAGAAAACTCCCCATTATTTCACGTATATCAATTTAGAAAAATGTCTTCGCTCTATCAACAGATGTTAAAACAATGTTAGGAGACAAATGAACCTACGTAAGCCTGCCTCTGCCTGAAAGGCCAAGTGCGGGGGGCGGGGGGAGGAGAGAACCATGTGCAATTTATTGGGTTCACCATCAGATGAAGCAAAACGGTAGCAAAACAGACCACAAAGGAAAGCAGAATAATATTTGGTGACCCTTCCCCCTGCAATTCATATATTCTCACTTCTAAGAGCAACTCATAAAAGGGCCCACAGAAAGGCATCTGCGGCTTCAACAACTGAGACCACTGCAAGATCACCCTTTCTTAAACGCAAACTATGCATTTGCAACGGGCCTTGTCTTTCAGAAAACTTAAGTGCTTTGGGCCAACTGCTTGGGTCAAATCACTTGAAACGGTAAGAATTTGAAATGAAAAACGAAGCTCTTTGCCTTATGTGCCAGTTATCGATTGCTTGCCTTTCAGCTCAAAATTCACCTTGTTTGCCTGTACAGTGAAAACGGATCTGGGCTCTTTAAATATTTTTCCATTTCAGCTGGCACAAAGTTAAGCTTTGTTAGTAGAGGGCACTGTGGAGATACTGCAGGAGGAGGACGTTTTGCTTCCTGGGTCTGTGAGCTCGCACAGCGGGCTCCGCCTGCCGTCCAGGTGGTTTCTACAGAATCGGGCTTCTCCAGGGCGCGGCTGCCTTAGAACGCACAGCTTCTTCAGGGCGAGGCTTCAGCTGTAAGGTGCAGCGGCCAGAGAACCCAGTGGCCAACAGCTACCCCCGGTACCCTCTCAGGCAGTTCTGCAGCAGAGTGTCTCCTTTAAGAAACCTCTGTGTGAAGAACTTTCCTTCGGCACCCTAGAGTGGATTTCTAGTAAGTTCCACTGATGTGGCACCACGGCAACTTCTCTCCCAGTCAGGGAGCCACATCACGCCCTATCCAACAAGGTCTAAAATCTCAGCCCAGTGAAGGGGGAGGGAGTAGAGGTCTCTTCCCTAACAGTAACTACCATGAAAAAAAGGGGCACAAGGTTTGGTAGGCCTTTTTGCATTTGGGAGGCAATATACACTACATCCGAGTGGGCTACACCTCGACCTACCTACAGAGAAACCTGGGAGTTCCAACTCTTGAGTGAGGAACTGAACGAGAAGGCTATGCAGCAAGTTCAGGTTGCAACACAAGCTGCTCTAGCACAGGGACCTACGCTCCAGCAGATCCAAGGTTACTGGAAGTGTCTATGGCAACAGATGCTGTAAGGAGCCTGTAGCCACTGTGCCCTACAGCAGCTCTTTGCTGAAGGACACTGGTGCTAAAGAAGCCACCTTTCTGCAACACTCCACAGGGCGAAGTGCCAGCAAGCCCCAGGGGGATGACTTCTAGCACGTTCCACTGGTATGACACTCCAGTGACTTCTCTCCCATCAGGTGAGCCACAGCCGTGCACGCCCCACTATCAGCCCTAGAGAGGACGCTGTTCCATGGGCACCCTATCTCAGCCCCGGGAGAAGCAGCTGCTCCTTGTATTTGCTATTTCTATATTCTTTAGCGTTCTCTTTCCTATTAACACACCCTCATTACTCCAATTCCTTGTTATACTAAAGAACCCTTTACTATATTAAACTTTCCCTATTCAAAATACTACACAGTTTTTCTCTACTAATTAGACTCAGACAAATACACCTTATGAATAGCTTAGGTGGTTCAGTTCAGTGCCATAAAAACCAACCCAAGAAGCTCATTTTAAACAATTAAGAGTTCATTTTGACATGTTTTACTTTTAAAATTCAAAATTAAATAGGAATGATTTAAACCAGGTTTAAGCATAGTACTAAGTCTGAATTAATTTATACATTCTATAAGGCTATTTCAATAATAGTTTGGCAAGCTGTACATTCGTTCTCCAAACATTCTATCGTCTAAATTAGCATTAATCAGCCCCTAACTTCTATAATCACCAACTTTCAGCATTATTTTTAATAAGTAATTCCTTATCTCTTTTATTATTCAAGCTCTAAAAGGTGTAAAATATGGAAGCCAAAATTGAAAATGTTATCAAATTAATTTACATTACTAAAAGGAGCAATTCTTACGTATAATAACTGACAATCTCAAATAACACGGGGTCCAGGTTATTGGCTTGACCTTCTCCACATTCCAGAAGGAGACGTCACAAGTCTAGCCCTCTCTTAACAACAACGAAGCCCAAACAAACATGTAAACATGTGATGGTGGGTTGGTGCAAACATGAGATAAACAGTATCTTGGGAAATGGCTTAACACGCAGGGTACCCATAGTGACATCTTCTTAAAACAGTGTTTTAATGTCTGTTGTGCCTGTTAACTGCAAATACACCAAGGAGTTCACTACTCTTTAACAATTCAACAACATTTTAAGTCTACCAAATTCCAATAATCTATTTATGAATTCAAAAACCAATTTAACAAACAAAAAAGTCCACTAAAATTACTCAAGAGGGAAAGACAACCATACTTTTTACAAAAGTAGAAAATAACCACCAACATTCCACCAAAAAGGGAGAAGAGGAGAGACTACGCACTGAAAAACAAACAAGTGCTTTGTGGTTTTTAATAAATTTGAGAATCACATTCTAATTTCCAAAACAACAAAAATTAAATGATACTGACAATTCATTTTGAATGGCTCTATAAATGAAATGTATAAAATTGTTAGTAGCCACCATTATGGGAGGTGGGTCTAAAAAAACCACAAAAGACAATATAGAAATTACTCTTCAAGTAATGTTGTACGTTATTGCTTAAAAGTTTGCTTTAGAAAAACAGAAATGCTGCTTTTACATGGAAATTCATTAAAAAAAAATAAGTTTTCTTACTTGAGAGAGTCCAGGGGACGATGCATGTCCCGGGGGCGTTGCCGCAAGATTCGGATGCCCCTTGTTTATTTCATGTGCTGAGTAAGGGGAAGGGGTCGGGGGTCCCGGCTGTCTTGCTACTTGTGTTACCTGTGAGGAAATCAATATTTAGAAAGAGAATTAAAATAGTAATGTAATAAAGATAGATAGCTAAACTGACTAAGTTTTAAAAATTGAATTCGTTCCCTCACAATTAAAGGCTTAAATTGTCAATACTGCAGCAATGACATTCTTAGAAAAATAATAAACATGAATATTTTCATCAATTTGATAAAAGATTCTTGAAACAGAATCTAAAACCAAAACCCTTACAGAAAAAATATGCTTTATCAAAGAAGCCAGACTTGAAACGGAATACTGTACAATGCCATTTATATGACACTTTGTAAAAGGAACAAAAGAGAGACATGATTGCAGGAAGGTGAGGATGACTACAAAAGCACACGGCAATTTTGGGGAGTGACATCACTTCTGTATCTTGACTCTCGTCTCTATGTCTTTGTCAAAACTCACAGAACTGTACACTAAAAGAGGTGAATTTTACTTATGTAAATTATACTTCAATAAACCTCAACCAAAAACAGGGCAAGTTACTTATAGAGTATAATCTCATTTTTATGGTTAAAAAAACACATATATATGCACATGTGTATACATTTCTCTATGTATATCTGTCTACATATGTGTGTACTACACGTGATAGCAAGAAAGGTAGAAATAACAAATAATGGGAAAATAAAGTAACATAATTGGACTAAAGACATAAAAAAATATATAGATGTGGACCACTATCGATAGAAATAAATATGTAAAATAAACCAGAATAAAAAAAGAAAACAATACACTCTTTAGAAATGGAAAATGATTCTTGTATTCTTCTGACAAAGACTGAAAGAACGACTACGATGATTTCAGATGAAGATTAGTGTTCATCTGGTTCGTTTTTCTCTGAAAACTGCTTGAGTGCACTTTTTAAGAGTAGTATTGTATCACCCCATAAAAAACAAACGTTTGAAAGAGAAAAGGCCTCTTGCCAAAGCCAAAGTACTATGCTACCGCTACATTAAAAATTTCCTTTAAGCAAGTGCCAGTGAAAAACAACATTCACAGGCAAATAGCCCAGAGCTGTGCAGCGGATGAATGCTGCTCTGGTACGACTATGCCAAACTGCAGGAATCCCTGAGTACTGTACATTCTAGTACGGCACTCCCTCCCAAACTTGGGCGTACCTACTAATGAAAGCAAGACAGAGAAAATAAATCTGTATCAACACAATAGAATTAGAATCATGTTATTCTAAAAAATTCCTCCTAGAAACATGCCGTCACGTACAATAAATCTCTGACCTTCCTTGTGCTCTATTTCATTCAAAAATTCCCTATTACCAGTGTCACACTGCATTACACACGTTTGCTTTTAGTGTATTATTAAGCCTAACATCTTTGCCAGGGAAAAAGTCATGCTATCTTCAAGAAATCATACAAAATATAAGTAGTTAACATAAACAATCCTAAGGAAATGGTACAGGGGCTAATGAAGCTGTGGGGGCGATCTGGTCCCAAGCCTTACGTGACACCTACTGCCACCAAGTCCCTGGAGCTCCTGTGCTGTGCGGGGCTCAGGGCTTAGGGGACCCACAAGACACTTAAATATGCAACTCTTCATGTCTTAAAACTCAAAGTCACACAAAACTTTGAATACTTCTTTCAAACTATTCCTAAATTAATGATGATTAAATCTTCTAATTTCTGGTTCAAGTTTCTTCTCTCTACCTAAATTATTCCATTCCAGATCATACAGTTGTAATGTATGTCCTTCAAAGGTAGTGACAAAAAGTATTCACATAAAGAAAAAATATCTACATTAAAAATTTCCCATTATTTAAAAGACGTTACTTTTATCCCACTATTTGTCCCATTATTTAAAAGATATCTCAATTTGGAGGCCGCGAGCAGAGGAATAAAATAGTTAATTATGGCAACTACTTGATCAGCTCCAAAGCTAAAATGATTTTGTCTTTTATATAATATTAATCCTAAGCAAAATTATTCCATTTCTTAGAGTGCAGTGTGTGAGTGTGTGTGCGTGTGTGTGTGTGTGTGTGTGTGAAATTTAAGTGTAAAAACTAATACACCCAAGAAACTTTTTATTTTTTATGGATATTTTTGTATTGGCAATAATGCGGAGCTTCCAGAATTCTCATTCATTTGCTAGTGGAAATGTAAATTGGTACAACACTTCGGGAAAGAATTTGGCATTAGCTAGTAACTTTGAAGACAGGCATACCCTATGACCCAGCTCTTCCACTCCCAGGTATACAGCTGTGAGAAACAAAAAAATGTGCACGTACATATACCAAGGTACATGCACAAAAATGTTCATAGCTCTATTGTTCTTAATAACCACAAACTGGAAATGACACATTTCATTAACAGGAAAAATGATTAACAATATTTTTTTCTACACAAGAAATCAAATGAAAAACTAAAACAACACACCACAATTTGGATGACTCTAATAAAGGCTACTGAGTGAAAGGTAACATGGAAGATACACAGCATGATCCCAAGAAAGAGCAACAACAGGCAAAACTTGACTCTATCAGCTCAGAAATGCATAAGTGCACCAATGATACATCCAACAAAGAGGTTACTACCTGGAAAACATAAAGAACTCATACAATTTAACACCAAAAAACCCCCAAACAATCTGAATAAAAAGGTGGGCACAGGACCTAAACAGACATTTCTCCAAGGAGGATAAACATATGAAAAGATGCTCAACATCACTAATCATCGGGGAAATGCACATTAAACCCACAGGGAGATGTCCCTCATACTTCATACGTGTCAGAATGGTTATCATCACTGAATCAACAAACAAGAAGTGTTGGCAAGGATGTGGAGAAAAGAGAACCCTTGTGCATTGTTTATGGAATTGTAAACTGGTGCAGCGACTATGGAAAACAGTACGGGAGACCTCAAAAAATTAAAAACAGAACTACCAGACGACCCAGCAATTCCACTTCTGTTATTTATCTGAAGAAATCCAAAACACTAATTCAAAAAGATATATGCACCCCTATTTTTACTACAGTGAAGACATGGAAGCAATCTAAGTGTCTATCAATAAACGAATGGATAAAGATGTGGTACATATAAACAACAGAATATTACTCGGACATAAAAAAGAACGAAATCTGGCCATTTGCGAATATATGGATGGACCTAGAGGGTATTATGTTAAGTGAAATAAGACAGAGAAAGGCAAATACCCTGATTTCACTTATAAGTGGAGTCTAAAAAACAAAATAAACAAAACAAACAAACTCAAAGGTACAGAGTCACCAGATGGGAGGAGGGCTGAGGGGATAGGTGAAAAGGGTGAAAGGGATTAAGAAGTACAAATTGCCAGTTATAAAAATAGTCACGCTGATGTAGAGTACAACATAGGGAACACAGTCAATGATACTGTAATAACTATGTATGGTGTGAGATGGATACTAGACTTACCAGGTGATCATCTAGTAAGGTATATACATGTTTCAAAACTATGTTGCACTCTTGAAACTAAAATAATATTGTATGTCAACTGTAATTGAGAAATAAATTTTTAAAAAAAGAAAAAACAGAAAGAAAAGTATAAATGGATGACAACACTATAAATAAAAGCAGGGCACTTTTTTAAAAAGGCATATAGACATATATGGGAAGAGAGAAAGTTGGGAACAGGAAAGGCTACATAATGTTTTATGTTTTTACCTGGGAGGTAATACACAGTTTGTGCTTTAAAATAATGTGTTAAACTCTTCTTTTATGTTTTATGCGTGTATATGTTATAATGCCTTCCACTCCCCCTAAAAAAGATTAAAGACAAAAACAAGCAAACTGCTAAATACCAGGGGTAAAATATTAGTTACACTGCTATGAATTATATTGTTGCTCTACAGAGTAGAAAAAATATAAAAATAATGCTGCAGGAGAGAAAACCTCTAAAATTTTGGCTTCACCTAGCTAGTGAATTTTCATTCAAGATTTCCATATAAAAATAATCTATAAAATTAATATTTTTTTGGTTACTGGACAATATAAATTGAAGGATATTTTGAAAATATAAAGGTAAACCATATAGATCATAGAAACTAAGATTAGTCGGTAGGTATAAAGTTTATTTATTTAGCACTAAATTACCTGATTTAATTAAATATTTTGTCCAATTAAGAGCTATCATACATAAACTACAATTTTCAAATAATAAAATATAGAAAACATTAAGTTTCCTGAACATGATCATTCTTTCGTGACTGATTCTAGACGAAGTGGCATTAACTGAATACAGATATGTTAAATGTTACACATACACACATAAAGCATTATGTTTTTATTTACTGCATATATTTATGATACATGAAATAAACACACTACATAAAAACACATGGTAAATTTGAGTCTTTACTAAAAGCATTACAAAGGAAAACTGGATTCCTGCCAAGTAATACTAATGTTTTCAGCAACAAATGATTCATATAAAGGTAAAAAGGGAACATGGCTTATGCCTGAGAGCCATCCATCCCTTACTATTTTATCCCAAGATAAAGTTTATTTAGTGAAGTCATCTAAAAACATTCCAACAGCTGCAACTCCCACATGGAAACAACCAAGTTCAACTTGGAGGAGATTGGAAAGATTCCAAAACTTTTCTTACTTGGCTAATTTCAATACTCTATGATCCTCCAGTAGCTGAAAGGGTAAGAAAAGATTTCCCCTTGATTAGTTTTCATATCATCCTCGTTATTCCTTTAGATCATTTCATTCCCAGTATCTACATAGATTTATTTCTTACAGATAGTAGGAAATAAAAAAAAGCTAGCCTCGCCAACTAAAAAGGAGCACTACCATGGACACTAAAAAACTGTATTTAGTATCATTGGCATTTTTCAAGTTCTCTCTGGTATTTATTATTCCTGCCAATCCCCATCCACCACCAAGAAAATGAGAAGGTAAATGACTTTCCTCTTTGCTCTACTCTTAGCTACATGTATTAGGTTGAACTATAGGAAATTCCAGATATTCGTATGTTTTTGACATTTAAAAAAAGGCAATGTCGTACGATTCAAGTAATACTTAAATACTCAAGCAAACAGATGTGTTCTACCACGGATCCCACTAACACTGGGTTCAAGTCTGAGGATTGCTTCTTTTCATATTTAGTAATTGGCAATGGAAACAAGAGACAGAAAAAGATTAGCTGCTTTTTCAATGGATAACATTTAAGTTGCCTACCACAAATCAGTAACAATACCAGCAACATGAAACAAAAATAAGAAAAATATACCTGCCCTCTAAATATGTTTAGGTATAAAAGGTAACAAAAATGTACCTTATGTGGATTCTTGGGGGCCAGAGGGTGAACTGTTGAAAGCAGAATTCTAAGATAGTTCTCAATATTCCTGTCCCTAGTGTACACGCCCTGTGTAATTCCTTCCCCTTAGAAAGGGTAGGACCAGTGAATATGATGGAGTATCACTCCTCGAGTAGGTAATTAGATAGGTGACTTCCAATTAATCAAGTGAGAGATTATCCTGGGTGGGTCTGAATTTATTAAGCGAGCCCTTTAGCACAGTGACTCATCAGAGAGATGTTCTCCTGTTCTTTCTGAAGAATCAGACTTCCACGTTGTGAGAGGGCCACATGGCAAGGACCTGACAGTGGCCCCTAGGAGCTGAGAACTACCTCTAGCCAACAGTCAGCAAGGAAACAGGGACCTCAGTCTGAAACCTTCCAACAATCCCAATGAGCACGGAAATGAACCCGAAGCCTTCATGAGATCACAGCCCTTGTCAACACCTTAATTTCAGCATGGTCCTGAGGAGAACCCTGCTACCCAGTGCCCAGACCCACAGACACTGTGAGATACAAAGGGGTGCTATTTTAAGCTGTTAAGTTTGTGATTTATTAAGCAGTGATGCCAAAAACTAGGGCAAGGATTTACATGGCAGAGAAAACAACAGGTACAAGACCTTGAGGTCTTGACAAAGTCAAGGAATGGGAGTGACTGAAGTGTTACAGTAAGGGGGAGGGTAGTGACGTCATGAGGCTAAAGAGATAGCAGCAGGGGCAGTGTTACTGAAGGGCTTGTAGGCATGGTAAGGGCTCTGGATATATTCTAAGTGGAGTGGAAAGCTATTTGGAAGTTTTCAGCAGGAACATGACCAGATCTAATGTTTTCCAAAAATTATTTCGGTTGTTTTATGAAAGAACTGAAGAATGCAAGAATAGAAGCAGAGAGATTAGTTAAGAAACTGTCACAATAAACTAGGCCAAAATTGATGGTGGCTTAGAACAGTAGTAACAATGAAGATGAAAGAACTGGACCAATTTGGGTGATACCTCAGAGGCCAAGCCAACAGAGCTTGCTATTAATTTAACTTAAGGAAAAGGACAGAAAGGAGTGAGGATTGACTGATTCATTCATTTAATATACATTTACTGAGAACACATATTATGCCATGTACTGTTCTAAGTGTGTGAAATATATCAGTAAGTAAGAGACTAAAATTCTTGTCTTCATGGAGTTTACACTGTAGCCAAAGCAATAAGATAATAATAATATAATAATTTAAAAATTATATAGTATATTTAAAAGTGATAATTTAATGAAAATCAGAGATAAATTTTAAGTTTATGGCTTGAAATACTAGGTGGGTGGAGGTATTTCTATGAGATACAGGATTAGAGGGAGAACAGATTTAGGTAAAAGGGTAATCAAAAAGTAAAGTCTTAGCTGCGTATTTAGATATCCAAATGGAAGTGATAAGTAGCCAGTTGAATATATGAATCTAAGCTCGAAAGGGGAGTCAGAGCTAGAGAGAATACATTTAGAGGTAGGTCATTATCAAAGTGCCAGGTAGTCTCTAAGTTAATTATGAAAAAAAGCAAATGAACATATGAAAATGTTTGACATTTATAAACTGGGGGGCAAAATCCAAAGCTAAAATTTATTTCTGGATCAATTTTGTCAATGTTAATTGTTACATACTCAAGACTATGCTCACTTTATAGAATCAATATGGCTCATTTCTGCTTGTAATTTAAAAAAAAAAAAAGAATAAATCAGTCATGTCCTAAAGTAAAATTAAATAAAGTCAGAATCTCAGAGTTTCAAAGGCAGATAACTGAAGGACAATCAATCCAATTTCAGCAGACTGAGGACCAACATCGACCTAGCACCACAGAGAAGGCACAATAGATTTTCTTTTTAGGTTGCTTAATTTCTTTTTTATTGAGGTATAATTGATATATAGCCCAAAAAAAACCTACAGTGATGTGATCATAATACAAACCAATTCGATATGACTCCTAATTTCACCTCCTCTGTCACAATGTCATATAAGCATCAATGCTCTCTGTCAGGCACTGTATTAAGCTCTGAAGATAAACTAGCTTTTGTCCTTAAAGAGCTCCGATAGAAAGGAAGTCACATGCAAATAAAGGAATGGAATCACGTGAAAAATGCTATAGAAAATATATTTCAAGTATCGCTGAACACCAGAAGTAAACAAGGTCTGAAACTTTGGAAAGGTCTGGTAGTATCTGAGTTGCACCTTGAAAATTTAGTAAAAAGCTTCATTTCAGACCAAGAACTAGAGGCAGTATTTTGAAAAGAAAATTAATGGGTACAGAGGTAAGAAGGTTCTACAAACACATCCTACAAACAAGAAAGGGTTGGGGGGAGAGAGTTAAGTGTAAAGAAATGAGGCTGGTATAACTGTAGCCTAATTGTAAAAGTCTGCAGATTCCTTGCTAAGATATTTAAAATTTTTACTCTCAGCAAAATGAAGCCACTGTAATTTTTAAATGGGGATGCAATCATACCTCATTTATATTTTATGAGGATAAGACAGGCTAGAACATCCACACAAAAAAATTGTATATGAATGTTCATAGCAGCACTATTCGTAATAGCCCCAAAATAGAAACAACTCAAATATCTATCAACTGATGCACAGATAAATAAAACATGATACATCCATACACTAGATGGATGTTATTCAGCAATAAAAACATTATGCTATGAGAAACAAGTCAGCACAAAGGACCAGATATTGTATGATTCCATTTACATGAAAAGTCCAGAAAATGCAAATCTGTTAAGAGACAGAAAGCACGCTGGTAGTTTCTAGAGCCAGGGAGTTGGAAAATGATTGGCTAATAAGGAACACACGGGTGCTTTTTTGGGTTAATGAAAATGTCCTAAAATTGACTGTGGTAACGTCTGTATAACTCTGACTATGCTGAAACGCACTGAATTGTACCTTTTAAATGGGTGAATTATATGATGTTTGAATTTTATCTCAATAAAGACCAGGGAGAGAGAGAGAAGAAGAGCGACAGAAGCTAGCTGAGGAAGCAAGCTGGGTAGTCATGGGAAAGATGATTTTCACACAGGAATCAATTTAAAAGAACCAATTTGAGAAATAAAAATAACTTTAATCAAGGGCTTCAGAGATGACTTACGGTTTCTACATCACAGTAACTAAAGTTATAGACAGGAAACCTATGAGGATTCACATCTGGCCACAGGAAAAGACATGCCGACCAGGAAGTGTTTTATCCTACTCACTTAACCTGCATTGCAGCTCATTGGCTCTGCTGGCACAGTAGCAAACAGTATTCCTGTCTTAGTTATTACTCACTTTAGTTTTTTTTCTATTCTTCCACATGTCAGAAGTTGAGGTGCTGAAAATATCATAGGAGAAAACATAACCATACGTAATTTCAGCTCTATCATTTAATACGTGTGTTACTATGGCTAATAACTTAGGAGTTTCACTTTCCTAACTTGTAAAATAAGGAAGTCTTAGAAGGATATAATGAATATTAGAGATAAACTTGAGAGAATACCTAACATAGTGCTTGATACACAAAAATTGGAAGTTATTACTATTTCTATCCACAAATTAAACATTGGTTCATGAAGACCTTTATAAGAACATATAAATTGTTTTAAAATTTAATTTGGTATCTAGAAAATCTGTAACCATAGATTACATGAGTTTGTATTATATATGTGCAAGATCAACGACTATTTTTAGAATATAAAAATATTAAATTAAGAAGAAATGAGTTTTAGGTTAGTTTAGGTTAGTTATAACATCAAAGGATTTTAATCAGCTGAGGCATACACATGAGGTAACAAAGTTCTTTAATTCACTTATATCTGCTTTGTTAATATGACCACAAAAACTAATCAGCAAAAAGTACAGAACTACGAGATCATGAAACCCCCCCATCAAGAACAAATTAAGTGAAATGAAAATGTAACACAATCATTGGCTAGTGAAAGGAGGACCAATTCATTGACTGTATAATAAATTCCTGCATGCTCAAATAAACATTCTTCAAGGAAATGATCACTAATTCCAAAAGGGAGCCCATATACTCTTTAGACCAGTACTTTCTGCCATTTTATTACACTCCATTTTACTGCACTTTGCAGATACTGCGTTTTTTACAAATTGGAGGTTTGTGTCCATCAAGTTTATCAGTGCCATTTTCCCAACGTTTTCTCACCTCATGTATCTGTACATTTTGGTAATTCTTGCAATATTTCAAACTTTTTCATTATTATTATACAGAGGGTGCCCAAAAAAATACACATTTTAAGAAAGGAAAAAACTGTATTAAAACTGTAATAATGCATACTGATAACAAACGATGAACACAAGTCACGTTTGACGTCTGCAATCACAAGAGGTGCTCACAGTGGTGACCATCAGCATCCAGACACTTCTGATTACTGCAAACTACTGCTTGAGCATAGAGAACATCTCTTAAAAGGTGTATACATGTTTTTGGCACCCCTGGTATTTGTTACGGTGCTTTGTTATCATTGATCAGTGATGTTATTACTCTCAGTGTTTTGGGGCATCACAAACCATGCCCATTTAAAAAGGTGAACTTAACAACTGTTGTATGTGTTCTCACTCCACCGACTATCTGTTCCTGTCTCTCTCTCTCTCTCTTCAGGCCTCCTTATTCCTTGAGACACAACAATATTGAAATTAGGCCAATTAATAACCCTACCATGGCCTCTAAGTGTTAAGTCAAAGGGAAGAGTCGCATGTCTCTCTCACTTTAAATCAAAAGCTAGAAATGAATATGTTTAGTGAGGAAGGTATATCGAAAGCCAAAACAGGCCGAAAGCTAGGCCTCTGCACCAAACAGCCAAAGTTGTGAATGTAAAGGAAAAGTTCTTAAAGAAAATTAGAAGTGCTACCCCAGTAAACACATGAAGAAGAAAACAAAACTGCCTTATAGCTGACGTGGAAAAAGTATTAGTGATACGGATATAACATCAAACCAGCCACAACATTCCCTTATACTAATCCGGAACAAGGCCCTAACTCTATTCAACTTTATGAAGGCTGAGAGGTGAGGAAGCTGCGGAGAAAAGTCTGAAGCTATTAGAGGTTGATTCATGAGGTTTAAGGAAAGATGTCTCCATAACATCAAAGCGCAGCTAGTGCTGATGTTAAAGTTGCAGCAAGTTCTCCAGAAGATCAAGCTAAGACAATTAATGAGGTGACTACACCAAACAACAGATTTTCAATGTAGAAGAAACAACCTTATATTGGAAGAAGATGTCTTCTAGGACTTTCATAACCAGCGAGAAGTCAATGACGAGCGTCACAGCTTCAAAGGACAGGCTGACTCCCTTGTTAGGGGCCAGTGCAGCTGGTGACTTGGAGCAGAAGCCAGTGTCATTACCATTACAAACATCCAGCGGCCCTGAGGAGCTATATGCTAAATCGACTGCCTGTGTTCTATAAATGGAAAAACAAAGTCTGGTGATAGCACATCTGTTTATACATAACATGCTTTACTGAGTATTTTAATATCACTATTGAGACCTACTGCTCAGAAAAAAAGATTCTTTTCAAAACTTTACTGTTCATTGACAATGCAGCTGGTCAGCCAAGAGCTCTGATGAAGATACAAAAGATTAATGTTGTTTTCATGCCTGCTAACACAACATTTTGCAGTCCATGGATCAAAGAGTAATTCTGACATTCAAGTCTTACTATTTAAGAAATACATTCCATAAGGCTATCGCTGCCATAGATGGTGATTCCTCTGCTGGATCTGCGTAAAGTCAATTGAAATCTTCTTAAAAGGATTCACTATTCTAGATGCCATTAAGAACATTTATGATTCATGGGAAAAGATCAAAATACCAACATTAACAGGAGTTTGGAAGATGTTGATTCCAACACTCATAGGTGATTTTGAGGGGTTCAAGACTTCAGGGGAGAAAGCAACCGCAGATGTGGTGGAAACAGCAAGAGAACTAGAATTAGAAGTGGAGTCTGAAGATGTGACTGAATTGCTATAGTCTCATGATAAAACTTTAAGAGATGAGGAGTTGCTTCTGATGGATGAGCAAAGAAAATGGTTTCTTGGATGAAATCTATTCTTGATGAAGATGCCGTGAAGACTATTGAAATGACAACAAAAGATTTAAAATATTACATAAACATACTTAATAAAGCAGTGGCAGAGTTTGAGAAGACTGACTCCAATTTTGAAAGAAGTTGTACTGTGGTTAAAATACTATCATATCAAATAGCATCACATACCATAGAAAAATCGTCCGTAAAAGGAAGAGTCAATCAATGTAGCAAACTTTACTGTGTCTTATTTTAAGAAATTGCCACAGCTAATCCCAACCTTCAGCAACCATCACCCTGATCTGTAAGCAGCCTCTAACATCGAGGCAGGACCCTCCAGTAGCAAAAACATTACAACTCGCCAAAGACTCAGATGATGATTAGCATTTTTTAGCAATAAAGTGTTTTTTAGTTAAGTTATGTACATTTGTTAGATGTAACACTATTGCACTCTTAACAGAATACAGTATAGTATAAACGTAACTTCTACATGCACTGGGAAATGAAAATCTCTATGATTCGCTTTATTGCAATATTTGATTTACTGCAGAGATCTAGAACCCAGGTTCAGACAGCACAACGGAGAAAATCCCAAGAGACAAAGTTGATATCAGACCTAAAACTCTACATTTTGATTAAATACAAGAAACGGTTTCCCTAAGATTCAGACTGTTTTATTCAGAGGCCACATGGGAGCTCCTGGGGAAGAGCAAAAGATGGAGATGTAGGAAGACCCTGAACTCATTTCCTCCCATGAACACATCAAATCTACATCTACAGAGAGCAACTTCCATTGAAGAAGAACTGAGGGCTGACTGAACAGCTTCTGCACGACAAACGAGAGAGCGAACACACAGACATGGGTAGCAGAGATGAATACACATTATTGCAGGAACCTCACCCCAACACAATGCCTTGAAGCTTGAAGTAGGAACAGGGTACTGTGGAGCCACGTGCAGACACACCCGCCCTGGGCACAATTAAAAAAACAGTGGTTTAAATGGCACCTAGACTATAGGGGAAGGAAATCCATTTACCAGCCCTACGACATGTGCCAAACAGGTGAGGAACTGCTAGAACTCCCTCCAGGCTCAGAAGCACGAGAGAGCGCCATTTGTCATTTTCCCCTCCACCCTGACTGCACTGGGCAAGCGTTCAAGGTGCTCGAGCCAGCCAGCCAAGGCCGTCCCAGTTGCCCCAGGCCCACACTGGCTCTGAGACTTGCCCCCAGGACTTCCTGCTCTAGCTCTAGCCAAAGCTCCAGGCCCGTGGCTTGTCCCCAGGACTCACTGCAGCTGGCGCCTGCTCTAGCTCCAGCTCCAACCACTTACCAGGCCACCTCTAGCTCACCTTGCCCCTGGGACTCGCCACAGCCCACACCCCTCTAGACCCAGCTAACCTGCCAAAGACACCTGGAACAAGCAGTCAGCGAAAGGGAAGCTCCTCTACAAAGCCACACCTTCAAACCCGGGAAGGGAGGCTATTTTGCCTGATTCATAAAAACAAACAGAGAGGCAGCCAAAATGAGAAGATAAAGGAATGTATCCATAACAAAAGAACAGGACAAATCCCCAGAAAAATAACTAAATGAAACAGAAACAAGACAATCTACCAGATAAGGAATTCAAAACAACAGTTATAAAGATGCTCAATGAACTCGGGAAAAGAGTAGATGAACTCTGTGAGAATTTCAACAGAGACAAAAAATATAAAAAAGAACCAGTCAGAATCGAAGAATATAATAACGGAAATGAAAAAGACACTAGAGAGAATCAACAGTAGAATAGATGATGCATAAGAACAAATCAGCAGCCTGGAAGACAAGGTAATCACCCAAACAGAAGGGCAAAGAGAAAAACACATGCAACGAGGATAGTTTAAGGGATCTCTGGGACAACATCAAAAATACCAACATTGGGGGCTGCCCGGTGGCTCAGGCGGTTAGAGCTCCAAGCTTCTAGCTCCAAAGGCTGCCGGTTCAATTCCCACATGGGCCAGTGGGCTCTCAACCAAAAGGTTGCCAGTTCAACTCCTCGACTCCCGCAAGGGATTGTGGGCTGTGCCCCCTGCAACTAGCAACAGCACTGGACCTGGAGCTGAGCTGCGCCCTCCACAACTAAGACTGAAAGGACAACAACTTGACTTGGAAAAAAGTCCTGGAAGTACACACTGTTCCCCAATAAAGTCCTGTTCCCCTTCCCCAATAAAATGTTAAAAAAAAAAAAAAAAAATGGAAATGAGATTCAGAAACACAACAACACTGTTCTGTTTCATTTTTAGAATATGATTTTCATCAAATGTCCAAATTATATGCTCTAAAAGTTTGCTTAGTTGTTAGGGGACCAAGAACAGTGACCTAACTATACTAAGAGGAAATAGGAGAAAGGAGGATGGTAAGAGAACTGAAACACCATCCATCAAAGCAGATTCAATGGATAATCACAAATCAAACAACAGTACAAAAACCATAGAGGTTTTTAGCGCTACAGAGGTAAAGCCAGAGGAACTAAAAGCAAATATACTTAAAAGTAGCTGCCTCTGAAGGGCAAGACTGGAGGGTGAAGAGTAGGCAAGGAGTTGTTTCTTTTTATTATTATTATTATAAGCCATTCTATATTATTTGCTTTTAAAAATCATAGCTAGTATTCCATTGCTCTGTTTCTATTAAATAGATGGATAAGTTTTAACCAGCTATTTAAGAATCGTCATAAACAAAGTACCAAGATGACAAAGATCAATAGGCGAGGATGTTCATCACAGTATTATGTATAAAAGCAAGAATACAGAAATGACTCAATGGTCCATCAAGAGATGACCAGTTATATAAACCACAGTGCTAAAGGAATACTCCATTTATAAAGATGTTATTTATAAACATCTCCACCCTTAAAAGCGCCGTCTTCCCTATATAGCCAAAAATCTACTGAAGATGTAGTTCTGTATTTAATGAGACAAGTCATGGTCCACTAAAGTGATGCATAATTATATGGTGACATGAAACAATGTGCATGATATGCTAAGACAAAAATGCAAGTTATAAGCAAGACATGTATGACTAAAAGTTCTTTTAAAAGTTATATATGTGTAACTTTTAAAGTTATATGGGGTCTATTAAATTATAAAAGCACCTGGAATAATTTTCTCTACATACAGGTATTTCTCTGGGAAATGTGATAATGGTTGATTTTCATTCTCTTTACAAGTTTATTTTCTGATTTTTTTGTTGCTGTTAATTGGTATTATTCAGGAAAAAATTATAGCTATGAGTCAGCTGTTTGAAAATTATATTTATTATAACAGTAAAAAATATATAACCCCTTGGGGAATGGGTAACTACATCCTGAATGTATATAAATAGAAAGAAGTTTTAAATGAGAAGGTGCTTATAATTTTTAAAAAGAGAGATATAAAATTGTAATACAATTTCAATTTCTTTTTTAAGTGCACTGCAAAACAATTGCAAGAAACCTATCAAAATGATGGCATGGCCCTTTTGATAAGCAAGATCCTGGGTCATTTTTTTCCAGTTATACTTTTCTCTGAGTTTCACTTTTTTCTAGCAGGCACACATTAATTTTATAGTGAACAAAATCTGCTACTTGGAACTTGGTAGTTAGGTTTCCACGTTGGCCTCTAAAATCCTCCTTAAGTCAATGAGGTAGCTGAAGAAGCTCCACCCTCTCTGCCCCTGCAGCCACTCAGAGCAATCGTCACCGTGATTCTCAGTGTCCGTTTGTCTCCGTGCAGTCCTTACGGACAGGGGCAGAACGGAAGGAACACTTATGACAGGACTTGCAGACAAGGGGCCTCTCAGACATTTAAGCATTAGTATTATGTTATATTAGTAATTCCACTAAATCTCGCTATGTTTGATACAGCTATTTGGAGGTCAGAATTTAGAGTATCAACTCATGAACACCAGAAACAACTGGGGTGGCCAGGGCTGCCTTACAGTGTTAAAGGCAGCAGGCCAAGACGGTAGACTTTTACTTCTTTCATTGCTAATAGTATCCCAAAGAAGTGCCTTAAGATTCCAAGGTCCTTTCCCAATTTAGTAGTAAAAACCTTAACGAGGGACAACTGTCTTGGGAAAGGAACAGAGTGTTAACGAATATTAATTCCAATCATTGTAGTAAACCTACCTTTACACATATACATGAACATAAGAAAATAACTCTTCAGTTTTCAAGGAATACATACTTTGTGCACCATTAGTTGTTCTCAGAAAAACAACAACAGACAACTGACCTGAGGGCGGAGGGGATGGTTTCTGTCAGTGCCATTCACAGCCTCTTTTAAATCTTCAAAAGCCCCACTTGTCAAAGCTCTTAGCTTTCCACCACCGACAAGGTTGTTTGCAAGTTGGGAGATGACTGGTATAAATTTAACAACTGCCATGGCATTAGTCATTTCCCATTTTACAACTCAATAATTTCTTTAAACTTATCATTTGTTTTTTTTCCTACTGATCTTCATTCAGTTGTTAATGAAACATTTATCTAACTGATCAAGGTAAGTGAATTGTTTTAAATTCCAAGGTATTAGAACTTTGAATTTGGTATTCAACTGTAAATAAGCACAAATTAAATTACATTATCAAAGTCACAATATTCAGTTGCTCTGGCACAGGTCCAAGTCACGTGAGCCATGTGTTGTGATATGTGCCCCCATACTGAGGAGGAGTCAACAATCAGCACTTTCCAGACAAAAAATGTGAAACAAGGAACAAAAGCAGAGGGTAACCTGATTCGAGTTATTTTATAAGTAGGCCCAATGACAATAAAAGAGCACGGGGTTTTCAGTCAGAGACCTGGGTTTAAATTCTGGCTCTACTACACAGAAACCATATAAGCAAATTACTTATATTCAGCTTCTTCCTCTATCAAAGGAAAAAACAAGAATGATCCTTGCAGATTCACTCAACATACTAAATGAGATAAAAAGCATCACAATGGATGGTAAATTTTTTAAAAGTCCAAAAGTGGTAGCTATTGTACTATTTAATTGTTTACAAACATTTAAACTGTTCGCTTAAAATCCTAGTGTTAGGCATACAGGTGTAAGCCAAACAGGTTTGGGTTCTAATGTTTCCTACTTTGATACTGATTGTACAAACGGGGGTAGGGGTGGGGGGACAGACGGACAAGCGGGAACTGCACTAATCCTAAAGCAGTGGTTCTCAAAGTGTGGTCCCTGGACCAGCGGCATCGGCGCCACCTGGGACCTGGGGACGTGTTCAGAGCGCACATTTGGAGGCCTCACCCCAGACCCACTGATTCGGGGTAACTTCAGGAGTGAGCCCCACCAAGTGATGCTGACGCAGCTCCAGTTTAAGAATCACTGACCTACATACAAGTGACGAGCTTGCACCGACTCGCACGGCACCTGCGTGTTGCACATGCTTTATCTAGCCCACCCAATTACAACACAAATGAGAAGGCAGATGCATGGCTGTGCTGTTACTGCAGAGTATGACGGTACAAAGGAACACAGTCGTGTATAATATCTTCATTCCCTAAAATGTGACTGCTTTCCAATACAAGTAAAAATCACTTCCTTGACTCAACCAGTCCATCCTGTTTTCTTCTTTAGCCGGCGTTCCCATCACCCTTAGTGAGCATCTCATACTAGGTTATGATACAACCTGTTTCTCGGAATCCCTGGGGAATAAATCATCATTTACTCGACAATGCCAGATTTTCCAGACAGTTAGGAATGAATCTCTTTAAATAAACAAAACTTATTTTTTCTCTTATAACTATTTTAGACGGGAATCTTTAGCACTGTACACCAAATGTAACCTAAATTTGGTCAAATTCATCATTAGAACATCAAGTTTTATGCAAAAGTATATACTTAAGATTAATGAAGTGTCAATAAGCCCTTAAGCAGTCTGTACACTTTTCTGCATCTACGTTTGTGGACTTCTGGTTACGACCAGCATTCCAGCCTGAAGCTGCCATTTATCCTCTTGTAATTCACTTTCTACTAATCTCAAATTGAGCTTCAAATTATTGAGCTTCAAAACTCAATAATCAATATTCTGTTGTTTTTTTCTTAGTTCTCCAGTATCCTTCCAACCACACAAACATGTATCTTTTTCACCTGCACGGCTTCTCCTTATCCTTAGAAATTCAACCCAAATCTCACCTCATGACATAAATTTCTCAACACCCTGTCTCCCTGGCTGGGTTTCACACTGCTGCTGACACTTGCAAGAATTTCAAGACATTACCTGACCATCTGTATCAGCACTTACCACACTGCACTTAAACTACCCACCACTTTCAGCTTTCCCACTAGGTTGTAAGCATCTTCAAGAAAAGAAACAAGTGCCTTGCAAGTAGATGCTCGAAAAAAATGTTTGCTGAATGAACAGGTATAGTTGGCAAAAAATCCTTAAGCACATGGGCTTTGCTGGGCTGAAAGTCTCGGCTTTGTCAAAGTTTGAGGAGTTTGCTTTTGTTTAGTGTTACTAGTGTTTGCTTTTAGCTTTCTTCATTTCCACTGAAATGTTAAACTTTCTCCCCTCTAATTCTTTTAACTCCTCACCAAATTTTTGAGTACATTTTGTCTTTCCAACCAAAGTGTAAGCACACACAGTAAGTGAACCCTCTCTCCTCCTACTTTTTTCTCCAAAGAACCTAGGCCAACACATAATCAGCATAAAGAAATAAGTCTGCCCCCAAACCTGGGCTGGATCAAATATTTTTGTGATGTAATTTATTAGTTTCTCCTGAAAAACAACTCATGATAAAACGCTTGACGAATTTTCAAAGACTTTACTGAGATTCAGACCTCTTCCAAAAAGCTTTCCACCCAGCCCAGCTGACTGTCAATAATCTTTAGTCATATATTTCATTACTATACCTCTTTCCTTTTCTATAAATGTCTTCACCAAGAGAAAACTCTCTGAATTGGCCTTTTAAAGTTTGAAATAAACACTTGACACATGCTCCTAATTAATTTTTCTGAGTTTTTTTTTTTAATTACTATACAAATGCTTATTGAACAAATAAAGAATAAAAATAGACTGCTGATTTTACAAATCTAAAAATTAACAAAATACTCAAAGGTTCTTTGGGATTTTCAACAGCTAAAGAAACTAAACACCTTTCTATTGACTATTCAGCATTTTCTATGGCAATTAAGCAACTGCAGAAGGACACAATGGACAAATATCCTAATCCTTCCCATCTCTAGCCAACAGGATTCCCTTGACAGCCAGAAAGTGCTTTTAAAAGATAAAAAGGAAACTGTATGAAGAGGAAGTTAAATGTTTCCATGTCTATCAAAGCTTACAGTAAAAAATGACCTATTCTATTCATGTCACCAACTTCACTAATAAATCCATGTCTCAAAATAATAATTGTTTCTTTTATCTTAAAATAATTACTACTGCATTTACCACATAATTACTTATGAAAATCCAATTTCCTGTAACTCATTTTATTTTAAAGTGGTCCCTATCTGTTGTTTTGTTTTTAACAATGTATATATAATACTTTATAAAATGGTTTTGAAAGGAATATCCCAGAGTTTAAAGAAACACATTTTCAAAGTTCTCTAATTTTAAAGAACTTGCGTATTGTTTCTACTATTTTCTTATCTGAGAAATTCAAAAGCCATTTATAGCTGACATTTAACAGAACACCCTTTATATCGTTAAGGTTAATCCTTCTTTTGAAGGAATAAAATCAAATAAATACAAATTAAATAATATTTTAATTAGTTTTCTAATTTAACATTTAATGAGCAAATCCACATTAAATATTAATAAGGAATCCTAACTTTCATGAATGTCATTACTCAGCAGATACCAAGATATGCAGAGAAACAGACCCAGAATTTTTAACAAGGACTATATGCTAAAAAATACATATATACAAATATATGGTGATGGAAGGAGAACTGACTCTGGGTGGTGAACACACAATGGGATTTATAGATGATGTAATACAGAATTGTACACCTGAAATCTATGTAATTTTACTAACAATTGTCACCCCAATAAATTAAAAAAAAAAACATATATAAATATACAATTAAATGCTAAAAAAAAAAAAAGGTACTTCAAGATGGAAGAGTAGGTAAAATTTTAATAAGCTCTCTGTCCATTCAACACACAACATATAAAGTAACAATTCTCTACCCTGAGAATCAGGACCACAGTGCAACACAGCACCCTTGCAAGGGGAAACTTGGTCTAGACTAGAGCAAGGAACCTTATCAGTGAGGGTCCTTCAGCTAGGTTCAAAAGATCCTTGAACTCTCTTAAAACTGTAGTGAAAAACTGTATGTGAGTATGTATGTTCACCGTGCTGCAAAGTAGATCCATAGCTTTCATCAGATGATCACGAGTCCTAAGCCCAAAAAAGCTGAGTATTGCTTTTTACCTTATTTGTGAGAGTGTAACAAAAAGAAAGCAGCGTCACACACAGTAAATAAATAACACTTCATATGACCTCTAAAGTCAGATAAACCTGTATTCAAATTATGTAACTTCTCTGAGCCCCATTTCCATATTTGCAAATGAAGGCTGTCATAAGGATTAAACAATATAATGCACGTACAGCACTTAGTACAAGGCCTGGGAGACAGTAATCACTCAATAAATGTTAAAGAGCCACCTGAGTTCAAATTCAGCCTCTATATTTAGTAGCTGGATGACCTTGAGCAAAATAACTTCATCTGTGTATCTGCTTCCACAATTACGTAATAAAGGGGATATAATTATACTTACTTCACACCTTTGTTATAAGGACTAAGTGAGTTAGTACAAGTGAAGTGCTTATAATAAATAATGCCTGGTGCATAGTAAGTGCTCAGAGTTACTGATGATGAAGAAGAAAATGTTCTACAAAGCATTTTGTCAGTATCCCCATGGTCAACTCTTCTGACCAGGTTTGGTCAGTTTTTATATACATTTCACGATTCTTTATACTATGGAGCAGTATTCTCATCATCCACCTCAAAGGCTTGAACTGGAATATGTTCACTTATCCCCACTTCCATTGCGACACAGTCCAAACTGCCCGCCCATCAGCCTTTTACGGCTTCCTAGAGTTCATCTAGTCAACTTCTTTCTCTGAAGAGGACTTTCTCTAGTCTGCTTCTTAAAATCACACTCCAACCCTCCAACTACTTCTGCCTAATGAGAATTCATGATAACAACACCATGAATGCTGCTTACTATTTATTTATATATACTTGTTCTAGTTTATATGGTCATTCAATGTGTCCTCATTTTCCAATATGTACTTAAAACAATGTATTTCCTTCTTGAATAGTAAAATGAGAACTCTTAAGGGCAAGGATCACAGCGTCCACCATCGTTTCCCCGTATTATCAGACACAAAACCTTGCACACACCATTTACTGAGCCATTTACTGAGTTAAGTTTGTCTCAATAGCCTTAATAACTTAAACATTGTCATATCTCCAATGTTTAAGCCCTGAGAGCAAGCTCCAAGCAGCCAGAGGTTTTTTCAGTTTTATTTCTAATGCCACAGAAGAGTAACTTCAAACATGTTTTAGACTGTTACAACAGATAAATAAATCGATTATATATTTAGAAAGGCAATACAGAAAAAGATTGGGTCTAATTAACATATTTTTACAAAAAAATAGTAGTAGCAGCATCTAGATTTCATAAATATTTCATGTTGATTGTGAAATTTGTCTAAAGAGGGTGATGTTAATGATGGGTAAAAATTAGGTTTTTGTAAAAGAAAAGTTTACTGAAAATGTTAGTAAAAGGTGAGCCGAGGAAGGATAAGGAAATGATAAAATATACTTTATGTTGGATCTTAAACATTTATGTAGAATTCAATCCAAGATGACCTTTCAAATTAATACAAGGCTTAGACTCGGCCAAGCATATGATCCAGCAATCCCACTTCTGGGTTTATATGCAAAGGAAATGAAAACAGGGTATCGAAAAGTTATCTGCACTCCCAAGTTTATCGCACCTTTATTCACAATAACCAAGACATGGAAACAACCTAAATGTCAACCCACAGATGGATGGATAAAGATATGAGAGAGAGAGAGAGGAAGAGGGCGAGGGCGAGGGCGAGGGCGAAGGAGAAAGAGAGGGAGACAGACAGACAGACAGACACATAGACACACACACACACACACACACACACACACACACACACACGGAATATTATTCAGCCATAAAAAAGAAGGAAATACTGCCATTTGTGATGGAGCTTGAAGGCATTATGCTAAGTGAAATAAGTCAGACAGAGAAAGACAAATATTGTATGATATTACTTATACATACAGTGGAATCTAAAACAGCTGAATTAGTAGAAACAGAGACTAAAATGGTGGTCAGCAGGGGCTGGGGGGGTGGGAAATGAACTTCGGGAGATGTTGATCAAAGGGTACAATCCTGCAGTTAGAAAATGGATAAATTCTGGGAAATCTAATGCACAGCATTGTGATTATAGTTAACAATACTGTATCATATATCATATATCTGAAAGCTGCTAAAAGACTAGATCTAATATTCTCCCCCCAAAAAAAACAAACCCACAATTATTTGACATGATGAAAGTGTTAGCTAACATGACAGTGGTAATCATACTGCAATATATGCGTATTAAATCAATATGTTGAACACCTTAAAATTATATATTATTATATGTCAATTACATCTCAATAAAAAATAAAATAATTTAAAATTCTAGATGAAAATGATAAAGTAATACAAGGCTTCGACTCAGTTCACTACTATATATTGAAAATTTGGTAAACCAAACATAAGACTTCTATAGAAAATTGTAAGCCACAATTTATTACTGTGAATCCAATACTATGTTTAGATCTTCAGGGAAAATTTTAAGATCACTATAAAAAATCATTTGCATCTACTGAATGATAGTATAAAATTACTACCAATCCACATATCAGACTGCCACAGAGACTGAGGAAAAAGAGTTTGATGCTGACTTTCTGTTCTTAATTGCTAATATATAAATGTTTCTTGTTGTTGTTTTTTTAAAGTAATAGTGTCTACATATGCTCTCAAATCCACTATATTCCTCAGTGTTAAAACATTAGTCTGATATGCATTCTTCCAAACCTTTCTGTTCATTTACAAATGCAAAACTGTTATAAATAAATGTAACCATACAACAATAATTGTTCTGTGACATGTTTTCCCTCTCACTTATCAACATATCATAAACTTTCCAAGTCAATACACATATGTACTTCTTCTAAATGACTGTATTCCATGGTATAGGTAAAGCTATATTCTTTTTAACTATTAATTGTTAAAAGGTTAACTTCTTAATGAAAAGAAGTGTATTACCTACTACTTTTGTGAGAGCCACATATGTACTCATGAACATAAAATGAAAAACATACACTACTTCCTTTTTACTAAGTTTCAGAAATGTCAATTAACGTTAAGTTAGAACAGTTCAAAAACTGGGAAGGGGGCAGTTTTAGAAAATCAAAAGTAATTCACATTCAATAAAGATACCTGACAGCACAGTAATAATTAAAAAACTAGAGATTAATAATAGATTAAACCTATTATTATAAGTATTAAAAGAATCTCTAAAGAACCTGAAAATTAGTTGAAATAAGGTGACAATAATCTACAATTATAACACCTGGCTAACTTAAAATTACATTATTTTGAATAAAAAATTTGTATGGAATTATTAAAAATAAAGCAATGTGTCTAACAATATGGCAGTGGCTGACTAAAATGAGGAAACATTAAAAAAACATTGAAAGTATTTAACACATGGCTAATGATACTGTCTTTTATCCCCTAATTTTCTTAGTTTTCTATAATATACTTATTAGTTTATTAAATAAAAGCTTACTTTTTATTTAAATAAAGTTAGACATTCCAAAATTACCTTGTGACAAATATTTACAATAAATACTGAAGTTTTAAAAGCCACATTATTAACATGAAAAACGTAAGCATTTTATAGAACACCACATTAAGCTTGTTCATATTTTGTTTCAAATGAATAATACGAGCAGTTAGTAGTTTCCTCCTTTAGCTGCTGCTAAATATCTGAATGATGATTACCTATCAGGCTCCATCAGTTTTAAATGGATTTGTCTCATTTAACTTTCATAACGACCTTTTGAGATGAGCATCATTTCATCTCCATTTTATTTATGAGAAAGGAAACTAAGGTGCAAAGAAGTTAAGGAACTTGCTCAACGACACACAAAGCTGCTATGTTGCATCCGTTTGGTCCAAGTCTAGAGCCACTTAGCTGCTTTTAACCACTATATATTCTGCCCCTCATGGAAACTGCAAATTCCAGTTCAGTCACTAATATAATAAGTATCAAAGTATTTTTATAATTTAAATCTTGTCCATGGCTCCTTCTGCATGTCATATAAAATCCAAATGCCTCATCAGAACTGTACAAAATTGGCAGGATCTGGACGTTATCACCCTCTAGAGCTGTACTTTCCACTAGCCACATTTCAAGTGCCCACAAGCATGTTTCTGTGGAACTGGACAGCTGCAGTGCCATGCCTCCCATTAGTGCTCTCTCCAGGGTACTCAGCCCCCAGTACAAAGAGAGCTCTTCCTACAGTACGGCAATTCCGCTTCCGGGTCCATACCCAGAAGAAATCAAAGTAGGATTTCAAAGAAATATTTGTATACCCATGTTTATAGCAGCATTTTTCACAAGAGCTAAAACGTGGAAGCAACCCAAATAAATGTCCATCAACAGAAGAATAGATAAGCAAATAGTACTATGTACACACAACGGAATACTGTTCAGCTTTAAAAAGGAAGAAAATTCTGATACATGGTACAACACAAGTAAGATTGAGAATGTTATGCTAAGTGATGTAAACCTGTCATAAAAGGACAAATACTATATGATTCCACTTTTGTGAGTTACTTAGTCAAAACCACAGATGTAAAAGTGGTTTCCAGGGACTGGGAGAAAGAGAGAGTAAGGAGTTGTTATTTAATAGGTACAGAGCTTCGGTTTTATAAAATAAAAAGAGTTCTGTAGATGGATTGTGATGGTAGTTGCACAACAATGTGAAAGTATTTAGTACCACTAACTGTACACTTAAAAATTAAAATAGTAAATTTTGTTATGTGTATTTTACCACAAGAAGAAAAGAAAATATCTAAATGTGATTTTCATCTTTTATATAAATTTCAAAAACAGAAATCGGGATTTCTAACTACCGTGTTTCCCTAAAATAAGACCAGGTCTTATATTGTTTGCTCCAAAAGACGCATTAAGGCTTATGTTCAGGGGATGTCATCCTGAAAAATCATGCTAGGGCTTAATTTTCCAGCTAGGTCTTATTTTCAGGGAAACACTGTATGGTGAAATATCGCTCAGCAATGCTATTGGAGAAAAGTGACAATAATAATAATTTTAAAACTACAATCTTTTTACAACCAAAAATCCTTTTTGCTAAAGCAAACAGAAAAATTTCATTCCTTTTCTGTACCTAGTAACTCAAAAATATTAAACAAGAAAAAAGATGAAAAGGTCAAGAAGGAAGTCCTAAAAAATTCCTACTTATTATGTTCTTACAACTGAAATATGGGCATATAATTAACCTTTGCTAATTTTATAAACAAAATATGACATCATTATTTTATCAATGTTAAACATTGTTCTACAGTCATTTTTGTTCTACTCATTTCTTTTTCTGTAAATTGTGAAATAGCACTTTTCACCTATCAAATTAGTAAAGATGTTGGAAAATGGGAAGACATGAAGCTATCAAGATACAATGCAATGGACACACTCCTATACTGCTAACAGCAATGTCAGCTGCCATTAAGAGGACAATGTCAAAATAGTAAGTATCTATAAAGTATACTTTAACCTAGCAAAGCTGCTTTTCGGAATCGCAGCCTAGGAAATCATCTTATTTAAATAGAGAAGAAAATAGCCACACACATACATATGACTATGTATATGTCTATACCACAGTTATTTAAAATAGAAAATAAGAGAGAATCTTTAAGCCAAACACTAGTTTCTAAATTTACTGACTGTAAATTATGGTTCGCCTCATTGACACGCTACTTAAACTGTTAATATAATGTTTATAAATGTTATGAAATAACATGGGAAATTATTTATAATACAAAGTTGTATTTAAAAAGAAAACTACCAAATTGTATAATCATGATTTACAGTGTTTAACGAAAAAAAACTCTTGTTTGGGGAGGAAAAGTTAATATATGGAACGTATGATTACTACAGCCATAAATTTTTATTTAAAATTTACTTTTTCTTCCAGGAACTATTGATAAAACAACAACATGGATAAATCTCAAAATAATTAACCTGAGTGAAAAAAGGATGGGGGGGAAAGTACCTACTGCATGATTCCTTTTCCTATTATGACTTTTATATGAAAGTCTAGAAAACATAAATGCATCCCTAACGACAGAAAGCAGACCAATCAATGGTGGGGAAAGGTGGGAAAGAAAGGTTACAAAGAGATATGAGGAAACCTTTTGGACGGATGCATATGTTAATTTTCCTGATTGTGGCCAGGTTTTCATGGTTTCAAGGTTTCAAGGTATACATATATTAAAACTTACCAAATTATACACTTTAAATAGAACTTTAGATATATTTGAATCATAGGCACAATATGTATTTTATATCAAATATACCTCAATAAAGCTGCTTTTAAAAATAAAGCATAAACAAATCATCAGTTCAACTGGTGTTATTTACCATTGGGGGAAAAATGGACTGTTATTATATGCTGAAGTACAGGGCAATTAAGTAGATTTACATCGGGCTGGACACCACTGCCTAAGGAATATTGATCAACACATGCTAAATTTTGTCTCTGTGCAGGGTCTCCACTGACATATTGAAAAAGACATAAAAGCATGATTTTCTAGTTAGATGACATAGAGCTCTGGAATGACAAAAACAAGACTTTATAAAGTATAAGCTAGCTAAAAAGGATCATGAAATGTTATGGCATTAAGGAATAATTCATTCAAATTAAATAATTTATTTATAGGAATTTTTCATAAGCAGTTAATAGGAAAACTGATCCAATCCCCCAGAATATAGACTGCTGCTTCTTGTAGTAAAGTCATTATTCCAAAAAAAAATTTATTAAGTTTACCTCTGCAATTACACAAACAATACTGGCTTAAAAGTCATAAAATCTAATTTCTCTAAATAAAATATATAAACCAAAAAATATACATGCTAAATTTTAGTTTGTTTTTCAGAAGCACGCCAGGAGAGAGTTCTCAGTGAATGTATTTCAAATTAGCTCCTGCCTCTTTGGTTCTGCCATTTCCTCTCTACCATATAGTATGTATATACTGCCCTTACTAGAGTTTCAAAATATTGCCTATATTCTTTGTTCATATGATCAATCACTCTAATGCAATTATGGCTAATGAGGAATAATGACAAAAGTATTCTTCTCATTCCTGATAAATGTTCCAAGAAGAAACTTATATAAACCAGGCTAAAATAAGCAAATAAATACAAACCAGGACGGAACGTGTAACAAGGCATTTAAAAGTTGCGTCCTACTTGTGATACTTCCTTGATTACCAGCAGAGAGCCTGTCCAAAATGGATGACACAGGGCAGAAAGCCTGCGTATCAGACATGAACAAGGAAAATCTTTGATTGCCTAATTTTTTAAGACTACCTAGGAGTCTTTCTGCCTTTCAAAGAATTTAACTAACTCAATTCAAGTGACATATGGGCACCATATGCTGAGGCAGGAAGAGGTGAAATGAGGGTTAGCCTTTATTTTATGACACAGAAATCACGCTAATGGACCTAGACACTAGAGGAATAACGACTGATACATAATCTTGGGGCTAAGACAAAGGGGCACTGAGAATGTCAAAGCTGGTCAACCACTCTCCTACCCATTCCGTCAGTGTGCAACAACACTGTAACGGTATGACAGATTTAGAATTCTAAGAATGGAAACAACTGATCAAAGAGTGGAGACCATCATATTTTAAGGTAGCTTTTTTTACTGCCTAAAATCCCTTGTCTCTCCAGACTAGACACTATATTATATAACTGACACACCACTTTTTTAATTGACTGATGGACTACATACACGGAGGTAGCTTTAACTAGCAAAAGTCAAATTTGGTCTAACTCAAAAATCAATTCAAAATCTTAGATTCAAAATATTTCATTTAAACTGTGTAGCAGGCACTGTGTCATCATTGTCACTCACAGGATTTTGATGATCTGCTGTCCAAAGTACTAAGTTTACAAAGTTACACGTCCTCATTTATGAAGAATCTTAACAACATGCCTATACTTGAACTCAGTAATTGCCTTTGTAGAAAGTTATTCTACAAAAATAATCCAAAATACAGAAAAGGCTTTAAATTCAAATAAGTTATTTCTAATAGGAAAAACTGGAAACAACCTAATGCTTTAGTCCTCACCAAAATAACCTTTACATATATTAATTTTCTCAGCGAAAACCCTGTTCCTCACCCAGTGTTCATCTCTATAAACAGTACCATGTTCACTCAGTTGCTCAATCCACCCTCCATGACATCATCCTTACTCTTTATTCTCTCATATCCCACATCCAAGCTATCATCATGTTCTATTTACTCTACTTTCAAAATAGATACCAAATCCACTACTCCTATCTTTTACGGTATTGCTACCATTTAGAGAAAGCCACCATCATTTTTTGCCTCTGTTACTACAATAACCTCTTAACAAAGGTCCCCAGGCTTCTACTTCACCACCACAACCACCTGCCCCCAACGGTCTACTCTCTCTATAGTAGCTACAGTGGCCTTTTAAAGGAAAATTCAGATCTACTGCTCTTAAGTTTCCAATGGCTTTCCATCACATCTAGATTAAAATCCAAAATCTTTACCATGATCTATAATGCCTCACATAATCCGATGCTCCAGATACTTCTCTGAATTCTATCTTCAACCGTTCTATACTCCAGCCACCATGGCTCTCCTTGCAGTTGTAAGACCACATTAAGCATGTTGCTCTCTGGGCCTTTGCACTGCTGTTCCTTCTACCAGAAATGCTGTTTCCCTCGAAATCTGCAAGACTCACTTCCTCACTTCGTGGTTTCTACTTAAATACCACTTTTTCACACAGAACTTCCCTGAGAGCCCAAGCTAAAGTAGGATATTCAGTGCTTTTCGATCCCTTTATTCTGCCTCATTTTCTGTGTTATAAGCTCTTACTACTTATCAAAGCACTTATTACTACCCAATAGTATACTGCATCTGTATTTGTTTACTGTCATTTCTATCTCACAAAAAGGTAAGCTCCATGAGGAGTGAGGGTTTGGTTTGCTCACTACTATATTCCCAACACCTAAAACAATGCCTAACACATATTAAAAACTTAAGAAATATTTGTCAAATGTTGAGTGAATATTAAATTCTTATAACAAAACAATGTAAAACCAATTATTATTTAAGAAATGCCTGGGGGGCGGTTTGCTCAGTGGTTAGAGCCCAGTGCTCATAACACCCAGGTCGCCGGTTCTATTCCCACATAAGCCAATGAGCTGCGCCCTCCACAACTAGATTGAAAACAATGACTTGACTTAGAGCTGATGGGTCCTGGAAAAACACACTGTTCCCCAATATTCCCCAACAAAAATTTTTTAAAAAACGCTTTGAATAGCATAGAAAAGGCTAATATTATAATATAAACTAAAAAATTAGAATAAAATATCTTATATAGAGCTGACAACACAGAGAAAAAAAAAGTTGAAAAAAAAAAAAAGGCAAACTCTGGCAAACTCTGGCCTAGAAAAAGTTTGTGCCAGAAAAAAATTAAAGGTTATTTTTCAACATAAACTGAAGATTTCCAATTACTAGGGTGACCAGATAACCCATCACCCAAACTGGGTTCATTTTAAGAGTTCAAAGCGGTTCAAAAAGTTATTAAAGGGTGTTGAACTAATCTACAAGAGGTGTAAACTGAGACTTGTTTTGGGCAAACCAGGAAATATAATCATCTTACCCACTACCTGCAGGATAAAACTGTAACTCTTTAAGGCAATGCTAAAAACCTCAAAGACCCAACTATCTCATCTCTACTTCTGCTATAAAATCTAACACACATGCCACACTGGACTGATGACTGGCCATTTCTTAACCATGCCTCTAAATCTTCATTTCCTAGAAGGCCTTTTCTTTGCCTAGAGAAGTCCTATACTTTTCGGCTTACTGTTACTTCCTCAATGAAGGGATTTCTTCCTCTTCCCTATAATAGCACATTCAGATCTCTAATCCATGGTTCTTTTTTTAATTACAAAAATATATTTTTATTTTTAATTAAGCATAAGAAAACAAACCTTTAGAGAGATTAACTTTTTAATTAAGATTCTTTGGAGAAATGTTTGAAAGGAGTAAAACATAACAGTAAATAGAAATTCAAGTTTAAGATTATGGATGAAATACTATGGAAGAAAATTTTCTCAAAAATACTAGGGTATTTTGAAATAAAAACAGTCATTCTGCTATTATAAATACTGTCATTTTTGTGTATTCATCTAATCAAAGGTTCTTAACCTGGGGCCTAGGAATGGCCTGATGGACATCTGTGAAATTCTGAAATTATATGTAAACACTGGGTATATGCTCTTTTTTTGAGAAGAAAGTGTTGCAACCGTTTTAAGATTCTAAAAATAATTCATAACCCAAAAGAAAAATAATCATTGCTTTATCATATAACCTTAGATTATAATTACTGATTTACTCATCTCCCTTACTATACTGTGAGTTTCTTTGAAAGACCGTGTCATATTCCTAGAAATAAACAGTATGATGAACTAAAATATTAAAAAAGATATGTCTGGCTCCCAAATTCTTCCTAAGTTCTCTCAGATTCACTGTAAGACAGCTAAAACATGCTTTTAGTTAATTACCTTTATCTTCCATCTTTTAAATTTGCCTTTATTTATGAATTTGAATCAATCATTTAACATAAAAAGTTAAATTTGCGCCCATTAAAACCAATATTCTCTTTTCCAAATTTCTACATTTTTATATGTAATCAGACAGGGAAAAAATAAAATAAAATAATTTAAGTTAAAAAAAAGTAAAATTTTAAGAAAAATACCCAAAAAGAAAATTAATGTCGTAAAAGAAATCACAATACAAGGCAGAGGTGAATATTTATATGAAAGGAGAAAAAAGAAGCCAGGTATGTGAGCCTGGCTTCTTTTTATCTTAACACAATTTTGTTTCATCACCACTTCTCAAATTAAGGGCCTATTTACCTTATTATATACACCTAATTCTATTCATGATTTTATTGAATCTTTTGCCAAAAATTTATCACATGCCAATCAAACAAACACTGCCTGTAACATCAAAGGCTCAAGTGCGAAAACAGATACACAACATGACAAACGAACTTGAGTTACTCACCGTGCTGTACACTGCCGAGACAGTAGGAGAGAAGATTCGATCCTCGAGAGGCTGCTGCACAGGTCCTCTGGGAATTCTAGAAGAGCGAGTTAAGGACACGAGAACTCAAAAATGGATTGTTTTAGCAGTAAGAGAAAATTACCATCACAAAGTTTTGTCAATGACCCAAGGTTTGGCATCCAGTTACTAGGGTTATAAACTCCTCCACAGAAACTGGAAAACAAAGTATTTTAAATTTCCTAATGTGATTAGAGCAATCTCTCCCAAAGTGACTCCCATGATAGACATTCCATGGAAACTCAAAACAAATAAAATTACACAACAAGACTCCCAACTTTAGGCCTATGATGAGAACATACCACCTTTACTTTCTAGAAAAAAGAGACTAAGGAAATATAAGCAGGATATTCAGAAAGATAAGACTAATTCGTCAACCTGGAAATTGCTGACAAAGGCTCAGTCTGTTCTGCTAACTACACAGAAATGGCGAATACAATTGTTTCCTTATTTTTCTATTTTAGCTGCTACTTTCCCTCATATCCACCCACCAGAGTCCCCATTTTTCAAAAGAGGCTCTCCCACATAATTTAGTTTAAAATGTTTCAGTATGTTGTCAGGATATTCTGTTAAAAGATAAAAGACTATCATTTTATTCAGCTTCAAAATTGAAAGATATAATATGCTCTCCCACCTGGTAAGGTGATATTTTTACTTCTTTAAGTATGACAACCAAAAGACTGGCACCAAAAGTTTAACAGCAATTATCTCTGGATGGTAGGATTACATAACTATATTATGTACTGTTTCTACAATGAGTATAAATGATTTGTATGATGTAAATGTATATTTAAAAGTGACTATAAATGTAGTAAACCCAGAATGAGACAGAATCCTTCCTTCGTCCTAACATATATTTAATATGTCTCATATCATGTTCTTTCCCAATTCAATGAAGCAGTTTGGAAGATAGAGTGATAGTTGAAAATAATAATTTTATATGAATGACCACAAGTTGCAGAAGACGGAAAGAATCATTGTAAGTGAAATTCTTTATATCTAAGTAGCAACAGTTTACTGAGGTGAGAGAGGAAAAACAGAACAAAAAACCCTATGCTTTACTCATTCAAAATTAATAACACTGTACCAGTCTCTAGACAGTTCTTTAAACTGGCAACCTCAGACAACAGTACAATACGTTACCATCGTCCCCTATGCACAAAGAACTAATTTAAAACACCACAATGAGAAATAACAAAAGCTAAAACATGTCATAAAAAACTGCTTCATCCAAACTATATATATGTCTGCAATGTAGAAAACGTAAGCCTAACAAGTTCCAGGACAAAAGTAGTTCGTATTAGCTTGTCAATTTTCAGAAATAAGATACCCTTGGCTGAAATAAAACTTTCTTTGAATTATAGTTCTGCATTGTGGTCATATGAATGGTGGAAAACATAAGGCCACTCTTCCTTCGGCAAAGCTACCTGCGATAGCTTTTTCCAGCTAAGGCTAATTCTCACCATGTGAGAACAAGTTTTCAAACGAGTTATCAGTACTATGACCCAAAAGCTGAGCCTAACCTTACAAGAGAAGGTTAGGGCTCCTGATTTCGATGAGTTATTTTATTGGCAAACAATATTACTATAATTACAAGACTTCTAAAGAGACAAGCATATATTTGGCCAATAGTCCTAACAAACATTCTTTTTCCTTGGCTACAGATAAAGAATGTTGATTTCATTTATTTCACTCTGTTAACTACCAACAGAATATTGTGGACTGATAAATTAACTGTTTCTTAAAAGAACATTTGGATAAAAGGTAATTATTTTTTTAAAAATAGTCCTATAAAAAGAAAACTGAAAAACAGAAGCCAGGAGACCTGAATCTCCAAGCATAACCAATCATGTTGTCTCCACTGAACCATTTTATAGTACTCTTTAAACTGAGGCTCGGCAAAATGAAGTCATTGGCCCAAGTTAACAAGGCTAAGTGGCCAGGCCAGGTCTCTCTGTATTCGAAAGACCGTGCTCTGTAAGAAAGATGTTCTGTAATAACATCAGGTGTCCAAGGGCAGAATATTTTATACCGTGGTAAAAAAAAAAAAAAAAAAAGTATAAGCACCTGGTCAAAATATGGTTGTCCCTCTCTGTAGGACAGAACTAACTTAGCAGTTCATCTCATAAGCGTCAATGCAGTGCCACTCGAAAAAGCCCCAAATTCTTGGCCCAAGCTGCATCGTCTTCCCAGTGGCAAATGAATACTCACTATTATAGACTAGACAGGTAATGCAGGAAACCAAAGGAGCTTATTTCATGGAGCAATGTTCTCCTTTAATTCTTAGGGGATGTGGTTGCACATCTTCATAAATATGTGAAAAACACACTGGACTGTACATTTGAAAACTATGAATTATATACCAATTTAAAAATAACTTAGTATTTTAGTAACTTGCAACTAGACTGGTTATCTCCTTTTCCACTAAAAAAGCCTAGATAAATCAGTAACAGATAGATACTGCAAGGCATTTTCTCCAAAAACAGGTGAATTGAAAGAAATGGCAGGCATGTAAAGCTCTTACACTACAGCTCACTTCCTCCTAATTCTACTGACCATTAAGCTTATTATATTACTAGCTCTCACCAAGATCTGTCTCTCCAGCATAAATCACTGGATGCTTATTTCCCTTTGAGCTCCAGATAAAAGCAAATAGCTTCTCATAGCACCACTTAAAATTCTAATTCAATGAGCAGTGTAACATGCATGTGCAGTGCTCCAAAACACGTTTTTATTTTTTAAATCTCATGACTGAAATACAGTCGCATACCCACTTGACACTTCAGTGGTTCAAATTGCTATGATTTATATCATTAGGAAATACAAGCAAAATCATTAACAAGATTAAACAGATGGTATGTAATAACTGAATTAAGACTAAGTAGAAATATAAATGCAAAAAATTTCTAATTCCCCACTTTCTTTTTCTAATATAACATTAACAAGATAAATTTCAAAATTAAAATTTGAAAATTAAAGCACAATACTCTAAATTGATCATTAAAATACTCACTACATACTCTCTACATTAAATGTCAATTAGGCAGATAAAAACTTTTCAGCAACCAAATTTCATCAGAGAAACCCAGGATCTATGAGGCGACTACACAATGATCTGAATGTTTTCTACTTATACCATGAAGAAAAGGGAGGACCAATAATTTTTTAAGCACAGATATTTACTGAAATTTCATGAATGATGAACTCTCATCAGGAGAGTTTTTGATTTATGACAATCATATCTGACCCTGGGTTTGACTTGTAGGCAAGTACCTCCTCAAAAGGCAGATTTTGACCAATTAGAAAGCAAGTAGTGAAGGTCAATAGAAATCTTCCTCCAGTTTACTGAAACACTAACATTCCATTTATAACTCCCAGCGGAATGATCCTCAACTTTGTCCCACTCCATTACAGGAAAAGCTACTACTATGCCAATGTTCAACATAAGCAATTTTCTTAAAGGGATAGCCTCAAGTTATCATTACCTCGTTGGAAGGGAAAACAAGAGAACAAACCCCATTGCACAAATACTGCTTTAGAGAAGACACAGGTAACCGACTGCAGGAAATGAAAACAAATGAGTGAAAAAGATCTTTTCTGCATTGTGTCGCATTTAAGCTTTAGGGCAGGCAATAATATGGTAATGTCAGTCAATTTATGCCTTCTCCACTTTCTCCTTACTTCTAAATCGTTTTTGATAATGAAAAAGGAAGATAAATTGTAACATAGTAAGAGCAGAATTTCAAAACAATATCCTGTTTCACAAAGATACTATACATGACTTCTCAAAAGAAGCTATTTAAAATAGTTGCTTTGATGTATTTTTATTTGTTTTTGGACTTTCTCTTCTATTCCATTGGTCTATTTATGTAACAATTTCAACAATAGAGGCTTTATAGTGTGTTTTAATGTCAAAGGTATTAAAGGGCTAATCTCCCTTTGTAAAAAAAAATAATTAAAAAAATAAATAAAATACAGTTGCTTTGGAAATAGCTATTAATATATTCCCTTTAACACAAGGGATATGTCACAAATATTAACTCAAAATGGATCAAAGACCTAAATGAAGAGGCTAAAACTATAAATTTTTACAAGTAAACAGGTTAAATCTGTACGATCTCAGTTGGCAATGGATTGTCAGATATGATACCAAAAGCACAAGTAGCAACAAAAAATAAATTGTACTTCAACAAAATTAAAAACCTTTGTGCTTCAAAAGATACAATCAAGAAAGTGAAAAGACAACCCACAGAATGGGGAAAAATATTTGCAAATCATATGTCTGATAAGGGATTTGTATCTAGAATCTATATATAACCCTTACAAATCAATAATAAAAACACAACCTAATTTTTTAAATGGGAAAAGGATCTGAATAGACATTTCTCCAAAGAAGATACACAAATGACCAAAAAGTACAAGAAAATATGCTCAATATAACTAGTCACCAGGGGAATGCAAATCAAAACCACTATGAGATAGAAACCACTTCACATCCACTAGGACGGCTATGAGAAAAAAGCCAGTGTTGGCGAGAATGTGGAGAAACTAGACCCTCATACACGGCTGGTGGGAATGTGAAATATTATAGCCACTCTGAAAAAAATCTGACAGTTCCTCAAAAGTTTCAACACTGAGTTACCACTATGACCCAGCAATTTCACTCCTAGGTATATATACCCAAGAGAAATGAAAACGTATGTTCTTGCAAAAACTTATATATGACTATTTATCTATATGCAGCAAAATGCAAAATAGCCAAAAGGTGGAAACTGTTGATTACTCGATGAATGGAAGCATATACAAAATGTGGCATATCAATACAATGAAATTTTATTCAGCAATAAAAAGAAATGAAGTACTAATACATGGATAAACCTTGAAAACATGCTTAGTGAAAGAAAGTCAGTTACAAAAGACCACATACTACATGATTCGATTTTTATGAAATGTTCAGAATAGGCTATAAAGACAGATAGACTATTAGTTGCTCAGAACTAGGTTGAATAAACAGATAGGGAGTTGGACCTGAACATTTCTCCAAAGAAGACATACAGATGGTCATCAGACACACAGAAAGATGCTCAACGTCACTAATCATCAGAGAAATGCAAATCAAAACCACAATGAGGTATCACTTCACATCTGTCAGAATGGCTATTATGAAAAAGACAACAAATAAATGTTGGCAATGATGTAGGTAAAAGAGAACCATTGTGCACTGTTGGTGGGATTGTGAATTGGGGCCACCACTATGGAAAACAGTATGTCGACTCCTCAAAATATTAAAAACAGAACTGCCGTATGACCCAACAATTCCATTTCTGGGTATTTACCCAAAGAAAATAAAAACAATACCTCAAAAAGATATATTCACCCCAGATTCATTTATAAATTAAAAACTTATAAACAAAGTTTTAACTTACAAATCAAAATATGTAATAGGCTTGAGAAAATTTATAAAATATGCAATCAAAACCAATCAAAATAATAACTGAATCCTCAGGCCCAAAATGCAACTAAAGAAAGCTGCTAGCTTTATATGAAAAATGCCTGAAGAATGACGGTAAACAACAAAAAGGAAATGGCTTTATTTTTTAAACGTAGGCGTTCCATCCAACCAAGATGGAATAAATCTACCACACACAGTCTGCCCTCCCCTTCTGATTACAACTAAAAACTGTAGACAAATACAAAAAAGAATGTACCTGTGGACTGAAAAGTAAACAAAAAGGGGTGGGTTGTGGAAAGGAGTCAGATTTGGTGAAACATTCTCACATGGTGTTGGAGGAGAGCGGGGGTCCCTGTGGTTCTTGTTCTCTATTTTATCCTCTTTTCTCTACAGACGTTTGCCTTGAAGGAGGGGCCCCATCACAGAACTATGCACCAGCAGCAATGCAAGCAGCTAGACCTCCAAGAGAAACCCTTTCTTCCTGGCCGGAGGAAATGGAGAAAAGAATCCTTGCTGGCCAGAGTACTGGGGGAATTCCAAAGAACAAAACTGAAGGAGGCGGATCCCTAATTCTCTATATGAAGCCCACAAGTCTTAGGCTCACTTCTAAGTTGTACACAAACGGGACCAATTCAAAGCAGCATATTAAATATTAGAACTGAGCATCCCCCACCCAGACAGAAGCAGAGACAACCCTTGAGGCTTGACTGTTTTTTTTCTTTTTTTAATTTTTAATCCCTACTCTTTACAGGATTAGAACAGGACCCAGAACTTACAAAACATAAACATTTAAATATGTTCAGGACAATCTGAAATTACTCGACATATACAAAAAAAGAAAATGTAACCAATTCTCGAGAACTTGAAGTCACATCTAACAAGGTTGACTGCCTGCTTATAAAACATTCTCAAAACAATCCACAATTTATAAAGCGTAACATTGACAGTGTCTAGGACATGATCAAA
This sequence comes from Rhinolophus sinicus, assembly GCF_057876585.1. Taxonomy (NCBI): domain Eukaryota; kingdom Metazoa; phylum Chordata; class Mammalia; order Chiroptera; family Rhinolophidae; genus Rhinolophus; species Rhinolophus sinicus. The sequence goes on from NC_142514.1 coordinate 14,252,395, forward strand.
AATTACTTGCCATACAAAGAACCAGGAAAATGTGACCAATTCTTAAGGGAAAAGGTAATCAGTAGATGCCAACCTTGGAAAGACTCACGTCAGAACTGTCAGGCACAGATGATGAAGCTACGATTATAACTGTGCTCATAAGACGTAACACATTGGAAGCGAATGGAATGATAGAAATTCTCAGCAGACAAATACAAACTATAAAAAAGAACCAAGGGGAAATTTTAGAACAATACAAACTCTAAAAACAAATTCAGTGGGTGACAGCAGCAGCAGAAGAGAGATAACGGGAATGAGTGAATCCAAAAAGATCAACAAATAGATTTAACCTAATAAGAGTTTTCTCCAACACTATGTACAAGATTGGTCACTTAAGATTATAAATGCTTTGTTATACAATATCAGAGAACACAAACCTTAAATTTCTAAACATTAATTAAATTCATCCATGATATAAATGGAAGAAGAGTTATAGTGCTATGTGAATAAACTGATGCTAGTGAGATTCTTGAAATAATCACTAATAAAACTTGGTGGTATTATTTGAAACAATTCGAGTGTATATATGATTTAAACTTAGACTAGGTTTTTAATAACTACAGCAATTTCTGACATGCCAAAAATCACAGCTAAATGTTAATTCAGTAATGACAGTGAATGCTTAAAACACCACTCAGATTATTTATGAAGAATAAAAATAGGAGAAGGGCAGAAGAAATAAGTTTAATATTTCATTTTATTATGAATTTGTGAACATAAAGGCTTAAATACAAGTACAAACGTAAATTCACAAATGAATTTAAACATTTGTATCTTTCTTTTAAAAAGTGTAAGGCTTTTCTTCTCTTATTTTGTTTCACCTCTAGTCATGGTGGAGTTTGTTTTTCCATTATCATATATATATATATATATATATATATATATATATATGTATATATGTATATATGTATATATGTATATATATATATATATATATATATATATCTCAGAATGTTAAAATGAAAGTAAATAAGCAAATATGACAAAAACTAACAGACTGTAATGCCCCACAATATTACAAACGCTAGGCCATTAATTTGGCTCTGCGCTTCCTGATGGCCACAGTGAAAACGTAAGGAGCAGAGGGGGCATTTACATGTAGAAATTCTTTTAAAGAATTGATTAAAATTTTAAAAATTAACACAATATTAAAATGAAATGTGTATGGCCCATTTCAGACTATAACAAATTTTAAAGTAAAAACTTTAAATTAAACCAAAGGTACTACAAGCAATGATAAGCTATATATTTTCTTAATTTCTTAAAATGATAATTTGATGATGAAGCAGATTAATTCACATTCAAATCCACTCAATTCACTGCAAGGAGCTTTTTTCCCCAAGCTCCAAATGCTATAATTCAGCCAGATTTTACAACTTTTTCAAATATTATTCACTACCGTATCTAGTATGCACTTTTGTTTTTTCCTTACTGTCTGCACCCAGTCTACGTCAAAACACTTGACTTTCTCAAACTAGTAAAAGCCTAAAACTAAGACTGGCACTTTGAATCAATCTGCTAATATTATCTTTCTGGAAAAAAAAGTTCCGGGCAAGAGCTCCCAACCTCCTATTAAATCAGGTAATGAACACTGAATGTTCTGGGCAATAAACGCCTTCATCTGTCACTGAATGGAACACAAGATGTATTTTCGGGCAAAATGCACTATTCCGGTTCCTCTTAGATTGCGCTGCAGCCCCCTCAGGACTGACACACCAGTGACACACTAGGAAGCATGTGGACCTGAGAGCTGTAAAAGACCAGAATTTTAATCCCAGCTTCCTCATTTAGCTAGATTATCTTGGGGGAAACCTGTCTCCTCATCTACACTTTATGGGAATGCTGGAAGGATTTAACAAAATAAGGTTTGTGATGTTTTTGGCATGTAGTAGGCAATATTTAAATATTACAAACAGCTCTTCCATAAAGATCGTGATTCTCCTTTCTCTGGACTATTCAGGTGACAAGACACTGAGGATACCTCTCCCAGATTCCTACCATTCCCTGACAGCTCCAAGAACTCTCCTACTCAGTCTTCAGAGCTTAGAAAAACTAGAATGAACGATGTGAGGAAAAGCAGATCTTTGGGAGCATGTGACAGACACCGTGAAAAATGAAAAGAGAAGCTAAAAAGAATGCAATCTGTTCCATATCTGACAAAATTCTGAAAGATACTGATTAATCTTTGCCACTTTGGAGAGTGAACTTTTACAGAGAATTTCTGTTATGAACCTTGTTAATTCTGATGTAATTGTTCTCCCCAAGTTGAGCAGCTTATCAGATGAATTTAACAGTTCTCAGCTCAAAGTAGTTTACATGGAAGACTATCAGATAGAGGAAACTGCTTTTTTTCCTATTTATATCTGAACAACTAGTGTCCTCAGCCAAATTAATTCATCTGTCACATGCCAAAAATCAGGTTACTGGAAATACTTGTTCCCACCATGCCAACTATCAAGGAGACTTATGGGGGAAATCGATACCTTTTCATTAGCAAAGCTTATCTCCAAAGCCTCCCATGCAAAATTTTGTGAGCAAATCTAATTTTTCCTCTGAAGAAAAATGATCTGATGAATATCAATGGCAATATAAAATACCAACCATCAGCACTTAGAAAATATAATTATCTTCCTTCTGTAATCATCATCTTAATGTGAAAGTACACTGGAAACAATTTTTATCACTTCATATACTGGCAAATTCACAGCCAGTAAGAACTGCAAAGCACTCTGCAAGTGCATCTCACCCCTCTCAGAACCACCCAAGAGAGCAGGTCCTCTAGGAATGCTTAATGAACATATAAGATGATGGAAGTCAATTTTCTATCATAAAGCCGAAGACTGGATTAAGTTATCTTTAGCTTTTGGTTAAATTACCAACAAAAAAAATACAAACTTTACATCACCTGACTCTGCGTGGTGAGCACACAATGGGATTTATAGATGATGTAATACAGAATTGTACACCTGAAATCTATGTATCTTTACTAACAGTTGTCACCCCAATAAATTTTAATTTAAAAAAAACAACTTTACATCACTATAATTTACTTTCAATGTTCAATAAAAATGTCCTAACAGAGAAAAAAATCCTATCAACTACTGCAACTCTCAACATAATTTCTTAACACGCAGACCCATGTAATGTTTCCTATCTCACTCTAGACACACCCAATTCCCAGAAAGATGTTTTCTTCCTTAAAACAGTCAGCAGCATTTCTTTTCAACATAAAATTCTGAAAGGAAAGCATGTAACAATAAAAACTAGCAAATAGAAAGTTATTCAGCAGATTTTATGTTCTTATATAGAATGGGCATAGCCAAATGACTTTCTTCCATAAATTCCGGATCAGTGTAATCACTACGTATCCAGTGTCACATGTTTAAATGTAAGTTTTCCAAAAATATTTTTAAAACAATCAAATGTCATTCTTTAAAGATGGCAGGCTTATAAAGAGATTTTAAAACAAATATGAGCAGTAAGATCAGAAAGGTACAAATCCTTGGAAAACTGAAAAAGAGCAAAGGAAAGAATGATTTGAAATACAATATAAAACATGCCAATAACCTGCTCTTACCTTTCTAAAGACAGTGTTTCCAAGTCAAATGAGTTCATTTATTATGTGACATGCATTCTATGAGCAGCGTTAAATAAACATAAATAAATCCAAGAATACCACCTAAATGCCGATTCCTAGAGTTTAACAGATCAACTTTTCCTTATCCACAAATAGCACACTATAGCATAAAATATCAAATGATATTTTTATAAAAAGTAACTTCTAGTTGGTTCTGGTATATATGAGTACTTAATACTCAAGCCTAGATAGGTATATAGAAATTCTAAACTTGCCTAATGATTCAAATTGAACAATGCCACCGCATTATGAATATTTAATTCACAAAAGCTACTCCTATTCTGCCCCACTGCTCCATCTTGCTCAATAACCCAGCTGTTTGCATCAAGATTCCAGACCAACACAATTGCAAGTCAGGCTAAAATAGAGGTGGCCTCCCTCTAAACTTGAAAACAATCTAGATGCTGCTCAAGATTTACTGCCTATAACTATTTAAGAATGTTACTCGTACATATGGTTTCTCTACCTATTAAAAAACAACAACAAGAAAATTGTATACAATTCTATATATGTGATAGGCCTCAAAAATGCTACCTATATAAAGGTACAAGTTGAAATTCAGCTTGTCCTAGATTACACAACTCAGAATCCATAAAATCAGAGTTAAAATCTATAGCCTGATTCTCCATTAAAATTGATCCCTGTTATATTTTTTCAGGACTGGAAATAATTTCTTCTAATGCTTGATACCTAAAATTTTTTAATAAATTTGATGGTTTTGCAAATTTTAAATGTTGTAAAGTTTCATGATATGACTGCACTGCACAAAAGATCTCTGAAAGAACACATAAAAAAGTGACAAAAGTGGCTGCCTCTAAGACAACTAGGACACTGAGGGTGAGAAGGTTTATTTTTCACTATATATATATATATATATATATATATATATATATATATATATAGCCTTTTGTCCTATTGGAATTTTTTATCACCTGCAAATATTATCATTTTAACATACAATTTTAAATTGCTAAGCTACATGATGCTTAACAAAAGCTTGGTAAACATAAAATTAAACAGAAGAATACTTTTTACTTGTATTAATACATATAAAGTGTCTACTGTAGTATCTGGAAATATTCTTTGCCCCAAATGTATCACTTCATCGTAACAGCTACTGCTCAACTTATTTGGAAGGAGGAAGAAATGGGCTCAAGATAGTTAAGACTATGCAAAAGTGACAAATTACTTTTTAGTTCAAATTTAAGTAACTCTTGTTTATATAACATACAAAGAAACATTCCTTTTAGAATTAATGCCATGGAAATTAGTAGAGCTGCCAAGTTACTTATCATATATAAATAAATATAATATGTATGGATGTGTGTATGTGTATACATATATATTAATGTATATATTTATAGTCTCATCATTCCTCCATTTAACTTACACAAATTCAACCATGCCGGGTGCAGGGCAGAGGGGAAAGAGAGAGAAAAGGAAATGTGAACAGTGCTGACACGCCATTCCACTCAAGGAACACAACATATGCTCCAGAGTCAGCATGAGATTTGAGAGCTAAACCGACTAATTTCTTTGGTTCCCACAGTCCTGAGTGGGACTCTAATGTTGGGTACATATTTGTTATACACCCCGGCTTCTAAATAACAGTGAATTATCCTGTGCTCAAGCAGGGAATTAACACAACCGGGGAGAAAAATCGACTGTGCTGGACTTAACTGAGACCCAGTATGGTGATACCTGACATGATGCCTTTCAAAGAGATTTTTTAAAAGTTAATTTTGACTAGGTAGCTTCAGCACCAACCATCCCACGATCACCAGCACACCATTTATGTAGGAAACACCCCAACCACTCTCCTATGACTCAATCTCTAACTGTTACAATACCACACCAGTTACATTCTTATTAATAACCTCTGTAGAGACGCATATAATTATTCTACCTAAAAGTCAATGTTATTTCTTGATAAGCCGCAAATTTATACAATGTATAATTTAAAATACATACTAATGTGATGAAATATATTTTCAACAATGAATAATGTGTACAAAATTAGATCCTGTTTAACTTTAAAAATATAGAAAGCAGGGCCGGTGGCTCAGGCGGTTAGAGCTCCATGCTCCTAACTCCGAAGGCTGCCGGTTCGATTCCCACATGGGCCAGTGGGCTCTCAACCACGAGGTTGCCAGTTCAATTCCTCGAGTCCCGCAAGGGATGGTGGGCTCTGCCCCCTGCAACTAAGATTGAACACGGCACCTTGAGCTGAGCTGCCGCTGAGCTCCCGGATGGCTCAGTTGGTTGGAGCCTGTCCTCTCAACCACATGGTTGCCGATTCGACTCCCGCAAGGGATGGTGGGCTATGCCCCCTGCAACTAGAAACGGCAACTGGACCTGGAGCTGAGCTGCGCCCTCCACAACTAAGACTGAAAGAACAACTTGAAGCTGAACAGAACCCCCCACAACTAAGATTGAAAGGACAACAATTTGACCATTGTTCCCCAATAAAGTCCTGTAAATAAATAAATAAATAAATAAATAAATAAATAAATAAAAAGCTCCTTAAAAAAAAAAAAAAATATATATATATATATATATATATATATATATATATATATATATAGAAAGCAGTAGAATTTAGGGAGAGATCTTAAACATTATTTTGAAGAAAATGGTCAGGGTAATAATCAGTCTTCATTTTATATAGCTCTGAAATTAACTCTTACTACATTATACATTTTTTTTCCAAGAAAAAACTCCTACTGGCTAAAATGGGTCAATCTACTACTCCTACTCCAACACCGTAGCAGTCAATTATTAACTAATGTTTAAGCTTATTGCTGGTATGCAATTTTAGCCTATAAATTCATTGAATTTCCTGTCGATACCACTTTTGTAATTTTTCTAGAAACGATCCGCACCTTCCCAAAGCAAGGCCATGGCCACTACCTCAATTCAGATCTTCCTTTTCTACTTGCAGTAACTACCTCATTTTTCCTGACTAGAAAAATGAAGTAGCTCTTTTTCTCTTCCTCTTCAATTCATACTGTACAATATCATCAGATCAATCTATTCAATGAACAATAAACAGCTCCCCAATGGTGTTTTTATCATTATTGTTTTTTTGTCTTTTAACCTCCAAGTCCAAATCCTGTGATTTGATCACCACCACTACCTGGGAGCTCGCCAACTTGACCTTTATTTTCCAGTGCCTAAAATGAAACCTCTCCTAAACAACGAACACCATGCTAGCTCCTGACTTATCTTGCAACTCCCATTGCCTGGAATGCCTTCCCTTCTCCCTCCACTAATCTAAATGCTTTCAACTCCCAACTACTACCTGGATTAAATTCCTGGCTTTCGTACTTGGTTATAAGAGATCATATGTTGCTTTCTTTCACTTAATTTCAGTTAGCCTATTTATTATTTATAAAAGGAGACAGGAAATAATACCTCAACGAACTGTTGTAAGGATTAAATGAAATAAACATGTATATAGTAGGTGTTCAATAAATGCTATCTTATATGCGAGAACACTGTTCAGACACTTCCTCATTATTCCTTACATGTTAATGTCCTTTCCCCAACTAGACAAAAGACTTTTTTTAATAAGGATCCCTGGCTGAGAATTCAGATAAGCATATTCATTCCAAACCTAGCTAGAATCCAAAGATGCTTGCTTCTTTTTTTTGTCTTAATAAAGGCTTTTAGGGTAGGGATTACTCTGCCAAAGCAAGTCTTGGTCTAAATGACCAAAAGATTCACATTCTCATGTAGAAACAAGAAAAAAGGACATGGCACCCAAGCCAGCCCAAGCATCCCCCAAAAGAGTAAAGATATTACTTCAAACATCAAATCAAAGCACCTAAACCCTAAATGCCCTGCCTCTCTTCCAGCCAACCTACCCAGCTAGTTACCACATCCCAGTCAATCAAGAAAGGCACCGCCAACAAGACAACCCAAGTTCAGGAGATAGACTTTGTAGGTATGAAGAGAAAAGGAAATGTAAAGAAAAAAAAAAGAACTGAACAAGTAAGTGCTGATTCTCCCCTTTTTCCCAACCCACTCACGCATGTTGCTTGGGGAAAAGGAGATAGAATGGAAGTGAACAACCACTTTTAGGAAAAGTTAAGACCTGACTTTGAATCTCAATCGCTCTACTTCCTAACTTAGGAAAGTCACTTCACCTCTCCAAACCAATTTCCTCACAAATGGTAACAGCTGTCTCACATAATTATTGTAAAGATTTAAGTAGGATATACACTTTCTAAGACACTCATCTGATACTATTTCTGTCCCCAATGTCTTTGCCGTCCATGCTATACTTAGAAAAGAAAAAGTAGAGAAAAGAAAAACTTTATGAAAGAGGAAAGACAAGAGAGAATATATGAGAAGATATTTTATAAGTAAATATTATCTTAGATAAAATTGTTCATTTTAACTGACATTAAATCTAAGAGAAAAGTAGGCCATTCTGACAAACATTTTATGTGATTAAGAATGTGAACTCTGACATTAAGATGCCAGATCCAAATCCTGCCCAACACTTACTACTTGCGTGTAGTCTTGGGCAATTTAGTTAAGTCTCAATTTTCTTATCTGTAAATGGGAAAAATAATAGTAATACTTATACTTCGTAGGGTTCTGGTGAAAACTAATACCCATGACTAACAGATAATTCAATTATAGCAACTAAATTATTAATAAATTACAACAGGAAAAGTTTATTTCTCCTTTCAAAGAATTACCTAATTAAAAGAACAAGAGCTAAGAAATTATAGCTTTAATTACTGAGACCCAATTCAGTATTTTTACTCTTTATGATCTCAGAACTCCTCCGTTACACTTAAAAATTACTGAGGAATCTAAAAAGTTTTTGCTTAAATGGATTATGTATCCATATATATTTACATTAGAAATTAAAACAGAAAAACTTTTGTATCTATTAAGTTGTTTTAGGATAACAATAACAAACCAATTCTATGTTAAATAGTAACTTTTTTTTAAAGCCACTTAATTTTTCCTTCTAATTTAGGGAAAACAGTGGCACTGTTTTTACAGTTTTGCAAATCTATTTAATGTTTAGCTTAATAGAAGACCAGTTTAAATCTTATATGTGCTTCTGCATTCAATCTGTTGTAACATGTTATTTTGAAGTCTATAAAGAAAATGTGGTCTCATACAGATTTGTGGTTACAAAAAAAGGAGTAAATTAATAGCCTTTGCTGATAACTGCGCATACTTTTTGCTATTCCACTAAAACTTGACAAGTGGTAGTTTTTAAAACTTAGGTGCAATTTGGACTCTGAGGCCGTATCAATTAACTTTTCAGACACAGCTACCTTAAATTTAATTTGTTCTATATTCCATTTTAAATGGACATTTCACCTCTGCATGATTTTGTTACATCATGCATTGAACATCTGAAAAATACTGGTACATTAAGTAATGTAGATTTTCCGAATGTTGCCACATTTCACTGTATAATATTAAAACTCAAATCTGTTAACACCACCACTGATCTCATCCGAAAAGTCTACTAAGTACTGGGAAGCAGTCAAACTCCTACAGTAGATACAAGTTTCCAATATTTTAATTTTTACTTAAAACCTGTAGTTTTATCATTGGCAACAGTTTTCACTGAAGTGACAGACACACTCATTTATTTCTGAAAATATGTCTGCTAAATATCCAAGTCTGAAGAATCATAGTTTATCATTTTTTCAGGTAAGAATAGCGTTACATTAAAAAAAAATACGAAGCCACTTGTTCTGCTTGAAACTCACCCACACAGGTGGTTTTCACCATTGCTGGACAACTACGCAAAAGTGCTTTATGGGCACCTCCTGTTCCATCACACCAAATATGAAAAAGGTGTATATACTCAAGGGTCAAGATTTAATTAAATGAGTAATTTTTACTGTTTCATCAAAGATATTAAGTAAGACTGGTGCTTTTGCTGTTGTTGTTTAGAATGCATGTTGGTGAAGAACACAGTCATTACTGGTACAGTTTGGTACTTGATTCATGCAAAGGTGCCAGCAGTTTGACCCACCATTGATTCGGTATCATCAGTGAAAATGTCAATAAAGTGAAAAAGACAAAAAATATCTTAGAACATTTTGAAAATAGTTCTGACCTCTGACTGAATAGTATGCTACCCTAAGAAAACATTACTCTCTCTCACAGGGCCCCGATGCCAGGAACAGAATTTCAACACTGCTAATAATCAGAACACATTCCTACAGCAGAGTAAATCTAGGTGAGCAGGCCAGAAGCACAGTGCTCCAAGTAACGGCCCCAGAGAATCCTATAAATGTAGTTATGCTAAATTACTGCAAAAATGGTCATCACATGAGGTCATGAAAAAAATCCAAAGGGCTTTTCATTCACACTGACAGAGAACTGCCTATGCATTTGAAAAGTGATACAATTATTCATTAATGTTCTTTCTGCAGAAAAAGAGGAAACTGCCATCAAAACGCTGGAATGCATTCGTTAGCCCATGTTTAGAAATTCTAAAATAAACATAGAAATGGCAGTCTTCTCTACTGCTTCCCATTGCAGCCACCCCATCCGGGCCTCGGCCAATGTCACGTAATTCTTCTGCACCTCACCATCAGGGTCTTACACTCTAGGCCCATCCAGTAAGACCCTCACTCAGTGTAGCTCAAACCATTAGACACACAGACTCCTTGTTCTTCCTTTTTCCCACCCCTCCTTTCCGTTTCCTTAGTTTCAGGGTTTAAGTAGCTAAGCACCCATCTCATGACACATCTGTCTGAAATGGGTACAGCAACTAATACGGACTGAGCCAGTGACACCAATACAGTCCAAGAACTGAGTTGAATCAAACACATTCCCACACAAGCCCTTGAATCGATCAACTAAAACCAGTAAGTCCAGCCAACACCTAGGTTTCAAAAAAGCTTGAATATACTTCAACTTAAAGGCCAGAACTTAACTGAAACAGATTAACTTCAGACTATGTTAAAGAGGCTTATTACAACCGTTCTAAACACACTGAATTCAGGGGGCAGTTTATTCACATCAGTAATCAGAGTACAAATTTGATGTTAGCACTCCAGTTCTTCCACTTAGTACCTGTGTGATTTCTGGGGGCGTTAGGGTTACATTAACATCTCTAAGCGTATGTGTCATCACCTGGAAAAGGACAGTAACAGTACCTACTCAGGGTTGATACACTGTTTAAATTAGAGAATTTATTTAAGGCTTTTAATCCAGTGCCTCGTAAACATAGATAACAAACCACTAATAATATTAAGACCTCTAAGTGCAATTTTTCTTTCCAGTATCAAGGTCAAAATAAGGTACCAAAAACAGCTGAACCAAGGCAAAATAACAGAAATTTCCCTCAGATTTCAACCATATTTATCTACCAGCTTATATAACTGTGAATAAATTTTCACTATGTTGTATGTTATATTCCCTTCTCAGAATACGTGCCAAGGGCTTTAGCATCTAACAATTTAGCATACTTCTGTCATGCACCACTTAATGACAGGGAGAGACACTGTCAGGCGATGATGTCATGGCGTGCGAACACCACAGCGCGCACTTACACAGACGAGGTGGTCCAGCCCCCTGCACACGGGGCTGGGTGGTGTAACCTCTGCTCCTAGGCTACAAACCTGTACAGCATGCCACTACTGCAACTGTAACAAAGTGATATTTGTGTATCTAAACAGAGAAATGATGCAGTAAAATACAGTATAAAAGATAAAAAATGGTCCACCTGTGCAGGGCACTGAAGATGAACGGAGCCTGCAGGACCGGCAGTTGCTCTGGGGGAGTCAGTGAGTGAGTGGGGAGTGACCGTGACGGCCTCGGACATCTCTGTCCACTGCTGAAGGCTCGATAAACACTGCACACTTAGGCTACACTGTTTATGTTTTTAATTTCATTTTTCAATGATAAATTAACCTTAGCTTAATGTAAGTTTTTCACTTGATAACCTTTTAAATTTTTTTAAACTTTTTGACTGTTGTAATAACACTTAGCTTAAAACACACACTGTACGGCTGTACGAAAATACTGTCTTTCCTTATATCCTTATGCTATAAGCTTTTTCTATTGTAAAAATAGTTTCTGTGCTTTTGAAACTTTCTGTTAAAAACTAAGACACAAACACACATTAGCCCAGGCCCACACAGACTCAGGGTCAACATCATGGGCTTCACCCCCACGTCCTGTCCCGCTGGAAGGTCTTCAGGGGCAATAACACGCATGGAGCTGTCATCCCCTATGACAGTGCCTTCTTCTAGAACACCTCCTGAAGGACCTGCCTCAGGCTCCACCTGAGGTAGCACTCTTTTCAGAAATATGTCCATGGTGGTCTGCTTGTTTTCTTTCTTTTTTTCATCACAGATTTGCTTGTAAGTAGATAATGCACCATGAATATTCTTCTATTAACGAAAACCTTTTGGTGTTGGGTTCATGTTTTCAAACTTTTTAAGGAGCTGGCTGAGATCTGCAAAAGCTTCTGCTAAGCCCTCACTGTCAATTTCCTGGGGGTTCTTCTTTCTGTTCTCCTAGTTTCCTCTTCTCTTGCCTCTTCCTCAGCTCCGTGTTCCTGTTCCAGTTCCAACAACTCCTCATGAGTCAGTTCCTCAGGAACCCCCTCTCCGAGCTCGACGCCATCCTCATCCACACCCAGGTGAACGGGGTTTGTCATCTGTCACAGCCCTGTTGACTTTTGCAACCTCCTCATCCTTGGAAAATCCTTCGAAGTCATGGACAAACCTCTTGAGTGTCTTCTTCCAGATGCTATTCACACACTCCCTGATGAGTGACTTCATCCCCAGCACAAGCAAGACTCTTGATGCAGCCAGAGATGGTGTCATCTTTCCAGAACTGCATTCGTGTCTTCCTCAGTTTCAGCAATGGCCTTAGCAAAGGTCCTCCTTTAAAGGCTGCTGTAACTTCTTGATCCACTGGTTTGACCAAAGAGGTGTTTGGGAGAGAAACACCACTTTGATATTGGGGTGAAGATCACCAATGAAAGGAGCATGTCCAGGAGAACTATCAACAATAAGCAAAATCTTGAAAGGTATGTCATTCTCCAAACAGTACTTCTCCATTTCACTGGCATAGCAACTCAGGAGGGCGTCCTGAAAGAGGAGCTTCTTGTTGCTCCTGTAATACACGCTGAGCGTGTGCTTGTTGATATGTCTGAAGACCCTGGGGCTCTCACTGTGCCAAATCACAAAGGTTTTTAATTTGCAGCCTGCAACACTGCACCCCAGTAAGACTGTTGTCCTGTCTTTAAGAGCCTTGAAACCTGTCATTGACTTGGCCTCCTTATGGATGAAAGTCCTTCTGGCATCCATTTCCAGAATAGGGATGTTACTCTGCATTGAATATCTGCTCTGGCAAGTAATTTTCCTCCACAATCAGCTTATCTAGAGTTTCCAAAAATTCTTCAGCTGCCTTCACATCAGCACTCACAGACTCACCACTCACTCACACATTATGTAATGAATGATTTTTAAAACATTTAAACCACCCAGAGCTAGCAGTAAATTCAATATCGAAGTCGGGTCCAGCCTTTTCTTTCAACATGCAAACAAATATTTTGCTTTGGATGTCATTACCATGGTGCTGAGAGGGATATGCTTCTGTGTCTAGTCTTCAATCCAGGCAATGAGAAGTTTCTCCGTGTCTGATATAGGCCCTTCTCAAAATTTTGTTAGTCTCATTGCCGTCAATGAAGCAGATCCTTTAACAGTTTTCCTTTTATTCTTGTTCTTCAAGATCATAGCTATGGTGGAATGAGACAAGCCTGACTGACAAGCAATAACTGGCACTTGATTTTCCACCTTCATAGTCCTTATTCACTTTTAATTTTGTTTCCAGGTCAATCACTCAACATAGCCTCTTACTGGCAAAATTAGCAGTGGACTTTGTACACCGAGGGACCATGATGAACCAAACAACACAAGATTAAATCAAACACAAGAGAAAACAATGCAATCAAGAGACGCGGTAAACACAAGATGTATGAGGCTGCTACTGGCATTACACGGCATACTGTTTTACAGCACTTTTTTATATTTTATAGGTAGAAAGAGTACACTCTTAAATAACAATAAGAAGTATAGTATAGTAAATACATACACCAGTAATGTAGTCATATATTATCAAGTATTATGTACATAATTATCATACAATTGTATGTGCTACAACAGCCGGTAGGTTTGTTCATACCAGCATCACCACAAACAAGTAATGGGTTGCATTACGGCATTATGACAGCTACAATGTCACTAGGCAATAGGAATTTTTCAGTTCCATTATAATCTTACGGGGCCACCACCGTGTATATGGTCCATCACTGACCTTGAAATGTGGTGCATGACCGTGTATATTTAATACTGAGGTTATTAAATAGAACTTAAAATGGTCACAAATGCTTTCTAGGAGACACTGTGTAGTGTCAAGGGTAATAAACTGTGGCACCCACTAGGTTTACATTAACAAATGTCTTGTCCAGGAGGAAAATTTCTGACAGATAAGGGAACACAAAATCATAAACTTTCACAAGACACAGATTAAGACATTTAGGGTTCACCAAAGTCTCTCTCAAGAATACAAATACAACAAAGCTTTCATCTTGATGATTTACTGGCTACATAAGCAAAATGTAGGATAAAGGCCAACACAATTCACTTTTGCCTATTAACTGAGGCAAAAGACATTCTTTGAATAATCCATGTAACTATCTAAATTCTCCACTTCATATTATCCAACAAAACATAAAAACATTAAGTAATTTAAAAATCATCTGACACTGGTGAAAAAGATTCTTGTCTGGATTTCATAAATGAATATCAAGCACCAACAATGAGTTCGACAGGATACAGCCATACGAAAAGGAAATAAAGTTCATTTGACTTTACTTGTTAAATTACAGAGAATAATTTCAACAGGATCAAGTCTTGCACTATGGCACTTAGCTGTAACAGGGCATACTTTATCAAAAAACACAAGGAAATTTAGCTTTGCTTTTCTTTGCATCTCTCATTCAAAGAAATTGCATTTTCTTTTGCAACTGTTTTTAGGTAAGGAGATAAAATTCTAAAAACGATACTGTTGCTGCTGCAAAGTATGAACAATGAGACTGGGGGTGGTGAAAGAGAAAAGGCTAGTGCAAGCCCTAACAAAGGCCCAGCACACTGGCTATGGCTAAATCCTGAGTATGAAAGCTCTCTTTGTCTCTCTGGTCAATGCAAGGCCATTGAATGTCCCAGTATATAGTTTAAAAAAAAAAAAAAAAAGGCAGGAGAAGAGGGAGGATGGAGAGTTCTGCCTCTTTAGGGGATATCTCCTCAGCTGCCTGGCTACAATAAGGATGAAGATTGCAAGGACACGAAAAGCTTTCCAAGCATGCAGCTACCCGGTCTTTGTCTATTAACACAGAGCAGCAAAAGGTCTCATGTGCCCTGCTTACACTTACACTACATCTCACTTTACTATTAAACAAAATTCAGAATTGCTTTTCTGTTTCACATTGACCCTTCCAATCCAGTCCATTCAGAAAACTACAGAGGAAATAAGTCTTCTGGCTTCCAATTTGGACTCCAGCAATGCTAATCCAATCCCCTTTGCTTGAGGCGATATCAGAAAAGTTTAAATTAAGAAAGACATTTCATTTTTTTGTTCAAATGTTTTTCAAAAGGCCCAGTAACCTAAGGAGATTTTCTAATGAAGAAAATATAGCAGCTCAATGTTTAACACAGGTTCACAATACAGACCGCACATTTCAGTACACTATACTTGCTTTGAATATAGTAAGTCCTCAGGATGTGTGTGGATCATAACTATTTTCCTTACTGCCACAACTTAACCAACTGAAGGCAAGTTAGTGAAAGAAGCTGTCATCGTTTAATTTAATTTGATTGATAACCCATTGTATAATTATCTATGAAGCTACAGTTGGCATGAGATACCATTTCCCTTGAGATTCTAAACAAAGAAAAGGCTCATTCTCTAGTATTAAGATTTAAAATGTTGATGAGAGAGAGAGAGAGAGAAAGAAAGGGACAGAAAGAGAAAAAGAAAGTAAGTCAACATGTTTTCATTACTGGAAATTTTCATTTCAAAATCCCACTCCATGACTAAGATCTTATATACGCATATGGCTGACTTTATGCAGCCCTACATCAGAATTCACTTACGACATAAATCAGATTTCAAATGCATTTTCATAATTAAAGCTTGTTCTGAAGATTATTATAGATATTATTTAACTAGAAATTTTGCTTTAACACTATGTTAAGAATTAATGAATTCATCTTTTGAGTTGAACTGGGTATGAAATTTTAAAACCGGAGATTTGGAAGAGTCCTGGGAGCAAAGCTTATAAAAATGGATGTCTAACTAAATAAAGAGAAAAAAAGACTCAGAGAAATTAAGTCACATACTGAAGGTCACAGAGCTAAATTTCCTTTATAATGACTGTAGAGAATAAAAAGCCAAATTCATGTACAATTTGCAACCTCATTTTTATTGGGTCATGATTTGCAAATGAATAAACCTTCTACTTGTCCCAAAGGGCCTCTAAACAATTTTCTGGAAACCATACTGACTTCTAAAATGAAACAGTATTTCCATGAGAATAATGGGATATAATGAAAACAAAGGACAGCGGGTAAATTTGGTAAATAAAAAGTATTGTATATTTTGAAAATAGGACAAAGAAAACTACAGCTATAACCACAGCCTTTAGATATGTAGATGTCCTGTGTTACTAACCATAACTAGCTTTTTTAAGATCACTGCTAAGAAAAAATATTCAAATGGTACAGAATTCTAAAGTCGAAAGTACCAGTACAGAAGGATATAAGGTAAACTACAATCTTAATATAGTACAGTAGTACCTTCCATCATCCAATCTTTTTCTCCTAAAGGTACCCACTGCCAAGTTTCTTGTGTATCTTTCCAGAAATTTTCTACACATATACATACACTATCATTTTTAACAACTCTAAAAAATTGCTTCTATAATTAACCATTGCGATTATTCTAAAATTACCTAAAATGTCAGCTTACTACAGGTTTAAGAAAGGAAAACGAAATTTCTAAATATGAGTCATTCACAATTATGAAAACATAATGATGAAGATTGTCAGATGACAGAGATAAGTTATAAAATAAATGTACCAAGTTTTAACAACTATTTGGTCTAATATTCCATCTGTAAATAGAATTTTTAGCATTTAATTTCACATAATGGAGCCAATTAAAATATACATACTAGATCAATCATATTGTCACTTTGACAAATTATATAATCTATTAATCTTTATAATTACTTCTCAGTGTAGTCTATCTTCATTCCCCCATTTCCTTTCAGTTACATCTTATTAAATCTGTTAAAATCCAATAATCACTCCTTTATAAATAACATTAGTTCAAATCATAAAGTAACAATAGTGCTCCAAATCCTGATGAAACAAAAATCTAATATATCATATATGCAGTCTTCAGTAAATATATCCTAATAGATCTGAAATTCAAGATACCAGTTTTAAATATGAATATCCTAATCTATGGGGAAGGCTGTACTATGCTAATGAATATGAATGTCAACAACTCACATCACCAAAAACACATCTCAGTCTGAGAGCAGCAACAGTATGAACTTCAAAATCAGACTTGAGCTAGAATTCCACGTCTACCACCAAACTCAGTTTTCTAACCTGTAAAATGGTATTCTTAACAAGCCTGGCACCTAGTAGATATTCAACAAATGGTAGCAATTATCATTACTATCAGTAATAGTAGTAGTATCTTAAATAGCTTTCAGGTAGTACAATAAATGTAAACTTATTCCTATAGTAGTATTTCAAACACAAAATTACAGAGTACCAAGCATAATAGAAAAATGTACCTATACATATAAATATACATTCCATTTCTTCAATTTATGAATGCACACATATGCTATGATACAGCTAATTTCAAGAAATGTGAGAACTTAGCTTTGGACCCAATATTTGACATAAAACATCAAAAATACCACCTGAGCACACGTTCACATTTCCATTTAGCCTTACAAAACAACTTTTTCACCTCAACCCAACAAGTGAGGAAGGGAACCGTTTTTGGCTTGTTTTACAACGGATCCTAATTGTAACACACGTGTCCATTAGCCACTACAGACCAGTTCACTGCCTTCCAATCTCGAAGCTGTCACGATTAACAGCAATTGTGATACACCAAGATTTTGGTGAAAATAACAATTTGTGAGCAGCAGTTCCTTCCCTCAGTGCTCATATATCAAAATTCTTTAATTCTGAACGCTCTTAGCACTTACACATGCTTCAGTGTGCCTGCCTGCCGTCTTTATATGACTCACAAATCTGTAACTTAACCCCATTGTTGTATGTGATAAAATGTCTGTCTGCTAATCATGTCTTACTGAGACGTGCGCTACTCAAACATGGCCATAATCTATACTACTCTACTACTTATCCCTAAAGCACTTCCCTCTTCTGACTGCTCACTGTTTATAGCACCGTCATCTGTCCACAACCCAATGAAGCAGTAGCAATCAATCTTAACTTCTCTTACTCCCTTACACTATACAGCATATAGCTTTCATAACCAGATAGAAAATGGGCAAGATCTACTGTGGCTTAAATTGTGACATTTAATTAAGCTTCCCTAACTGCTGTCAATTTGTCAACTAAACCACTTCTTCAAAATATGCTGTCTAAGAAAGTGGCCACTGATTCTTTCATGATTTCATATTATAAGCACATTACCAAAACTCTAAAATAAAAAAATTTTAAACTACCCACAATTCTATCTCTCTAGGTCATCCTAGTATTTTTATCTTTTTTCTTCCAGACCTTTCTTCTATGTACGCATTTTCTTAAAAATTAACATAATATACACACAGTAACAGTAACTACCTTTGCCTCATTAAATCATTTTTCCTAGTATTCATTACTATATTTTAAAAATAACTTCATTATAAAATACATACTGTATTGAAATTTTTTAAATACAAGACTATAAAGAAGAAATTAAAAATCACTCAACCACAAGCCAGTGATAATCACTACTAACAATTTAATGTATTTCCTCCCAGTCCTAAGAATTAACAGTTTGATTTCAAGTCCGTATTGTGAATGAAACTGACAGAATATAGCACTTCCCTAATAATGCCCCGAACTGACTTGGCTCGATTCGGGTTATCAGTAGTTCAAAGTGCCACGCTGACTTTCAAAGTGAACGATGCTCATTTGCACACCTCTAAGGCTACAATCTCTAGCATGCAGCACATCCAGGAATAACTTCCTTAAGGCAAAGAGCATCACCAAAAACCTATCAAATTGGGCTTCCACTCAAGAAGGCAGACTAGAGAAATGCTGTGCTTTTCACAACCACATCAAAATTACACCTAAACTACAGAACACCGATCACTGAGAATCGCCTAAAGTCTAGTTGAACAGAAGTCCTGTAACTGAAGACACACAGAAAAAGCCACACCGAGACTGATAGGAGGGGCAGGGATGTGAATGGGTTGATCCCACACCCGTGTGTAGTGGTTAAAAATCACAATTGAGCCAGTCAGCTCAATTGGTTACAGCGCAGCGCTCTTAACAACAAGGTTGCTAGTTCGATCCCCACATGGGGCAAAAAAAGCCTCAGACAAAAAAAAAAAAAAAACCACAAGGGATATCTAGGCTGCAGAGGTTTCCCGCCCCCATCCCCTCCAGGAGCAAGGGGTCCCAGCCCCCCGCCATTCTCCCCAGACCAGTGTTCCAGTGACGAGGAGAGAAGTCCCCATAACACCTGGCTATGAAAACCAGTGCAGACTGGCTGAGTGAAACAGAGGGCAGCTGGAGTCCCAGGTGTTCCTCTTCAACGGCCTGCACACGGACTTACTCGCTGACGGACTCACTCACTCTGAGCTCTAGCGCTGGGGCAGCAGCTCAAAAGGCGCCAGGGACAAACAGGGAGGAACTGAATTATCTGGCTTCAGGACAAGAACTGGAGGGGTAGCTTCCTCCCAGAGAAGTGCTGGCAGAGGCCACTGCTCCTTTGTTGAGCCCTCCCCACATCCAGCATATAGATGCAGGCGCCATATGTGAGTCTCCATCAACCTGGCTAACACCATTTGTGTTGCCCTGATGATTTCCTGAGACTCTGTCCTACCCAATTTGTGGGCCCACCCAAGTCGATTCAGTGGCTTTTCAATACAAACGGCCTGTCTTGGCTCACGCTGGGGACTTCCCTAAAAATCTCTCCAAGATTCACAAACCCCAAACAAGCAGCATCTGGCCTCGGTGTGTCCCTTAACTTTTGCTGAGCAGCCCCAAGCCTGGCACTAGCAGCAGCCGGCTTCAGTTCGCAGCTTATCCTCTCCCAGGCACCTCCAAGTCCAACACAAATGGTGACCTTCTGCAGATCACTTTGTAACTCATACCAAGTGACACAGGGCACAGGCAGTGGCTTATCTTGGCCTGCATTAGAGCCCCTCCCAAGAGGCACCAGAACCAACAAACCTGGTGGCCAGCTTTAAACCACACCAGAGAACAACCCCAACCACCTCCACAAACAACACCCCAAAGGGCACACTGGGCAGGCACTAGAACCCTCCTAAAGTGAATCCTGCTCCGTAGGGTCAGCCCCTACATAACAGCTCCTCCACTGTAGCTACGGCCAGTCCTCACAACCAATCAGCCTGAGGTTCAATCCCTCTCACTGACATGCCAATAGCAACTAATGCTCAACTACAACAGGAGAGCATGCATACACAACCCACACAAGGGACACTCCTGGAGTGCCTGATTCAGGTGACCAGGCAGACTGTGCCACTGGGCTCTACGAGACACCTACTACTTAAGACCAGGAGGCACAGCAGCCCTCCCTAATACATAGAAACAAAAAACAGGGGGGGGAATAGGGAGACAAAGAAACATGTCCCAAATTAAAGAACAGAAGAAAGCTCCAGAAAAAGAAATAAATAAAATGGAGACAAGCAATCTATCAGATGCAGAGTTCAAAACATTGGCTATAAGGCTGCTCAATGATCTCAGCGAGAACTTCAACTAAAGAGGTAGGAAAATAAAACTGGAGATAGAAAACATGAAAAAGAAGTAGTCAGAAATGAAGAATACAGTAACTGAAATAATGAACACATTACAGTGAATCAACAGATTAGATGAAGCAGAGGATCGAACCAGCAATTTGGAAGATAAAGTAGCAGAAAACACCCAATCAGAACAGCAAAAAGAACAAAGAATCCAAAAAACAGGGACTTCTGGGACAACATAAAGCATAACAACATTCACATTATAGGGATACAAGACGAAGAGAGCAAGGTACTGAAAATCTATTCAAAGAAATAATGATGGAAAACTTCCCTAATCTGGCAAAGGAAAAGATATACAAGCCCAGGAAGTGCAGAATCCCAAACAATATGAACCCAAAGAGGCTCACACCAAAACACAATATAACTAAAATGCCAAAGTTTAAAGACAAAGAAATTTAAAAACAGCAAGAGAAAAGCAGTTAGTTACCTACAAGGGAAGCTCCCATAAGACTGTCAGCTGGTTTCTCAACAGAAACTTTGCAGGCCAGAAGGGATTGGCACAAAATACTCAAAGTGATGAAAAGCAAGGATTTACAGCCAAGCCTACTCTACCCAGCAAAGCCACCATTTAGAATCGAAGGACAGATACAGATCTTCCCAAACAAGAAAAAGCTAAAGTAGTTCATCATCACCAAACCAGTATTACAAGAAATGTTAAAGAAACTTCTTTAAAAAGAAAAAAAAAATCAAAAATATGAATAAAATGGCGTAACTACATACCTATCAATAATTACTTTAAATGTAAATGGATTAAATGCTTCAATCAAAAGACCTAGGGTGGCTGAATGGAGAAGAAAACAAGAACTTTATATATGCTCTCTACAAGATACTCACTTCAGATTGAAAAACACATACAGACTAAAAGAGATGGAAAAAGACATTTCCTGAAAATGGAAATTAAAAGCCCAGGTAGCAATATTTACACCAGATAAAATAGACTTTAAAACAAAGGCTATAACAAGAGACAAAGAAGGACCTGGTAATCCCACTTCTGGGTATTTATCCAAAGAAACCCAAAACACTACTTTGAAGGGACATGTGCATCTATATATATATCCACTGCAGCATTATTTACAATAGCCAAGATATGGAAGCAACCTAGATTGTCCATCATTGGATGAACGGAAAAAGAGGTGGTACATACAAACAATGGATTATTGCATATAAAAAAAGAATGAAATCTTGCCATCTGCAACAATATGGATGGTCCTAGAGCGTATTGTGCTGAGTGGAGTAAGTCCGACCGAGAAAGACAAATGCTATACCATTTCACCTATATGTGGAATCTAAAGAACAAAATAAACGAACAGATACCAAGAATATTTTGATGGTTGCCAGATGGGAGGGTTGTAAGGGATATGGGTGAAAAGCAGAAGGGATTAAGAAGTACAAACTGGTAATTACAAAATAGTCATGGGGAGTAAAGTACAGCACAAGGAATATAGTCAATAATACTGTAGTAACTATGTATGGTCAGATGGGCACTAGATTTATTGGGGTGATCACTTCATAAGTTATATAAATGTCTAATCACTATGTTGTACACCTGAAACTAATATTGCATGTCAACTGTTATTGAAAAAATTTGGTATTTTAAAAAAGTCTACCAAATTTAAAGAAAATTAATTTCTACCAAAACCAGAAGAATAACACAAACACTATAATCATCCTTTCATACACATGATACACAAAGACTTGGCAAAGATTAGAACTCAAAGATACAAAAACCATTTAGAAGAATGACTTTGTGTCTAAGGGGAGTTCACATGTAGCTAGAAGACCAAAATGAAACTAAA
Source organism: Rhinolophus sinicus (assembly GCF_057876585.1). Taxonomy (NCBI): domain Eukaryota; kingdom Metazoa; phylum Chordata; class Mammalia; order Chiroptera; family Rhinolophidae; genus Rhinolophus; species Rhinolophus sinicus. Next base: position 14,274,956 of record NC_142514.1, read on the forward strand.
ATTTGAAAAACTGATGAGATGAATTCTACAATACAACTCTAAGATTAGGGTCAAAATAAAAGGGGACATATTCTTCTTTATTAGTGTTTCCTTCTTAGTAGATACTCTAATTGTGGCTCTAATGTAAAAAATATCACCCTTTTGACAGATCCATTCAAGTCTGTCATGGAGCCCAGGAAAGAGTCTATGCAAATCATCCACACCTCAGCTTCCAAGCTCCTCCAGACCAGCTGCCACCTGCCCACTCCTATATACATACATTCTAAGCATTCCTAGTTCCAGAACACCGCTTTCTCCCTCCCACCTCCATTTTGACTCTGCTGTTTGTCAAGCCCCTTTAACTGACAACAACACTGGAGTTTCCATCCCAATCTACCCTATTTGACTTTAGTCCTACCAATAACATCATCAGGAAAGAGGACAGAATCTGAATTTTGGATTCTATACGTCGAAACCCAGTACTCCTCTGGTCTTCCCACACCAAGGAATGAGAAACAGATACAGTAAGATATTCTTCAGCTTATACTAGGGGTGCCAAAATATTGTATACAAGTGGACACTTTGGTCACTGTTGCCCAAGCAGTAGTTCGCCGTAATCAGAAGCATCTGGATGCTAATGGTAAGCACTTTCAGTACCTCTTGTAATTGCAGAAGTCAAACGTGACTTGCATTCATCTTTCGTTATCGGTATATACTGAGTGTTACAATTTTAATAGTTTTCCTTTCTTAAAATCTGTATACATTTTTTGGCACCCTCTGTATAAAGCTGAAATGCAATGCAGAGCTACTGAGAATAGCATACTTTCAGTTCTGTAAGATTTGTTCATTCATTCACTCACTAATTCATTCATTCAATGAATATTTATTAACAGCCTGCTTCATGCCAGGCATTGTTTTTAGGAACAGAAGACAGATTTACAACACAAAGTCTCCACCCTCTTGGAGCTTATATAAAACCAGTTAAAAAGTATGTCAACATCTCAGTAAATGACATTTTCATCCTATGGCTTTAATCTTCATATACCCAAATAAATTAAAAACCGTAAAACAAAAGTTTAAAAGGAAAAAGGGATGGATGCAGACATTCTCCTAAGTAAATGATGTGAACAAAGTCACAAAGTAATCTGCAAGCAAAATATTCAAACTAATTACATTTTAGGGGGAAAAAAGAGGTTTTCCCATGTAGAGGCTATCAAACCTCAATCTCACATTGAACTGTGATAGATATCTAATCTAAATGTTAGCAAAAGTAACCACATAGTAATCTGTAAGGGCTTAATAATACTAAATACCTATTATGAGTAAAGCATATACTGCTAGGTAACCAGGATACAAAAGGATAAAAGGGAATATTAAATGCCCATCTCTGCAGGGCATTATACTGCAATACATAGTCTTAGTCTCACAGAGCTTACAATTTGGTTAAATAATATGTGGGTACAACACATAACCATTCAAGAAGTTTTTTCAGGAATGCTATAGTGACATCAATGACTCTGTAGGAATTCAGAAAATAAAGAAATATTTGTGGCCGGAGATGATCAGGAACCATCCCCCAAGGGAGAAAGGATTGAAAGGGATTGCAGCGGAAGGTTAAGTCTGAGAAGTAAAAGACCAAGAGGCATTCTAAGTCAAGGAAACACAAACACAGGGACCAGAATATACCTGGCATAGTCTATGACTTATTGTGACCACCCCACGCAAATGGAGACCTTCCCTCGTCCACTGCATCCACACGGCATACGCTCCCGGCCCGTCAGCCACTGGGCAGCCGCCTGTTATCAGATGCACTGTTGTAGCACCACAATGCTGGCATTCAAGGCACCCTTATTTAGCTTAATAATGCCACATTCAAATAAATTTTATCACAGGATATTGTAATAATTGTTCTATTTTATTAGTTATTGTTGTTAATCTCTTACTGTGCTAATTTACAAATTAAACTTTATCATAGGTACGTATGCATAGAAAAAAATATAGTGTGTATATATAATCAGAGGGTTTGGTAGTACCCACGGTTTCGGGCATCTGCTAGGGGGTGTTAGAATGTACGCCCCCACAGATAAAGGGGGACTACTGTATTAGGCCCAACCTTTAATCTGTCGTACAGATGAGTAACAACAGGAGGGTTCTATTGGCTATCCCAAGGATTGTCTAGATCTCCCTAATACTTAAGTGACCACTCATAACCACTCCATCACTTCAAAGTCCTACTGCAACGCCCCAGCTAAGATTTAGATGAGTAACATAAAAAAGAGGGCTGGGTGTGGGGGGGGAGGAGTTTCACAATCTAAAATTTGAATCTCAAAAAGAACATGCACCTATACTGCAGAAACCAAAGGCTAATTGCTATACCTCAATCTGCTACAGGGGATGAAGTAGGATGATGAAGGTAAGGAGAAAGAGGGGAGGGGGGGAGGGGAGGGTTGGGGAGGGGAGGGTTGGGGAGGGGAGGGGAGGGGAGGGGAGGGGAGGGGAGGGGAGGGGGAGGGGGAGGGAGAGGGAGAATGCTGCTTTGGAGGAAGGAGCTTCTCAGCCAGGGCAGGGCACTGGGGGAAGAATGAGAAAATGAAACACGACAATAATAGCAGACACTATTGAACACTCCCTGGGCTACATGCTAGGCATGCACACGCACTTGTCATTTAAGACTCAAAACAACTTGTGAAATAAGTGCTATTATTAAACCTATTTTACAGATTAGAGCTGAGGAACAGAGGTTAGGTGGCCTTCCCAAGGTCACACAGCTAGTGAGAATCATGGCCGAGATTCAATCCAAGTCACCTAAGCTGCAATTCCACTGAAGTCTGTGGCCACCATCCTCTATTTCTCCCCTAGAATAAATTCATGTATTTATAAACAATTAATTTAAGGATTAGAGAGAAGTTTAGCAAAGCTGTATTTCAATTTGAAAGGATAAAGGAGTTTAGATGAGATTTCAATACACCATGTTTCCTGGAAAATAAGCCCCAGTTAAGATCGTCAGCCAGACGGATGCGTTTAGTACATTATGACGATGTTTCAGAAGATGACATGACTGTATTTGAATAAATGTAGATTGTTGTGCATGAAAAAATAAGACATCCCCTGAAAATACACCCTAATGAGCCTTTTGGAGCAAAAATTAATATAAGACACGGTCTTATTTTCGGGGAAACACGGTAGTACCTTATCTACTATGTTATATAAAACCTCCTTTATACCAAAGAATAAATTACTAAAATGAAACAAAATCATGTAAACATTTTTAAGAGGCCAAGTAATTTCTCTCCTTCCATATATTGGGAAAACGACTAATTCAAACCATGTAGCTTATTTTTCTGTTTATTTTTATCAGTTATGAAGTACAAGGTGAGAGGACAATGGCATTTTTTGGAATGTCATAAATTACTTGGAAAATGAGTTACAAAGTTAAACTTGCTACTTTTTAAATAAACATGCCATTATTTAATTTGCTTTCACACTCCTAATGTTTCAATACTTTCAACAGTTAGCACCCAGATACAGAACAAATTCCTGCCAGGTCAAACAATACAATTTTTTCAATTTGGGCTAATTCAAGTTCAGCTGTGATTCAATTACTATAGTCCAAGGCCAATAATATTGAACACTTTCATGTAAGAAAACAACTCAATTTAAATGCGTGAAAACTTTTTTGCAGGGCCTTTAACACATCGGCTGGGGGTTGTCTGCCCATTTGCATTACATACTTGAATGATGGGTAATTACACTTATACTGGGAGCAATGCTAAATTTCAAGTAACTGCAGATTCAGACTCAGGCAAGACCTGAATCATGATGATTTTAGGGGCCAGAGATTTACAAACCTAAATCATGTAGGAAGGTAAAATGACACAGTTGGAAAGATAAATGTAAATATAAGAGTAATATAATCTAATCCCAATTAAATAAAGTCCTCTAGAGACTGCTGTCCCATTTGATGGCCAGCCTTTTACTCTTATGAGATGTTTTCATGAGCCGCATCATTCTCCCTTAATGGTCAATTATCAAAATATTTGAAGATTGTAAAACATCTATCTAGGCTCAAAATATCTGCTGCAATTCTTTTTCTCTGCCCTCGTCCACAACAATTCTGAGACAGGGGTGGACTTAAATAATACAAGACTAGACACTTGAGGGGAAGAAAAAGGAGTCAATCAAAAAAAAGGAACTGAGGGCCGGCCTAGTGGCTCAGGCGGTTGGAGCTTCGTGCTCCTAACTCCGAAGGCTGCCGGTTCGATTCCCACATGGGCCAGTGGGCTCTCACCCACAAGGTTGCCAGTTCAACTCCTCAAGTCCCGCAAGGGATGGTGGGCTCGGCCCCCTGCAACTAAGATTGAACACGGCACCTTGAGCTGAGCTGCCGCTGAGCTCCCGGATGGCTCAGTTGGTTGGAGCGCATCCTCTCAACCACAAGGTTGCCGGTTTCACTCCCGCAAGGGATGGTGGGCTGTGCCCCCTGCAACTAGAAACGGGAACTGGACCTGGAGCTGAGCTGCGCCCTCCACAACTAAGATTGAAAGGATAACAACTTGACTTGGCAAAAAGTCCTGGAAGTACACAGTGTTCCCCAATAAAGTCCTGTTCCCCTACCCCAATAAAATCTTTAAAAAAATAAAAAAAGGAACTGATACTTTTAGTACCTAAACTGAAGTAGACCAGAGCATTTGAGCCAAAAATTTGGCTTAAAACTTACTGTGACTGAAGTAGAGAAAAAAAAAATTGGACAATTTTACTTTAAACAGCAGAAAACAAGCTTATCTGCCAAAACAACAACTTTCCTATATTATAATCAAGCAAAATTCTGCCACCAAAGTCCCATGAAAAAAAGAGAAATACTATTCAATAGTACCATTCCAGTGACGACAAACAGCATACATTAAATGACAATACAGTGAAAGCATTTCTGTGAAATGCTGTGGTAGCTGTGGTACACATAGTTAGCTTTCTGATGGTCTAGGAATCAATTCAAAGATTGGAAATACATTGTTTTCTGTCCCTCAAATATCTCACATATTATCTCTTCCTCAAATTCAAGGTGTATTACACAGCTTTCAACACATGTTTTTCATCTGGCAATCATTCAAATTGCTATCTAAAAAAGATGTGCTGTTGCTTGTTATATGGGCATTAATGGCTTCAAACACTAGAAAGCCAGGAAATCTGATAACTCTACCATGAAAATTTAAAGAGTAGGGTTTATTCTGCTTCTGCAGAAGGCCAACTCACTGAGGAATATACGGAGAAAAAGGCTTCGCTGCCTACAGTGGGGATAAAGTCTTCAGAATTCTAAAATCTTCTCAAGCTGTCACAATCAAGATTGGCTGAAATCTCAGTACGCTGACTTTTAAATTTTTCTGTACAGTCCTTAAAAGAAGCATAAAATGCATTCATTGTGGCCTAACAAAGCATATTCCTAAAAAGGATCTTACACCAGTGTTTCTTCTGAGACACTCTATCCACAGTTATGCAGCTATCCCCACAACTTAACTCCACTTCCTTCACCACTTCATTAAAATGTCCCCTTAAAAAAAGCCTTCCTTGACATCCTATGTAAAGTTACAATTCTCTACAACTTCTCTGTATCCTGCATTATTTTCCACATAGCACTTATCACCGTGATTTTACATATTTGGTATTGTTTTCTACCGCTGCTACAATAGAGGTTTTCTGAGAACAGAGCTTATTTTTATTCACTGCTCTCACCTCAACTCCTAATACACTGCCTGGGACATAGCTCGCATGCAGTAAATGTTTGTTGAACAAATGAACAAATGAATGCATTGCTTAACCTCACCTATGCAAAGGCCCTCCCAGCTTTCTAGCAATAATATGTCAATAGCTTGTTTTGAGGGCTCTGAGACTCAAACAGCAACTATCTCATAAACCATTTGCATCGTAACTAGCACCTTATATTGCCCTATCAGACACTAATATGCATGAAATTACCCAACTCCTCCAGCAAAGAATGTGAGAAAAGTACATACAATACACTAAAGAGATAGGTGAAGAAAGATAAGTATCTATTAAAAAATAGATTGTCTTATACATTATAATTCACTCCACCAGATCTGCCAGTAAAAGTGAACAGTATTTCTTCCTACATTTAAAAGGAAACAAATTCATATTAAAAGTCTGAGCACTGTCCATCACGTAACTTTGCTTTGGCCATGATGAAGTTCAGATCCAAATCTACAACCCATATCCAACCACCAGCCAGGGTCTTTGGCATTCATTTCTATATAGTGCTCAGGCTCTACCTGTTTGTTTTCAGTTCCTATCCTTATTTTCCCTTTGCTTTGGTTTCCTTATCTAGTTTTTTTCAACTAGTATCACTTCAGGTATTTTTGTAAACCATTTTGAATCCTTCTTGGAATGTTTAGCATAGATTAACTAAAGATTACTATTAGATTTCTGTTTCTGCTTAGGATCGAGGAAACTGCAAAGAACATGGCACCCACGGTGAAGGCCAGATAATCTAAAACACCACAACTTTTCTTGAGCCCATCGGAGACTGCTGAAGTTGCAAGGCAACTACTAACAAAATTAATTCCAAAGAGGGACAAGGCCCTCCAAAGACAGAACGCACACAACAGAGCATTTGAGCCAAAAATTTGGCTTAAAACTTACTGTGACTGAAGTAGAGAAAAAAAAAATTGGAAAATTTTACTTTAAACTTGGGAGAAAGCGGTAATCATAATACAGCAAGTAAAAAAAAAAATCTGCAAAATTTAATAAATTCCTAAAAGCTAAATGTGGGCTAGCATCAAAGTTTCACAACTGGGTTCCTACACACCGGGAGTCTGCACTCACTTGCAGGGCCTCTTTTCTACAAGTCTCCATAGGGTACGTATGAGAAAGACTGGGTTCATGGCCAAAGACAGTCCCACTCAATGGAACAGGAGGTTATCAGAATACTATGGAATTGACGCAATTAAAAGAGAATGAAATAAACCTAGCAGAAAATGCTAAATCCAAAAAAAAAGGTTCTCTCTGTATATAATTATGGTTCATCTTTCTTTATTTTTTTAAAGCTTCCAACTTTTCCATTATGAATATTTATTATTTTTGTTTCAGATGGAAAAAAAATCCCATTAAACAAAAATGACAATATACCAGAGCTAAATAAGAGTACACCTTACAGACAAGACCAAGGTCAAGTACAAACCTCTTTCTTCATGGTTAGTGTCTGTGCTACTAGTAGTATCACTGCTACTCATAGGAAAATGAACACAGTGATCAAGAAGAGAACAGTCCTACCTTCTACAATAGCCCCACTTTTCAGAGTGTTAAAAACCAAAAAGGAGCAGTTTCTAGTTGACATACTCCACTCATCACCAACTTCTCCATCAATTAAAAAAGAAGCTAATAAAAAGACTGGCTTACAGACAGCTATTTCAACCCAAAGGCCAGAAACACTGGGATTTGAAAAATATCTGATATGCTGATAATAAAGCACCAAGGATGGTTCAAGGCACTTTATCTACTCTAGTCCTCATTATCCTAATAACATAAGCACCGTTATTTCCATTTATAGATAAGAGATCTCAGAATTTAGATCCTTAAAGATCTCTGTCATCATATGCTTTATCCCTAGTCCTTGAGTTGTATTCCTAGATTTCCACTTGGATTGCAATGTCACTCGCCTCTTCTATGCTTATGCATATTAACAGTGAACAGAATATATTTAATAAAGTCTCCCATAAAAATTTTACTTCACTGAAAAAAATAATTTCAAGTGATCTTGGTCCCTGCCCTTTAGAAGATGAAAATCTGAAGGGTTCAAAATACTGATTCTTAAATCAGCTCTTATTCCTAATTCCTAATTCCTAATCAGAATTAGGAACTAAACATTCCTAATTCTCAAAATAAAACTTAATTAACTCTAACCAGAAATAAAAAGTTGCAAGTTCATAAATACCTCACAGGTTGAAAAAATACACACCAATTGATTTAATAATTCTAGTATCTTCTGCAGCTCAAGCAAAACTAAAAAGATTTGGAAAACTCAAATATAAATATGTAGTGAATATATAAAGAAACACACGATTAATAAATCCCAAATTCTGGGTAAGTTATCTCCAATGACAGAGAGGAATAAGGTGAAATGCGCTGTAAGTTGAAAATATACACTGGAGTGCAAAGGTTTAGTACAAAGAATGTAAAATATAGTATCTAACAGTTGTTATAATAATCACATCTTGAAATGATAATATTTTGGATATACTGGGGTAAGTATGTTATTAAAATTAACTTCACCTGTTTCTTTTCACTTTTTAACATGGCTACTAAAAACTCTAAAATTACATCAATGGCTCACATATTTCTACTAGACAAATGATCTATAAAAAAAATCAAAACTGAATACATAATGTACAAAATACAAAAGAATTCACTAAGTATTAGTTAAATCTGAATCTTTGATTGCAATTCCAAAGATATTAGCTACAGTATTCTGTAACCAAATCCAAATTCAATCTTTTTAAAAATCAAAAATGAAGGGGTAAAGAAAAGCATGTCCAGTATTTTCACCACAGCATCTTTGCCACAAGACTTTTCGCCACATGATTTACGGGCCATAAAACAATTTTACCCTAAAACAGATAAAATAACTGGTTGGGGATTTTGTTTGGTTTCATTTCTCCACTGACGAATCAACCGCCTTCAGCGGACGATGTATTTAAGCTAGTTGTCAGTTTGGTTTCATTTCTCCATTGACAAAGTTCTCCCAGTTACTCCCACTTTTATATTAGATAGAAACCTTAGCTAGCCCTCATAATAGTCTACACAGTTAACAAGTAGACGTGGTGGTGGTGGTTTTACAATAGTTAGCATTTCTTCCAGATAGGGATGATCTGCTCCTAGAGTCGGATTATTGTGAAACACACTATACTGGGAGGAGCACGAGGCTCAGGGCTCTCTTTGAGAACCCAGAGTTGAACCCACATTTCCTACAGAACGAAGACAAGTGCTTAGGTACAATCCACAAAATAAAACCAGTTATTTGTGCAGCATTCCCATGAATCTAAACACGTTATTTATTTATTTGTTTGCTTGTTTATTTTAAAGAGGGCGCAGCTCGCAGTGGCCCCATGCGGGGATTGAACCGGCAACCTCGGTGTTATTAGCACCACGCTCTAACCAACTGAGATCACCGGCCTCCCTTAAACACATTTTAAATGTATTCAAGTATTTTGTATCTCACAATAACGTCCTTTTAATTTTGTTATGCCGTTTTTAATGTGTCTTTTATTTTTTGTGATTTTGTCTTTTTGCAGCAAAATTGCCCTATGGCCAATTAGTTATGTGGTAAAAATGTTTGCAGCAAAAATGCCTGTGGCAAAGATGTCTACCACAAAGAAACTTACAACAAAAGTACCTAGAGCCAACGAAAAGATTTACACTGTCAGAATTCTAACTACCTAGGGCATGTATTTGTGGTCTGATGACACTCATTAACCCAACAAATTAAAACCACAAATTCCACTTTTCTAGATTAATTAATATGCAGTAAAATAGCTCCTACTACTACACTGCATTACACCAGAAATAGCCCAGTTCACCAAAACCATACAACATCAAAACTCAACCTCTTTTTCTAAGAATTACATAGAAATAAACTTCAAAACATCCTTAAGAACAAGGTATTTACTGATTAATGCAAACCATTTGAGTTGCCTTTGAGTGCATACTTATAAAATCTGTCCCCTGAAGATAAAACTCAAAGCTCCTCTTCAGTGTCTAGAGAAAAGTCATGAAAATTAATTCATTAGGTACATGAATCACATTGACCTGAGTTCCTCCAAAGTGACCTAAAGGAAAATCAGGAACCAGACTAAAAGCAAAAGATGCACAAATGCACGCAAGGGTAAAACGAGAGCACTCCTAAGGCCCTCCGCCTCCCCACGCCAAGGAGAATTACATGGCTGAGCAAGTTCTGAACAGCTCCAACCAGAGGGACTATAAATGGATCTTGACATCCAGAGGCCCTAAGAACTGACCAGGCATTCCCTCATCTCTAGAACTTGGATAAGGGTCAGTCCTAAAGAAGCTGTAAGAACTGTTCCTCTCCTTTTCAATATTCATATCTGTAAGTCCCAATGCCCTGGAAATTTGACCCCAAGGATCTCCCCAATATATATGACCAAGAACCACAGAACCAAGACAGTCTCCTTTCCAGTACTTTATCACACAAACAAAATGTTCTTTAAGGGCAAGACATGGCCTTAGAAACTGCCCTGAACTGCCCCCCCTTAAAAGTAACCACTTTAGCCCAACTGTAGCCTTGATGATTTACAGTTCCATTGTACATATTTTCACAAGAGAAATAGTTAATCTCATCACAAACAAAGACATCAATTCTATAATATATGCAAGGTCCAGAGTTAAAGCACAAAAATACTAGTGTTAACCCCAAACTTAACACGTTGCGTACGGCGGGGTTTAAATCCCTCGTGAAGATTCTCGTGATCCGTACGCAACATGTTAAAAGTAGTAACTGCCAAATGGTTCCATATCCCTTGGTGATGTAACATAGTAAGGAACTCAAGCTCACTACCTGTGTAGAATACAAGGAGGTATTTGACGCCAGACTTCTTTTGACATAAGAGCACCCATCAATGTGACCCATCCTCAGTCTGGATTATTTAAGAACTGGTACCTATGCTCCTAGAGAACCCTGTGCTTTTACTTAATACAGCAACTATCACACTGTATTACATTTTTCTGCCTCCCTCACCATACTGTTGGATCCTAGGAACTGGCACCTAACACAACGCAGAGTATATCAGAGAGTGCTCAGAAAACTATTTGCTGGTTGAATGAATAATCTGGAGCTACTCTGTCCAATCTAGCAGCCACTAGCCACTTGTAGCTACTTAAATGTAAATTAAATGTAACAATTTAGTTCCTCAATCACACTTGCTACATTTCAAGTGTTCATTGCCACATATGGCTGGCGGTGGCCTCAGTGGGCAGTGTAAACACAGAATGTTTTCATCATCACAGGCAAGTTCTATGGGACACTGCTGGGCTGGAGTCTCCCGATTCTGGAAGCATCTGAATAGCCGACTAACTCATACTTTTTCCTGACAGGATTATTCTGAGAGAGAAAAGATTGGGGGAAAAATGTTTTTTAAAATGTATACCAATCCCAATACTAACCAATACATCAAAGGAAAGGGGTTCTTCTGTAAGGCTGTCTCTCAGATCAATTCTACTGTGTTTCCCCAAAAATAAGACCAGGTCTTATATTAATTTTTGCTCCAAAACACGCATTAGGGCTTATGTTCAGGGGATGTCATCCTGAAAAATCATGCTAGGGCTTATTTTCCAGTTAGGTCTTATTTTCGGGGAAACACGGTACCTCAAACTTCTCTGATAAATTCTTTATTGCTAAGGTTTCCCCCACATAATTCCCTACTGTCCCTAAAAGAAAGCCTTTAGTAACAAAAAGGGCTGTTGCCTATTTCCAGGAACATGAAAAAAAGGATAGGGACTATTTCTGCCCTAATCATAGGCTAATAAAAATTAAAAGGTCAAAAAGGACCTTAGAATATTTAACCAATTTTACAGAGGAACAGACTGAGCACAGAGAAGTAAAATAACCTCACGGAGAAGAATCGATGCTAAAAGCAGTCCAAGCTGGTCAGGGAAAAGAAAAAGAAGGGTACATAGAAAGCCAGGAAAGTTCTGTTTTTCCCAGAATTAAGGCATATTATCCAAAATATCAAAAATAGCCTACATTTAAAAAGGAATGATAAGCACTGGTATGAGGTCAAGAAACTGTAAGTTAGACATCAAAGTTTTACCTGCGTAAGAGACCCTAAGTTTTTCCTTACAAACCCTAATATATTACTTAAATGTTTCACTGGCAGTTTCCTTTTTCTTTCCACAATACAATCACGTAAGTTATTTATTCCCATAGTGAGAATCTATTTATTCATACTATTCAGAACAGATGTCAATTAAACCACGAATACAGGTTACTAAAACTGAAAGCAGAAATATTTACTAATTATTTTCAATGGAAAAATAATTCCAATGACAAGGCTTGAACATAAACACTGAAAGTGAAACAAAGGAAATAATTTACTTGTCTAATAAAAATAAAATCACTTGTTTCCGTCATCCTGAAATATTATTTGAATGAAAACTAAGAGTGTTTCTACTTAAGAAATTTTCATTGTTATGAACTATAAATAAAAATATAGAATGAAATGAGTAATTTTAAGTTCCCTTATTATTACTTCACTATGAGCAAAAGCAAATCCAATTAATACTAAACCCTAAGATGTTATAAAACAGAAAAAGACTGACATATTGTTCTGACGTAATACTTATGTAGCTTGAGGTGTCTACAGACTCAAATTCTTAGACAAATATTAAATTTTGTTTTTCAAAGGGCACAAATCCCTCCTTCGTAGGGATGATTTTTATATATCTAATTTCTAATAGCTAAAGACACAAGAAAGTTTTTAAATCTGCTCCATTGTGAAAACAGAAAATACCAAGTCTAGAGGTAAATCTTCTTTCCCTATGTAAAATGATGAGATAACTTTTATAGTAATACAAAAAGGGGGATAAAAAAAAGAAAGAAAACAAATTAATGGTCAGCACCACAGAAATATCCTTTTCCTATATATATTTTTCTCTTCCATCATGTTTATTCTTGAAATTTATTCCAATATTCATCTCTACTCAGAGATGTTAAATAATGGAAAATTACATTTCAAAAATATTAACATAAAAATTCAAACATACCAGAATTAAGCAGTAATTCTATAGTAATGAACTTGGAGGTACAGGGAGCAAATAGCTGAAAATCTCTTAAGATTCATCCCACATTCATTTCCACTATCTTCTGAGTTCATTAGCAGGGATTTCAATATCCTTTGACAGAGCTAACAAAGATTTTACTGGTGAATTACTGAATACCTTAAAGTTGAATATAACATACTATTAAAATATAATTCTGTTAGTTATGACTCAATTATACTGTTTAAAATTCTTTTACAAGTGGGTGTGTGGGCTGGTATAAGAAGCATTTAGCCCAATGAAGAAACCTACTTCATTCACTACTTTCCTTTTCAAACATCTAGCAAATATGTAACAGACTTCTTTTGTTTTAGTTTTAATTAATTGCAGTTTAACTATCTCACGTGAGTTATCTGTGCACTCCAAAATATATTAAAGCTAATTAAGAAAGAGGTTGATTGTCTTAATAGGTACAGTTGTCACCCTCTCTTCTTAAAGCTCCAAAGCGTTATGTGTACATATATGCATGAGAACAGTGGAGCAAAGAACTAGGCAAATAGTAAGTACTCTAAGAACTGAATTTGAAAACATTATAAATTAGCAATGATAAAGCACCTACTCATCCATCGTTCTGCTGGGCACATCCTCATAAAAATCCCATGTGCCAAAGGCTGCTAGTTGCCTCCCAATTTCTGTTTCTCCTCTCTTTCCTCAATAAAAGTGGCATAAGAATCTTCTGGCAAATGCCATTTAAGAGAGGAAGCATCTGTGTCCTCTCCCCTCCCCTTCCCGCTAACGAGAAGGCAGACTTAACAGGCTAGAGCCAGAGAGCCCTCTTGGACCACAAAGGTCATTGGACCAGCAGAGGGCATGCTCAAAAAGACAGAAGCTTGGGTCCTTGACACCTCTGAGTGCCACAATGGTCAGGATCCAGTAACATGCTAGTTAATGAAAAAATTCAGATTAAAATCAAGGCTCTTCATTACACACTAAAGAATATATAACACAGGGGCCGGCCCGGTGGCTCAGGAGGTTAGAGCTCCATGCTCCTAACTCCGAAGGCTGCCGGTTCGATTCCCCCATGGGCCAGTGGGCTCTCCACCACAAGGTTGCCAGTTCAATTCCTCGAGTCCCGCAAGGGATGGTGGGCTCTGCCCCCTGCAACTAAGATTGAACATGGCACCTTGAGCTAAGCTGCTGCTGAGCTCCCGGATGGCTCAGTTGGTTGGAGTGCGTCCTCTCAACCACAAGGTTGCCGGTTCGACTCCCGCAAGGGATGGTGGGCTGTGCCCCCTGCAACTAGAAACGGCAACTGGACCTGTAGCTGAGCTGCACCCTCCACAACTAAGACTGAAAGGACAACAACTTGACATAGAAAAAAAAGGCCTGGAAGTACACACTGTTCCCCAATAAAGTCATGTTCCCTTTCCCCAATAAAAATCTTTAAAAAAAAAAATTAAAAATATGTAACACATTCATTTCTATACCACACATCACTTTTGTAAAATATTAGGCATGCTTACAATAATCCCAATAATCCTCAGTAAGAAAAGGAGCAGAATTATGACTTACTCATTTGTACAGGGCTAGCACAAAGCTCTGCACACAATAAACTTTGCTGAATTAAGAATGTGCACTTCATAACAGGAAAGAAAACAGACAAAGGCTGTCAGTGCTCATTATTAGTTTGTCAATTTGATACGAATTAGATACTAGAAATAAAATATTCCAAGTTCTATGTCAGGTGCAAGTACCTGTTGCACTTTAACTTAACCAGGTCCCAAAACTCATTTATCTCAAAAGGAAAGAGTACCTTCCTCTAGTCACTTGCCAAACCCTATTACAGTATTAATCTAGAAAAGAAATTTAAAGGACAGGTCCACTGAGGAGTAAAGGAATCATTCATTTCTTAATCAGTATAAATCAAGAATCTTAACAAAAAATACACTCCGAATCTAACAAGCATCATGCTAGAACTCAAAGCTCTCACAAAAGGTATTGTCCAAACAATTAAGCAAATACTAATTTAATGTCCCTTATGTAATATGCAAGACCTAATTAACTCACAATTGACCATTCCAATTTTCGATGCCAAAGTCTTAACTTTAGTTGTTTATCTCAAACTTCAACTTTGAAATCTGATTCAGAAGGTGTCTCTGTATTTTTTCAAATTGAAAAACTCATTCCAACGAGCAGCCAAGACTGAGTACTACTATCCCAGCCTTACCACGTTCCTATAGTTATGCTACTTAGGACAGAGTTTTCTTCAATTTAAAGAAAAAAAAGTAAAATATTATTTACTTGGGTCACTCAAATCTAATGAAAATGTTACCTAGCTTCATTCAATGGCTAAAAATTATTTCTCGCATTCTTAAACACACTCTCCCAAATTTGTTTTACACTGTCTTCTCTCACCAAGGGTAATATTATATAAGACCCAGTCTTATATTATAGTAAAATAAGTAAATATATAAAATACATAAAATAAGTAAATATATTAAAAATATAGTAAAATAAGACCGGGTCTTACACTAATTTTTGCTCCAAAAGACGCATTAGAGCTGATGGTCCGACTAGGTCTTATTTTTGGGGAAACATAGTAATGTTCTCTAAACATAACCAATACAATGACAAAATAGCTATCAAACTGATTTTCCAATTGGAAAGATGGCTATAAACTAAAATAGCAAAATAGAAACAATAAAATGTTCTTCCTTTCACTAAAACTCAAGGTCCCAATAGCATGGGCAGATTTATTTATGCAGTAGGTTATAAAACGACAAAAATGAGAGAAAGCCATTTTTAGCAATGGATGACATAAAGACTACCATTTGAAAATGAGACTAATCTGTAAACTGCACAAAACAGTATCTGAGAAAGGCAGACATATTCAGGGCTAGAACTGAAAGATGGTTAATTACTTATTTTATGAAAGCTCTAAAGCTTCAATTAAGCTCTTCAGCTAAGGAACTAAGAGCAAAAAAAGAGCCATTAGCATTCCTAAAATAAAAAACAATAATACTTTAAAATCATCCAGGGGAAAAATAAGGTGCCTTAAAGTACAGTTAACTACCCATCAATTTAAGAATGGTTTAATAAATGTGCTTACTTTAATAAATGTGCAAATAGAACACATTTTTTTTTAAATGAGGAATAATCATTACAAGTTAACGCTGAGTAACGATCCTAGGAACAATTATCATTTCCTTTTTTCAAAATAGAAAACCAACATGCAGGGAAGCAAAGTAGTCTGCCCAACATCATATTATGTAAGTAGAAAGGTGGGATTCATCTCCAATAGCCCAACTCCAAATCAGGTCTCTAACTACTCACCAAATTGCTTCTCTTTCTGTGTAATGTTATAGAAGGATGTCTATGACACACTGAATGAAGAAGGCAAGCTACAGAATAGACAGAGAGACAGAGACAAAGAGAGACAGACAGACAGACAGAGACAGAGTTTGAATAATACAATCCCATTTATATTTAAGAAAAATTCCTTTTTGTATGTATAGATATAAGTTTGATGGGGTTTTTTACTACCAAAAGAAAAAAAGGATTAAATTATACTTATTTAAGATACTACAGTGCATTTTCTATTTTATACATTCCTGTTTTATCTACAATTTCTTACACTAAGTGTGAGATTTCAAAAAAATTTACTTTTAGGGCCGGCCCGGTGACTCAGGCGGTTGGAGCTCCGTGCTCCTAACTCCGGTATCGAAGGCTGCAGGTTCGATTCCCACATGGGCTAATGGGCTCTCAACCACAAGGTTGCCGGTTCGACCCCCGCAAGGGATGGTCGGCTGCAGCCCCTACAACTAGCAATGGCAACTGCACCTGGAGCTGAGCTGCGCCCTCCACAACTAAGACTGAAAGGATAACTTGACTTGGGGGGGAAAAAAATTTACTTTTAAAAGCTATGGCTTAATGACATAAACTTCAAAGACAAAGCAACATGCAGACTCTACATTACTTTCTTATATTTTCAATATTTACTATTAGTCCACAACAACAAATGTCAGGAACAAAGAAGACACATTTTCAAGAAAATCACCGTTTTTTATAATCTATCAGTGATTTGCTATTTGTCACCTTAGATAAAGAAGACAGTTTTTGCCCTCAAGGAGCTCAGTCATTAAAAGAAAATCAGAGAAACACATGACTCACAGTGGGTAGTCTGCCCTAATAATTCCAAGATTCTTTCATCACCTTGACTTGTACATCAGACACTTGCTAAGACAATTAGTAGAGAGGAGGACAAAGTCAACTAGATTCTTTCAAATAAGCTCACACTTCAACAAATACGAATTTTACTTATCTAAATTTACATAGACTATTTCAAAGGACCAAATTCTACTCAATTTATGAGAGAACTCAGGTATTCACTAGCTACCTGCTAAAATATACTCAAGCTTTTCTTACCAGTAGCTATTTCTACATATATTTTTAAAAGTTTACCTTCTTTTAGAATAAAATTTAAATTAAGTTCGCTGAAAACAGAAAACATGGAAAAAGTATTTGGTTAACAAAAAAGGGATTAAAAAGACTAAGTTAGCTATATAATTCAGCATTTTAAATGTATTACTTCCTGGGCCAAATAGGAAAATTGTGGTTTAAAAGTAAAAGTCTTGGTTCCCTTTTATAAATAATGCCATTCTATTTATTTCTCCTACTTTGTTATAAAAAGGATTCAAAGTGGCTAACTAGAAAACATTTAGTAAAGTAAAAGGTAAGAAAGAAACACAATAAAACCTAATTGGAACCAGGAACCAAACCATTTAAAACCCACAACAGCTAACATTTAATGTTCATATCTTTTGGTCTACTTCATACTTCGGCATACTTCTTACCTTTTGATCTACTTCTATAATGTATCCCCAGAAACACATACTCAAGTACAAAAAGTATTTATACAAGAATGTTTGTAGCATGGTTCATGATAGCAGAAAATGGCAGTAATCCAAATAGATTAGAGGGAATTGATTAAAAATAAGCTAAGGAACATCCATACTAAGGAATTCTAGTCACCTCAAAAAATTGGGGTATGTAGGGGCCGGCCCGATGGCTCAGGCGGTTGGAGCTCTATGCTCCTCACTCCGAAGGCTGCCGGTTCGATTCCCATTAATGGGCCAGTGGGCTCTCAACCACAAGGTAGCCAGTTCGACTCCCACAAGGGATGGGTGGGCTGCGTTCCCTGCAACTAACAAGGGCAACTGGACCTGGAGCTCAGCTGCGCCCTCCACAACTAAGATTGAAAGGACAACAACTTGACTTAAAAAAAATCCTGGAAGTATACACCGGTTCCCCAATAAAGTCCTGTTCCCTTTCCCCAATAAAATCTTTAAAAAAAAAAAATTGGGATAGGTAGCTATTACTGACACAGAAAATTGTTCCAGTACATTAAGGAAAAAACACTGTAAAACAGCATATCCAATGTAATCCAATTTTAGTTAAAATAAAAAATGTTAAAATCAACATAGAAAATAATCTAGAGAAAGACATCAAAATGGTTAACTGAAGAGGAACAAAACTACAGGGAATTTCACTTACTGATGTAGTTTTCTGTACAATAGATACATCTATTGTTTTTTTAGCACAAAATAAATAAAATGTTATACCAAACATTTCTTGAACATACAATGTATTTTTAAAATAGCAACTAAACAAAATGAAGCAATATCTTGTTTTGAGAGATGGTTCTGATATTCCAAATAAAGCTCCAAATATCTATGAGTAATCTTACAGATAACACCCCTTTTCACAACAATTACAGTACCTGCTTCAACCACTTTTATAGATGAAATAAAACAGAATCCTCAAGACATAAAAGCATTTTATTCTAGGATAGTAGGTAAGTTTAAAAACAAAACTGAGATTCATCTGGGTCTAATTAATATAAAGCAAAATATTTCTGTCTCAGGCCATCAATTTTGATGAAACAAAATAGGTTATAATAAACAAGCCATTAGAAGACAAAGAATGGGTCCCACCAAGAGGCATTTGTATCAAGCCAGGTTTCTTTCTCACCACCTTTTTATTTCCTGAGTCTGGAATTACAAGCTTCTCACAGACTGCAAACCTTGGGTAGAGGCATCAACACAACAGAACACTAGAAGAGCTTAAACAAGTACTGGTGAGCACTGTAACCTGTTAAATTGTTTAAGTCTTTAGAAAACGATTTTTGTTTTCTACTTGCTAGACTAATAATAGCATAATTTTTTTGAGTACCAACTATGTGCCAGACAGTATCCTTTGCATTTTGTAGAGAAGATCTTATTTAATCCTCAGAACAACTTGTGGGGTATCACCAGACCACTCTTACAGACAAGGAAAGTAAAGCTCAAAAAAGTTAGATCGAGAGAATTGTCAAAAATCACATGATTGTAAGTGACAGAACCAGAACCTAGGGTTGTTCAGCTCCAAAGTTCTGCCCTTTCTACATGTTTGTGATCAGTATCTCTTAAAGTATCCAGTGTATTTTGTAGCTCATATTTTATCAAATTTAATTAATTTGAAACAAAATTATAAATATATATTGTGATGTCACTTGAGGAAAATGTATATTCAAGTTGGATGATAAAGTCTTACTAAAACTATTCAGTTATTTAGTAGTCAATACTATAGCTAAAATTTGGTTACACACAGGTTTCCATGTCAAAACCTAGCCAACGTCACAAAATTCTGAAAGGTTAAAAATTACAGTATATGGGGCAGCTGGTTAGCTCAGTTGGTTAGAGCGTGTTTCTCTTAACAACAAGGTTGCCAGTTCAATCCCCACATGGGCCACTGTGAGCTGCGCCCTCCACAACTAGATTGAAACAACTACTTGACCTGGAGCTGATGAGTCCTGGAAAAACACACTTTTTAAAATAAGTTTTAAAAAGTTTGCTTTTAAATAAGTTTTTTTGTAAATCCTTAAAAAAGAAATACAGTATATGAAAAGCAAACATAAGGTTTTAACAGGTGTACAAATCAGAAAGGTGATTTTAGCTTTAAAATAATATGTTAAAATGATCTATAAATGAGGACAATAGTCATACAAGTTGAATGAGAAAAATTAATAATCACAAGGAGTTTTTCATTTCAACAAGAAAGTCTAAAAATGCAATAATTATAATGCAAAAGTAACCTCAATTCTTCAAAAGTGAGCAAATTCCCTAAAGAGACGGTTATTTTTAGAAATTTTAGGATTTTCACTTCACAATATCTATTTGTGATAAGATGTAAGTCCAAAATCTTAGTTGACTATACTGTACAAGAGAAACTCTACAAAATATGGGTAGCATGAGAATATATAAAGAGCTGACTACATTGTAAATTTGTTAACATAAATTATCTTAATAGTTATCATTTTCCACTTTTACTATCAATACTTTCCTATAAAAAAATATTCCAAGGAAAATAAAGGCACAAATACAGTGAACTGTCCTTGGTGTCAGGCCTCACCCACAAAACTTGAAGACCGTATTCAATTCTGGAAATGCCTATCAATCACTGTAGGGAAACCTGCAACTAAGTCTCCTGATCCACCTCATCCTGCATTCATAAATATGAATGGAAACTACTAATCACCAGACATTAAGAAAGTAAAGACCCAACCCTGGAGGAGAGAGATGATGTGGGGAACCAAAAAGATTTTTTTAAATTTCTAATTAGTGCCTAACAAAAGGATTAAAGACCATATTTTAGTCATAAAACTGTTAACAATAAAAATAAATGTTCTTGAATATTAAAAAATTGCCAATCTTTTTTATTTACATACTCTTCAATTCAGCATTCCATAGGACTCTACCCTATTAAAATACACAATACAACAATATGCACTACAGATTTTAATATTAAAAAAACTAGGAAGTCCACAAATATCCATCAATAGCAAAAGAGTTAAAATAAATGATAGCACAACCACAGAATAGCCTGTATATACTAACATGGCAAAGATTTATCTGATACATGAAAAAGTGCTCACTAAGCATGTACAGTATAATCCCACTTGTGTTTTTTTAAAAATACATGTAATAACAATAATAGTAATAGCTATTACTACATTACTGTATAACACAAAGTGCCACGTTCTATTTTAAGCACTTTATATGTATTGACTCATTTAATCCTCATAACAACCTGAGACACCAGTCTATAATTATCCCTTTCCACATATGAGGACACTGGGGCACAAAAAGGTTAAACTGCTTTCCCAAGGTATATGGCCACTAAAAACCAGGGGAGCTGGGAGTATGGGGGACTCAAAATCCCCAAAGATGATACTTCACATTTCCAGCAGTCAGGATAAAAACCAGAGTCCAGGTCCAGAGTCCATCCCCTTAAAAACCTCCACCTCCACCTCTCTCCCTGTCCCCCCCACCCACTTACCCTCTTCTTTCTCTCTCTCTTTGTCTCTCTCTCTATTTGTAAATACATACCAAAAGATCTGTAAGAATAGACAAGCTGAACTGTCAACTGTGATAACCTTTAATGATGGGAGTGGAGATTAAGAAGTTTTTGGCAAAAGAGAAAAAAAAATGTTTTTAATATTTTTAAAAATATTTTTAAATATATAATATAAAAGTATAAATTTATACAGGTGGTATAAAATTATAAATTTGTATTCTTTATAACACATGTATTTTACTAAGTTTTGAACCTAAACTAAGCTCTCAATAAATACATGAGCCTAGGATATGAACAGATAATTTCCAAAAATAGGAAATAAAAACTAATAAACATGGGGGGGGGAACTAGATCTTGTAAGCAATAAAAGAAATCAAATTAAAATTATATATCATTTTCACCTATCAAATTAACAAAAATTGAAAAACTAGAGTATTTAATGCTGGTAAAAATAGAGCAATATACATTAATCAGTCTAATGTTCACACCTGCTAACCTAGTAATTTTTCCTTTATTAAGAAAATATCTGAAATATTGAAAAACGTTATACACAAAGATGTTAGTTTTAGCATTTCTTTTAATTGGAAAATTATTAACTTAATAATCCAGTAATAAAGGATTTGTTTTAAGTATATTGTGGTACAGCCATATACAGTAATATAAAACCATTAAAGCCATCACAATGTTTATTGAAATGGGAATATAGCAATGTTAAAATAGAAAAAAATATATTTACTGTATGATTTGCAGCTATGCAAATAAAAGTATATAAACACATAATGCCAACATATGCATACATAAATATGTATATATATAAACAAAACTTCCTTCAAGGAAACATATCAAAAATGCTAACGATAGTTATCAATGGAGGATGGAGCTGTGTGATTTTTTTTTTCGTTTTTTCCTGTTTTGTTTTTTTTTTTACAATGATCACATACAGCTTTTCTGGGGAAGGAGGCTTTTTTTTTTTTTTTTTTTTTTTTTTTAAGCAGAAAAGATTTTTCTCTTCATCACATTAAGAGAGAAATGAATGAAGCAGTGTGTTACTGCCTATCCAGAAACACTGTATCTTACTGGTTACTAAGCAGCATATCCTAGAGCTCCTACAGCGCGACCATGTCTAGTCACAGGCAGGACAGAAACTCAGGCACAAACATGCCCCATCCAAATGGCAGTGCATTCCTCTAGGGCAGGTGTGTCCAAACTGCGGCCCGCAGGCCAACTGCGGCCCGCAATCCATTTTTAATTGGCCCGCAGCAAATTGCAAAAATATATTTAGTTTACTTAAATAAACCAGGTGAGGCAATACGTACTTCACCTTGAGTGAGTGGCCCGGCTGTTTGTGTATTTTACCGCATATGGCCCTTGGTAAAAAACGTGGAAAAAAGTTTGGACACCCCTGCTCTAAGGAGTGGCCTGAGCAGCACAAGCGGCAACTTCAATTCTCTACTCAAACCACTCCTCACCTCTCACCTTAACGTGTTAGGCTTACTTTTGATGTGATACAGTACTCCTCACACAAGCTGAACACAGGGGCAGGCCTTTTTAATCCTCCACTATATGCTACCCACTCTGTCCCTGGGGGAAATGCTACCCACTCATTAAATTCATCCACCAAGCCTGATATCACTGTCATTCTGGATACTTCTCTGTCACAAACTGGGTACAGACAGGTAAGCCTTGCTACTTTCTGGAAACAGCCAATCCTGCTCTGCCAATGACAGCACATGCTAAGATTTCTTACTCCAGCAGAGAATGGGTGGTTCTCTTGCTAAGGCTATAAATCCCATTACACAGGGGCATTCCCTCCCAACGGCAGAATCGGCAATACAGTAATTCTTCCCCAAGAAAAGCCCAATTCTCAGGGCCACAGCCTTTAAGGAGATCCTGACCCAGGGCTCGCTCCCTAGCTTTCTCCGGCTACCGCTTCACGGGAACCACAGCAAACAAGCCCTCGCTATGCCCGCCAGGGCTGCAGCAGCAGCCATTTTTAACTCAGCCCTGCTGCAGCCCCAGCTGAAAGCCAGGACTGGATGGCAAAGGACCTTAAAAAGTTAACTTTGTAACAAATAACAGACATCATAAAAAATGTTGAAACCTTAAGAACAAGGCTTTAAAAAAAAAAAAGAGATACCTGTTTTAAAGTACTTTAAACTGTTTCTCTTGGCGTCATGAAAACAAATTTGGGGAGATCAGCATTAGTACTGATATTATGGTAAAACGATTAATTTAGTCAGAATGCTTGGGGAACACAATTTTTAACCCAAAAATACTTAACCCTAGAGTTAACCCCAAAAATGCCCTCTCTCCCTTGATTCCCTGTTGAAATTCCACAAACGTATTTTTAAATCCTCTTCACTCTCTTAAAATAATGAATATAAATTTATCTGTCTTTGTTGAATGAGGAACTTGCAGGGAGTCACATTTTAGCTTAGTTTCATTTTACAAAATAGAAATAACTTTATTTTTTCTGATTATCAAAGTGATACATGGTTAATGTAAACAAAAAAGATTACTCACTCTCATCAGCAGAGATACCCTATGAAAACTGTTGTATAACCATGCACTTTTTCTATATAGTTTTTAAAATCAAAATTGATCACGCACACTATTTTTAGCTGGCTCCCAGAGAATGTGGACTTTTTTCTGTCAATAAATGTTTTGCAACATTTGTAAACATTATATAGTACTTCAGTGTATCTATACAGTCCATAATTTGCCCAGAGACCTATTACTAGTTGCTATTATAAATAATGACATGACAACCATCAGAATTTTATTTTAATACCGATTTTCAAAACACAATTCTGTAAAAGCAGAAGGTATAAGGGGAAAAAAGGCTGATTTCAAAGTAATCCTTGGATATATATTGAAACAACCCCTTAGAATATTAACAAAATGCAACAGAACAACCTAGTAGCTTCTGTTACATTGCCTAGGGGCACAAGAAGTAAAATCCTAAATTAAACTGTCTCATCCTCCTCAGTAGGTAAAAGAGATTTCATTTTAGTCTCCGTCTCACCCTCGACACTGGTTTAGTAAAACAGACTACAGTTCAAAAAAATAAAGACAGTAGCAGAACCTGAGGAGGAACTGAAAGCAATTCCATGAGGTAAAACTGAAACTCATCCAGGACTGTCACACGACATTTATGAAATCTATCTTCAGAATGGAGGGAGGATGGGGAGAGTAAAAGGCTCAGAAGAGGTTCTAGAGACTCCCAGATCTGTAACTGACAGGGAACCAAGCACCTACAGCAGCTACACTCAAAAGTACACCTACACATCCTGGCACAGAAATTCCTTTGGGTTAACAAATTTATTTTGAAAAGGCCAACTATTTCTGGTTCTGTACCCCTTAGATGGGATTAGTCAAAACCTGTTAACACTAAGAAAAGGAAGCAGAGTGATAAAATGCCTCCTTCCTTTGCAGAGCCTGCAACGTGGAGCTTCTTCATAAAAATGAAACCCCGTTTCTCTCCAACCCAAAGACTGGTTCCTAATGCAGCTTCAATTACCCTTCCAGCCTTCACAAGTCACAGTTGGTTGAGCCAGGATCTACCACCATGAGCTCGAGAACTTCCCAAAGACTTTTTCTTTAAAAGATCGCTAGTATTGTAAAGATCACTATAATGAAATTTTATACTACTACTGGATAATGAAATATATCAACATTTGAAAAATCTGCACAACTTAGTGAACTATTATTTTCCCAATGACCGATGCATGTTAGAAAATCATGCATGAGTAAAAGATCCATTCAAAGTGCAATACATGGAGGGGGAGTGAAATGGGTGAAGACGGTCAAAAGGTACAAACTTCTATTTATAAAATAAGTCATGGCATGTAATTACATTTTATAAAGTCTACTGCATACCCTGTTTCCCCGAAAATAAGACGTAGCCAGACAATCAGTTCTAAAGCATCTTTTGGAGCAAAAATTAATATATGACTGGTCTTATATAAGACCTAGTCTTACATTATAGTAAAATAAGACCGGGTTTTACATTAATTTTTGCTCCTAAAGACGCAGTAGAACTGATTGTCCTTTGTCCGGTTAGATCTTATTTTCGCGGAAACACTATATTTAAACGTTTCTAATAGAGATCTTGAAAATTCTCATCACAAGAAAAACACTGCAACTATGTATGGTGACAGATGTTACCAGATTTATTGTGGTGATCACTGCCCAATATATAAAAATATTGAATCTTGTTGTAGCATACCTAAAACTAGTAATTATACTTCTTTTTTTTTTAAAGTGCAATACAGATCAAAAGGTTTAAGTACATGAAAAGTTCACGGACGTGGTTTCGTTAAAAACAACCTTTAAAAAACACCATTTGTTACATTTTGGTGTAATAATAAAGAATAGCTACAATTATCTGAGAAAGACATTAAAAAATTCCTCCCCTTCCCTACTTTGTATGACACCAGATTTTCTCCAAACAAAAAAGTGTAGAGCAGAAAGAATGAAGAAGCAGATGAGCCTCGTTCTCATCCCTTAAGCTAGACACTAGAGATCTGCAAAAATATAAAATAATGCCACTCTTCTCAATCATTTATTTTAGGTAAGTTATTTTTCATTTTCAAACTGTTAACATGTACTAGGTCTGTTATTGTTATTTTTAATTAATTGAATAATTTTAAATTTGTTTTAATATCTAATACTGTAAATATCAACAAAGATAGCCTACATAACAAAAGCTCTGAGGTCCTCAATAATTTTTAATAGTGTAAAGAAATCCTGAGATAAAATATATATATATATATCTGAGAACTGCTGTTTTAAGTTAATGGTTTTCACTGAGTTGTCCGTGGAACATGTGCATCAGGCTCCTAGAGCATAATTTCTGATCTATAGAATTTAAATCTATGGGAAGTTTTCACTTCTGCAACCGACTTTTTTGCATCAAAAATCTAAACCACTGGGCTGGCCCGGTGGCTCAGGCGGTTAGAGCTCCATGCTCCTAACTCCGAAGGCTGCCGGTTCAATTCCCACATGGGCCAGTGGGCTCTCAACCAAAAGGTTGCCAGTTCAATTCCTCGAGTCCCGCAAGGGATGGTGGGCTGCGCCCCCTGCAACTAGCAACGGCAACTGGACCTGGAGCTGAGCTGCACCCTCCACAACTAAGACTGAAAGGACAACAACTTGACTTGGAAAAAAGGCCTGGAAGTACACAGTGTTCCCCAATAAAGTCCTGTTCCCCTCCCCCAATAAAATCTTAAAAAAAAAAGAAATCTAAACCACTGCTCTAAGAGCTCACATATATCTATACACACCTCCTTCATCACAATGTCAGTATCAGGTGAATCAGATTACATATTTGGTAATAAATTGACTCCTAAATGTTCCCCACTCCTTTCTATTATCTATTTTCTAATTAGATTGGAAATTTTTCAGGAACAATGAAACAATGACAGGAACTGGCTCTAACAATGACATTCTTTCTTTTTTCTTTTTCTCCTAGTTCTCCTGCACTATACAAGCAGGCTTTACGTGTGTGCTGCACCTATACCACTCACTTACAGCCACTTTCAGAATAATGTTATTTTTGAAGGAAGCTACAACACACACCTAAGGATTTTTAGACAGAAAAAAGTCCTCAATCATCTACAAGATTCTAATGGCACTCTAAAAGCAGTATCACTGATTCTTATAACTATCAACTATGGCATCTGCCACAGTGACATTTCTTTTTGACAGTTGAGGCCATCCAAGAAAGGGCTGAGTTAAAGGATTTCCATGATCCATTCCAACCCTCACATTCTAAGACTGGCTCTTTTTCTCAATCCCAGTATTAAATAATGCTGGATACTATGGTTGTTTAGGGACTGAAAGATGAGTCAGCAGGTGAAGCCATTTGTGAGAAGCAGTTTCATTACACTTTGAACAACAGAGAAGCCTGCAAAAGACAGCTGGCATTGTTTACATTGCTGAACATGCTCATGTCCAGTTTCACAGGCCTCTAAAACCGCCTACTGTCAGCAAGCCCCATTTCTCTTAGCTAAGGGTTAAGAAGCATCGGACTTAGCTATCAGCACCTAAAGCACAGTGAACAATCTCCTTCCTCAAAGCAGAACTAACATAAGTGCATGAACATTCAAAAACCATTCTTGCAACTAGGAATGTACCTCCGATTGCAACCACCCGAGTCTCTTCACAGACGACTGAAGTTGTATTAATACATGTTCAGACACAGGAAAAAGTGCTTCCAATAAGAAAAACAAATAAGGGCTTTTTTTAAACTCACACAATGCTGTTAACTATTTAAAGCACAGCGAAAGGAACTGAAGACAAGCGAAAAAACTGCTAATCTTTTTTGAAAGTCAGAGAGACCAAGCAACCTGAAACTTAATGGAATTACCTTCTCTTGTTCTGGTTTTGGGTATTTTCAACTCAGCTTCACTTCCCAGAACCAAAAGTGTTTCATCTTTAAGAATCTTTGTGTCATAAAATGGATCCCCTCCAAACATCTTTTTCAAAGTTATGATTTCCGATGAAGGATTGGACTGAAAAACACCTCGTAGTTGCTTTCTATTTCATATCCAATTGCTCATGAAGGCATTACACCTAAATAATGTCCCTTTTTATTTCCAGTCAAATTAACCTAATATTTCAAATTCCTAGCTGAACTAACGAGACAGATAGATATATATATGTGTCTATATATACATACATATATATATATATATATATATATATATATATATACACACACACACAATATGTACAAATACATACATGGGGGTGCCAAAAAGAATGTATACACATTTTAAGAGATGTTATCTTAAAATGTGTATACACTTTTTTGGCACCTTCTGTATATATACACCCAATATGTATGTAGTTAACCCTTGAACAACGTGGGGATTAGGAGCACTCCTGCTCAGACTGAAATCAACATTTAACTTTTGACTCTCCCCAAAAACTTTACTGCTAATAGCCTACTGCTGACCAGAAGCCTTACTGATAACATAAAACAGTTGACTAACACATACTTTGCATGTTATATGTATTATATACTTTATTCTTATGGTAAAGTAAGCTAGAGAAAAGAAAATGTTATTAAGAAAATTGTAAGAAAATATATTTACAGTATTTATTGAAAAAAATCCACATATAAGTAGACCCACACAGTTGAAACCTGTGTTGTTCAAGGGCCAACTGTATAGTTGTGTACTACATGTATTATAGATAGATAGATAGATAGATAGATAGATAGATATACATATATGTCTGTATGTCCTCTTAGCACTATGACAAACTATGCCTAATTTTTAGTGAGGAGGTACTTTCACTATTAAGTGTGTCACTATTTGAGTACCAAGACAATACACCTTATAAGCTATAAACTTATAAGCTCTCTACTATGAATCTACTACCAACCATATACTAGCTATCAAAAAGGCTAAAACTTCAGACCTATATCTGTTTTTTTAAATATATAAAGTCCAATTGATCCTGACGTGCAGGTTGGGTAACCACCATGAAAACTGACGGTAGCTCCAAGTTTTCTTGAACAAATAAATTTGGGAAATTGTAGATAAAAGAGTAGACAAAGGCATCCTTAGGAAAAGTATATACTATTTTTAAAGTCCCAGGTAAAAATGATAACTCACACATCAACTTTGGATTTCAATTATTACTACAGTTATACAGAACCCAATCCTTCCTCCCTCAACCTCTCAGCAGGGTCTTTCTAAAGCACCAGCTGATCATGTCCTTCCCCACCCTACAGCTAGGATGGCTCCCCAGTGCCATCTGGGTGAAATCCAAGCTCTTTATCATGGCTTATAAGGCCCTTCCTGTGGCCTCTAATTATATGTTCACTTCTCCCCTCCACACTGTTGCTCTAGCAATGGTGAACAAGTCATTTTTCACTGTCCTGAGTTTCTGTGTGTGATTCCTGGCTGGAACACTCTTTATTCTACCACTATCTTTCATATGGCTCATTCATTCATCCTTCCAGATTCAGTTTAGAGGGGCCTCCTTCACCAGGAAGCCTCTCCCCTCATTCCTCCCAATTCTCTCCCACCCACCATCCTAAGTTAAGTGACCCTCCTCAGAGCTGCCACACTGGCCCTGTGCTTAGGAACTTCTGCTTACTCACCCTCCTATGTATGTCTCCTGCTGCAGTGGAGCTATAAGCTTCTTGAGGGCAAAGACTAAGTCTTATTTCTAATTCCTCAGTGCTCCGCTACTGAATGATTAAGCTACAATACGTACACAAGAAAACAGAAAACAGATTTCTCTTTAGAACCTACAGAGAAAGTATCCTGACTCTTTGTTCTATATTCCAGATAACATAAACTGTCAAATCACCAGTTTCCAGTTGGTACAAATAGTGGACTAACGAAGCAGTTCCCAACTTGTGAGCCAGACTCCTTAGGTCCATAAATTCATCATCCGCAATCTGTTTTCACTATTTCACAAAGCCTAAGAAATGATACGTCAGTCCACACTAAGGAGGCAAAGACTGGCTAACAAACAACAGTTCCTTTTCTTCTGCTTAAAATTTATCAATTAAGGGTGGTGACACTGAGTTTATTATGCTACACTTTTATTAAAAATGTAGGTTCAAACTAATGATTTCATAGTAACTGCCCAGCACTCCAATAGCAGCCAAGATAATACAGTGATTTAAATATTTTTAAACATTTTTATTATAAAATGTGATTATTATAAAAAATGAGTAAAGGTACAGATTTAAATATAACTACCCAAACTAAAGCCCATCCAGGACTAATTTTAGGCTTGCAAAGAAAAGCAGGAAGGAATTTCTCAGTCCCCAATCTTCCTTAAATGTAGAAACAATTACTTAGGCCGAGTTCAGAGTTTAAATCAAAAGGCTACTTGTCAAGTATTAAATGTCACTTTCTCCAACTACATCAAGCTCAGTGGGAACCTAATCTGGGAAGCTTAAAACGATTGTAAGCTTTCTTGGTTCTTTTCTCTTAGCAGCTTCTTCTGTAGAGTCTTCAGCATCATCAAATCACTGCTCATGAGGAAGCATATAATAAGCCCAACCTGAGGGGCATTTTAGGAACTAACTGATTGATAATCTTCAAAGGCATCGAGGTCATGGGAGATCAGGAAAGACTGAGGCACAACTAACGAGAAAGGGAAACTAAGGAGAAATAACAACTAAATGCAATGTGGGATCCTGGCACAGTATTACTAGTTGATAATATTGTATCTATGTCAATTTCATGTTCTTGATCATTGAACTACAATTATGGAAGATGTTATTAGGTTGGTGCAAAAGTAACTGCGTTTTAAAACGTTAAGAATAACGCAAAAACCGCAATTACTTTTGCACCATCCTAATACGATTAGAGGAAAGAAGTGAGGGGTATAAAGAAACTTCCTGTATTTTGGCAAGTTATCTCTAAGTCTAAAATTAGTTCAAATAAATTTTTTTTAAAGGAGGCTGACAAAATACTTTGCTCCTATTTAGTTCACATGCTAATGTCACATGCTAATGTCAAAGACCTTTATAACTACAAGATCGAACATGAATTGTTGCACCAAGGGTTATATTTTGCTGCCGCACAAAGCATGTTAGTAACACATCTAGAAATAGCATAAAGACTCCTAACTTTCTAAGCCATACAATGGTTACCAGTTAGAGTAACCATACAATTTACCATCCAAACCAGGACCATTACAAAAGAAAGGGGCCTATGATCACCCCACTAGTAGATCGAAGCGGTCACTGTTATTAAAGACCTTAAAGAAGTTTAAGTTGGCATAAACTCAATGCTTAGGCCAAGTCACCCCCGCCTCCCTCAGCCTCGGGAACAAACCCCCCTGGGGAAGGGTTTCAGAAACATGGACCAGGAGATGCCCTACATACACTATGTAAAGGGAAAAAAAGCTAATGCGTACTTATATGCTTGGATTTTTTAATTATGATTTTTTTAAAGAAGGTCAAGAATGCAATCACTGACTTACCTAAAATGTACCACATTCAAGTACACTCACCCAGTCACAAGATAAAAGGTAATACGCTAAGGTCAAGTACTCTGCTATCTGCTTTTGAAACCACAGTTGCCTCAGGAAGTTGGACTGGTTCCAAATTCTAATGTTTCTTAAAAAGATCAACAATGTAATATTGGGAGTATCAGCTGAATATGATATAACAGCCTCAAAGACTCAACAAGATTAATCAGGTACCTGATGTCATTAAAATTCTGCAAAGGTTAATGAAGACTCACTTCCTTTGTATATTTAACAAGAGCTAAGCTAAAGATATGAATAACTTATAAAACAAAAAATAGATATAATCTTAAAAAATCAGCAACCACATTCCCACACTGTAATGTCTCAAGTCATGTAAAGAGATTTTTTGTGTGTGTGAGGGACAATCTTCATCCAAAGTAAATAAACCCTGCTTTTTATTAGACCTGAAAGGTTATAAAAAGCCTCTTCTTTAATGTGGTCTTTTCCTGAACAGCAAAAAGAATTCTATTAGACAGAATTTACCAGTATTTACTGATTTTGTTTCTTTATAATAATATATTAGAATAGCCTGAGGGTATAATCTAATAAATAAACAATCAAATTTTAACTTGAAAATTATATAAATGCTTTAGGACAGGACTAACATTCTATATGAAATATAATAACCCAAGAATCTGTAACTTGCTAACAATATTTCAGTTCTTCACAGGACAAAATAATCAAATGCCCATACTCTGTTTTTTACAAAGCTATCACTGCCTAATAGGAATTTACCTTAATAACAGAAGCAGGCAAAATCTCTTTTGAGTAGTTCTGTTTTCTAAGCATTATGCAAAAGGTGGAAATGGTCAAAGTTCATTTATTCATAGACCATAATTCACTATATCTCAACCACTTAATGGATTGATTATAAAGCCTTCCATATAGTTCTATGATGCCATTCCAACTCCTAATCTTTCTTATTCCTTATTTCAACTTGCAGACCTCAACAAAATAAATCTTCAAAAATACTGTTTTTATCTGTCAGTTTCCCAATAAATAAAAAAACAAAAGAAATGCAACTGATTTTTGACAAGGTGCCAAGATAATTCAACGAGGAAAGAATAGTCTTTTGAACAAACAGTACTGAGACAACTGGGTATCCACATGCAAAAGGATAAACTTTGACCCCTACTTCATATCATACACAAGAACTAACTCAATAGGATCAAAGACCTAAATTTAAGAGCTAAAATTATAAAACTCTTAGAAGAAAATAAAAGAGTAAATCTTTGTAATCCTGGATTAGGCAAAGAGCCTTCTTTGACACAATACAGCAACACAAGTGACAAAAGATAAATAGATAAATTAGACTTTATCAAAATTAAAAACTTTTGTGCTTAAAAGGACACTATCAAGAAAGTGAAAAGACTTTGGGGAAAAAAGAAAGTGAAAAGTCAACCTACTGAATGGGAGAAAATATCTGCAAATCTTTTATCTGATACGGGGCTTGTACCCAGAATATATAAAGAACTCTTATAACTCAATTACCGAAAGACAGCCCAACTGAAAACTGGGCAAAGGATTTGAACAGACATTTCTCCAAAGATAAATGGCCGGGCTGGCCTGGTGGCTCAGGCGGTTAGAGCTCCATGCTCCTAACTCCGAAGGCTGCTGGTTCGATTCCCACATGGGCCAGTGGGCTCTCAACCACAAGGTTGCCAGTTCAATTCCGTGAGTCCCGCAAGGGATGGTGGGCTCCGCCCCCTGCAACTAAGATTGAACATGGCACCTTGAACTGAGCTACCTCCCGGATGGCTCAGTTGGTTGGAGCACCAGCTCTCAACCACAAGGTTGCCAGTTTGATTCCTCGACTCCCGCAAGGGATGGTGGGCTGCGCCCCCTGCAACTAGCAACGGCAACTGGACCTGGAGTTGAGCTGCGCCCTCCACAACTAAGACTGAAAGGACAACAACTTGAAACTAAATGGCACCCTCCACAGCTAAGACTGGAAGGACAACAACTTGACTTGGAAAAAAGGCCTGGAAGTACACACTGCTCCCCAATAAAAATAAAAAAAAGATAAATGGCCAATAAGCACTCGAGAAGTTGCTCAACATCTTTAGCCATCAAGGAAAAGCAAATCAAAACCACAATGGGATACCACTTTATACTCATTAGGGCAGCCTATAATCAGAAAGACCTAATGACAAACATTGAAACCCTCATATAATGCTGGTAGGAATATAAAATGATGGCAGTCACTTTAGAAAACAGTGTGGCAGTTCCTCAAAATGTTAAAAAGGGAGATACCTCATAAAACCCATACATCCACGCATAAATGTTCATAGCATAGTTATTCATAACAGCCAAAAGCTAAAACAACCTAAATGTCCACAAACTGATGACTGAAGAAAATGTAATACGTGAAATATTATTCAATAATTCAGAAAAAAAGTAGAACTGAAACACACTATAACATAGTTGAACCTTGAAAACATTATGCAAAGTGAGAGAAACCAGTCACAAAAGACCACATATTTTATTATTCCATTTATATGAAATGTCCAGTATAGATAATATAGAGGCAGAACGTAGTTTAGTACTTTCTAGAGTAGAGAGAACCGGGGGGAAATTGAACCTAATGGGTTTCTTTTGGGAGTAATGAAAATGTTCAAAATTGGTGGTAATGACTGCATAATTCTATGAATATACTGAAAAACAATAAACTGTACACTTTAAATGGGTTGAATTATATCTCAATAAAGCTGTTTTTAAAAAAAGTCACAGCATCACACAGGAGAAGTCTAACCTTCCCTTCTCTTATATTTATTCAAAGCCCTCTAGAATCTCGATCCGTTATCTTGAGTATTCTGCCACAAGAATCCTCCATTCTAAGCCCCACTGATCAGGTCCTTACAACCCAGCATCCACCAGGCTTATTTCAAGCCCAAATATTTGTCCATGCTGATGATCCACTCACCACAATCCACTCACCTTTACCCTTCTAAGTCCTAACTATAGTCTTAAACTCCTCATTTTAATATTTTTTCATTCATCTCTCAATTCAAATTCTGTTTCTTGTATGCTATTTTCTAGGCCCTACAAAAAAAGGAGTCATCTCACTTACCCTAAGGTTCAGTCCTTTCCATTCTCAACGCAAAAACACTTTATTCTGAAAATATATGACAACGGAAGGAAACTAGACTTCAGGTGGCAAGCATGCAACAGAGTATACAGATACCAAATTATAATGTTGTACACCCGAAATTTATAATATTAACCAATGCTACATCAATAAATTTAATTTTTAAAGAGCACTGTATTCTGGCTCAAAACTAGCTATATTTACTTTCCCCAGTTTTCCCCCCTTGTCATTCCAAAATTGTTTGACTCCATACTTCAATCCTGTTTCCCTAACTCCACATGAATCCCTTATGGTCTTTTCTTCCTTCTTTCAATCGCCCCATAATATCAACACTTCCTGAAAATCAACTAAAGAAATCAAAGAGATATCACACATGCATACAATTCAGAACAAATACTACCCTGGTCACTAGTCTTTTTTTTTTTTTCCCCCATTTAGTTTGCTTGACTATATAGAGGAAGATAGACTCAAAGGCATAATAAAAAAATAAAAATGTACATAATTGTCAAGGAGGAAAAAAAACCTGCGAAGTTACATCGAGTTTTAATGTTGCAAATAACGCAAAACATTGCAGGCACAATAACTCAAAAATGTTTGACTTACTGATGAAGATTTGA
Organism: Rhinolophus sinicus; assembly: GCF_057876585.1. Classification (NCBI taxonomy): domain Eukaryota; kingdom Metazoa; phylum Chordata; class Mammalia; order Chiroptera; family Rhinolophidae; genus Rhinolophus; species Rhinolophus sinicus. The sequence continues at coordinate 14,309,819 of NC_142514.1, forward strand.
GCTCTTCTCTTTCTAATGTGCAGTCATAACTTTTAAGCTACAAGCCAAAGGTGAAAGAATATCTTCAAGAAAACCTTTCCAAAGAAACAAAAATAGTTCATTCCAAATTGATGAATAAAACTATTCAAAAAGTAGCTTTTGTTGGCAGATAGTTAAGTAACAAAATAAGCAAGATACAAAACTGTATATGTAATCTGACCTTATGTTTAAAAAAAAAAAGGACAGAATTTGAGTCCATTAAAATTCAAGTCCATGGAAAAAAAAAAACGACAGGAAAGAAATATACCAAAATGTTAACAGTGGTTATCTCTATGTACTAAGATTATGGGTGATTTTTTTTACTTTACTTTTCCGTATTTTTAAAATTTCTTGATTTGATTATGTGTTACTCTTATAATCGTAAGTTTTTAATAGTCACATTTGACTGTAAGTGTTTTTTCCTCTTTGGCCTTTATACCAACCCTAGTCATCAGTATCTGTATTTCAAATGCAACTCAGCCACTTTACATTGCTTTGTTAACTGGGTCAATGCTGTTCCATCTCAAAGGAAATTATGGAACTATTTTCAATTCAATTATGTATCAGTGCAAAACAATTTTAGGGCAGCCTCGAGCGCTGAAAGTGAGCTGTAATGCCCTCTATATTAGCCCTAAAACTTATCTTAAAACTGATTCCCAGATAATAATTTAAACAACGTTTCATTCAACAAATATTTAGAGACTTGCTACTATCTGCCAAGCACTGCTCTAGGTGCTGGCAATTCAATAGTGAACAACACTGACAAAAATCTGTGCCTTCATGGAGGTTACATTCTACTGATAAAATTTAATGTCTCATAAGCGTCAGGGAGTGAGTACATTTATACAATGGAGTATTATGCAGCCATAAAGAATGAACGCTTACCATTTACAACAATATGGATGGACCTAGAGAACACTATGCTAAGTGAAATAAGTCAGAGAGAGAAAGACAAATACCATATGATCTCTTATATGTGGAATCTAAATAAAAGAATAAATGAATGAACTAATCAGAAACAGTCTCAGAGACAGAGGAAAAACTGAGGGTTTCTAGATGGCATGGGGGGTGGGGTAGGGGGGTTGGAGGGGATTAGAAAACAGTCCGTAACCACAAGATGGCCATGGGGATACGAAAGTCAATTTGGGGAATGTAATCAATAATGTTGTAAAGATTTTGTAGGGTATCTGATGGACACTTGTCTCATTAGGGAGACCACCTCAGGGATGATGTAGATGCCTGATCACTGCACTGTACACCTGAAGCTGAAGCTGAACAATAATGAATGTCAACTACAATTTTATATATATATATATATATATATATATATATATATATATATATATATATATTTACAATAAGCGGAGTACAGCATAAGGAATAGAGACAGTGGAAATGTAATGGCTGTGTGCGATGTCAGAGGGGTAGTAGATTAGGGGAAGGGGGTTATCACTTTGTGAGGGGTATAAACGATAAATGTCTAATTACTACATTGCTTTGTACATCTGAAACTAATGTAAGTAAATAAATAAAATTTTAAAAAAAATAAGTGTCAGGGAACACACACACACATACACACTGGGCTCGGAAAAGTACAAAACTACTAGCTAATAAAGGTCATAAAAACTGACAAATTTCAAATGTACTTAAAATAGCTTAAACTATCTCAAATTTCAGCTGAGGCTACAGGAGAGTGCAAAACTGGTTGGCAGCAAGCCAAGGAACTAGGAACCATTTGAGACTTCAGAAGTAGCTTGGGATACTGCGGTATTTCATCGATATAAATCTCAGCTACAGTTTATGCCCTGCTTGAAGTCATGTGCCTGGCTAATAATCAGGAAATAGCTAGTTTCCTATTATATTAGCACACAGTATTGCTCCAAAAGTAAAAATAGATGGTGTCTCATCACAGTTTACTATAGAACCCGCTTTCCCTCATATCTCATAATGAACTAACTGTATCGTCCATCACCTAGAACAAGCAAACATCTGACCTTGGCAACCTTATTTTATGGTCTCAAGCCATCCCATGACAGATTCTATAGTCTTCACTACTGAGTCATAAAGGTATTCCTGTCTGGCTGAATCTCACATTAATAAGTCAAAAACCAAAGGTTTCTTATATGAGCATATTAACGTCCCTCAGCACCTAGAACAGTTCTTGGCAGATAGAAGAAAGCTGATGTATTTGTTGAATGAACTGTTAAATTAGCATGCTTCTAATATCAATAAGTCACCACAGAAAAGAGTCACTGACCATCAGACAAAGGAAGAAACCATTAACAAGAGGTCTCTATAAATCCTTCCCATCTACTTGCAGGAACAAAACAGACATCAAACCATAATCTTCAGAATCAAAAGCCATTATACTTCAAGAGTGTCACTTAATAACTTGTTCTTACCCCTTCATTTTAGAGAAGGGAAAACTGATACCCAGAACAGTTTACATGACTAGTTCTAGATAACATACCTATCCGGAAGGACACTGGTTTTAAGGGAAAATATAGCTACCATGCCTTCCAGTGCTTTGGTGAAACCTCAGATGCGTGGCCTTCTGGCCACGCATCTGCGATTTCTTGTTGGAGCAATCAATCATTGTTTCCCTGGGCGTCGCAGCTTTCTATAAGTTTGCTGTGGCTGAACCGAGGAAGAAGGCATATGCAGATTTCTACAGAAATTATGATTCCATGAAAGACTTTGAGGAGATGAGGAAGGCTGATATCCTTCAGAGTGCAAAGCGATTTCGGAGTGTCAAGAATCTGAGTTGATGTCCATGGAAGTTTGTCCCTGATCTGTGTTCCTGAACTATGAAACACGGGTATTTGGGCTAAGGGATAGTTTCTCTCCATAAATCAACAATTAAATGTTGTGGACACTTAAAAAAAAAAAAAGAAAGAAAATATACATATTAGAATGGAACAGCCAAACTCAAATCAGACTTTTTTTTTTTTTTTTTACTTCAAATCAGCTACACTTCTCAATACACCGAGCTAAACCTACTTATATTTTAAGGATAGCAGGTACTCTTTCCAAATCGAAGTCTAATATCAGAAAGGCGGGGGGTATTATAAGATGAATGAGACAGTGACCAGGAAAGAACCAATCAGATCTGGTATGTATCTTCCCATACGCCCCATTCCTCAGGTTATGACTGAATTTACAGCAACTGTTTTGATTACCGTATTCGCTGGTATCTCCTCTAGTTTTTCTGCTCCTACTAAAAACTGAAACACGACAACACCCATTTACTAAAGTTCTATGCAGCAGCAACAACAATGGAATTAAGAAAAGTCAGCTGGAAGGAGAAAGCGACGTACACCTCAGGTAACTCTCATTCATCCTTCTACTTTAGCTCAGATGTCAACTTCTTCCAGGAAGCCCCAATTCCTCCCTCCCCCCGAGTAGGCTCTTATAGCAGAGTTGTTACTGTGCTTGCCTCATGGTATTCTGTCTGGACCAACGTCTTTGAGGGCAAAGATTTTATCATAGCTTTTCAACTCTAGACCTAGCACTGAGTCTGGCACACAGTAGATGCTGAATAAATGAACAAATGAACTTTAAAACTTGCTACTTATATTGAAGTCTCAATATAAATGGCTAAAATGTGGCAATCCTATTATGATTTAAAACATGGTTTTCAAGCATTTTGTAGCAGTAAACCTTTCTGTAAAATTCTTACCAGAAACCCAACATGGAAAAGCAACAGTTTAAATTCTGTTTGACAGAAAACACCTCACTTTTAAGAGCATAGCCTAGAAGAGGGAGTAGCAGTGGCAAGAGCCGACGTGACTCAGGCACCTGAATAAACTTTCTTCCTTCTTTATCTCCATGTTACATTGCTGCCTTCTCTTTCCTAGAAGAGGACGTGCTCCGAGGAGTGCAGATCCATCGTTGTTGATGGTGGGGCTTAGGAATAGACAGACTGCTGGTCCCTACATGAGCTACAAAGGTCTAGTTGGTAGTTATCATGGTATTTTGCTGAAGGCCTTAACTTCTAAACAAGCAGAAACATGCACTAACCAAACGAGGCAGACCTATTCCTATGCTTTAAGGCTCAATGCGGTAAAGATAACATACTTGCCTAGCGGTATGTGGCTATGAACTAATTAAAACAAGGTGTAGTATCACTGCATTCTAGATTACTCCATAGAGCTCCTTAGCTGTATACAGACCTTCCCCTAGCTATCAAATAAGCAAAGTATCCTTCCTCCCATTCCCACATGCAGACTTGGTACGGTACAGCATGGCACAGTAAAAAAGGGCAGGCATGGGCTTTGGAGCCAGTCATATCAAGGTCTGAACTGCAGACCACCACTCACTAGATGGACAACCTTGGGCACATTACTTAACTTCTCTGCACTTCAGTTTCCTCATCTATAAAATATATGTAGTACCCACCTCATTAGGGTTCATGTGAGGATTAAATAAAATCACACGGGTATGGCTCCTAGAACAACAGGTGCTCATTAAATGGACACTACTATTAATATTCAGATTTAGCTTCGGTAAACAGACAAAGAAGAAGAAAGCAAACATTACTTGGCTTCAGCCAATAAGATAAAACTGAAAATCAACACAGAAAACATACAAAAGAAAATTATCATACCAAAAAAAAAAGGGGGAGTATTTGTTTTTAATATATCCATACCTAAAACAAAATAACTGAGGACACAGATCATTTTTAGGTCACTACAGGCATTCGCCAAATTTAGTTCCTTCAAAGAACCCACTGCCCTGATTTTCTTAATCAAACTGGCTGCCCCAAAACAGTAACTAGACTCCCCAGAAGTGTCAGCAGCCCTGAGAGAATTTACACCCTGAAGTCTTTCCATATAAATAGAGAGAACACTGTGTATTCATAACAGACTGCAAAATTGTTCTATTAAGTCAGAACTACTTGGGCACCTAAATTCAAACTCATTAATCTTTAGTTATCTGAAGGGTAAGCAATTTCCATCTAAAAGGTTAGGCTGTTTATGGAGTGGGGGTGCAAAAACCCCCTGAAAATGTAAGCAAGATTTTCTGTGCAGGGAGAGTTTTCTGCGGAGAGGGTCTATAAGCTTTCATCAAAATGTCAAAGTGTTTGTTACCCAGAAAGGTTAAGAATCACTCTTAACATTCTCAACAGAGCCTCTTGGAATCTCATGTTGGGAAGCTAGGGTGAGCATATCTCCAGGCAAGTATTCTGAAGGACCAGTTTCATAAACTATTCATATTGGATCATGCTATGAAAACTCTAAGAGTATTTCTCCCTTGCCATTAGCACTTTTCATATCAGTGTTTACCTTCTTTCACCGCCCCCACCCCTGCCCACCCTCTGCCAGGCCCCACCCCTTGCCTCTTTGCAGTCAAAGGCTTCTACCTGAATGGCCTTATGGGCCTGCCATGCGATACTGATGCCAGTTAAGCAGTTTATATGCAAAGTCATTACCGCTACCATCTCCCTTCATTTCTGATTTGTCACTTGAACACTAAGTACAAATAAAGGACACCTTGTCACGTGAATCCCCTTCTAGTATTTTTACAAATTTAAAATATTATCTGAACTTACTGATTCAATTCAAGCACAACTGGAGATTTTACTAAGCCACAGAAAGAGCAACTCCACCTCTGTACTCGTCTCAATGCTTCAATGTATATCAACCTATTACAAGAAGACTGCTATCATCAAATACAAATTCTCACACTCCCTCTGGGTACACAAAATTGCTGTATTAATCCCTGTTTAACCAAAATGCCTATTACCATTGATAATATTTCACCGCTAGTATGTTCTAATGAACTCTGTAAACTGTATTTCATTTACTATACAAACATTTAGATTTTAGCCATCGTAACCTTTCAGTGTGTAAAGCAAACAGAAGATAACAGGGTTGTGAAATACCTCAAGAAGAAAATTAATTTTAGCTTCCATGACCTGAGGCAAAGTAAAAACTTAAAGTCACATAAAACCAAGAGTCATATATTACCACAGATAGCTTTAAAAATTATCTCCATTGGAAGTTACATCTTAAATTTACCCTCTTTAACTTACGCAGTCACAATTTTTCTGTTGCATCAACTCAGAGCTCTTATGAGTCCCTCCTTTGTGAAATGCATGGAGGAAAAGCATACTTGAAACACAGCTCTGTGTCCAAATAGCACCACCAAATTCACCAAGCACTGTCGTATTCAGCATCACGGCCCTTCTCACTTTGTACATCAAGAACACATACTATAGGCTTCCTTTCATTTATTTAATTGCCCAAACAGCTCAAAGATGCGGCTAAAGAATAATTTACTTGACAGCACTGTCTAGAAATGTACAGCCCTAACCAAGTACAGGTAATCAAGACAAATTAGAAAGGAATTTAAACTCACAAAGCACTAAGTGAAGATATGTTTAAGAAATGGAGCCCTAAACGCCACCATGATGTAGGCAAATTAGCCGTTTTTCCCCCCCACAGGAAAACAACAGGAATACTGATCAAAAGTAACACTAAGTTATCACTAAGCATTCTCATCAGTGAACAATTCTTAACTGAACAGAATCATGCAGGGTAAAAACATTGTGAAATCAGTACACACATCACACTGGAATGGAATTTATCTTTACTCTGAGCCACACTGCCTGGACTGACAAAAATGTGGACTAACAATATTTAAAGAACAGAGAAAAGGACACTTGATAGAAACCAAAAGGACGACCTGAAATGACTCTAGAAGGGTGATGCCGTTCCCCTCTGAGAGTAATCGATACAGACAAGAATCAAACTGCACTGGGAAATAATCTGTGGAACTCACAGCAGTTAAGTTTATTTGCTCAAACAGCCTCACTCTAAAAGTCAAACACACGATGACACAAATACAAAAACACATCTACCATCCAACGATTGATTGATTTACACAAATACAGCGGATGGGGGGGGCGGTGCATGATGAAATGTTATTCTCAGGTAGGTAAATACCTTTTTAAATCTCCCTGGAATTCATGATGAACTCAAAGTTTTACTTTCACCCGCTAGTTTTTGACTGAACTACCTCCTTACCAAATCTTTTCAATCAAAGCTGTCCAAACCCTCTACAATCGAGCAAAGAACATGAAATTAGATATAATCCATACTAGACTTTACTCCAGGAACCCTGGTCCTTTCTACACAGCAGGCCTATAAAGAGTACATTAAAGCTCTTAAAAATATGGAACATAACACAAGCCTTTCAAGAAGCGAGACTTTTGGGGGTGATGGGTAATGTCAGTTAACTTCCTCTTCCTTTAAAAAGGTCAAAGACAGGGAAGCGTCCGGTGTAACATTTCCTCCTTAGATCGCGTTCCACCACAAACCACATCACAACTCCCCCAACCGCTAAAAAACATTAGCCAGAGGGAGTGATTTCTGTCCCTTTTCCCCGTAGATTTAAAATCCAACTTACCTCAGAAACGAGCTGATTAGTTTCAAACAGGAAATTTACCAATAAAGTTTATTATGTATTAATACTACTTAGGGGCCCACCATGCCCCGTTGCAGGAGGTGCTGAAGGGAGACAGGGGGAGGGTGTAGTCCTTACAACAATCAGAGGAAAACCTTCCCCGCAGGGCTGGTCCCAGGCACTCGGCAGTAAATTTGCCTAATAAAAGGGGGGTTGGGGGGGCTAGAGGGAGGAGAGGTGAGAAGGGGGAAGAGTCCCCCAGCTCTACAAGGGAAGGGCTGCAGAAGCAAGGCCGAGTGGAGCTAGTTTTCATAGTACTGCAGAGGGTCCCGGGAACCCCCGCAGTGCTGCCGCCGGGGCACCCCAAAAGCTCCGGCCAAGCCCGCTGCCGGGCTTGAAGAGCAGCCCTTTTCCCGGCTGGGCTGTGGCAGCCAGCAGTCGAGTCCCCGGTGGGGCCACAGCCCCCCTGCTCTGCCGCGAAGAGCCGAAGGGCCGGCAGGAAGGTGAAAAGGATACTGTTGGGGCGCCTGGGTCTGGAGGGCCCTGATGTTCGGGTGAGGAGGGGCCGCTACCGCCGCCGCCGCTGCTGCCGCCGGGTGAGGAGGCGGTACCGCTGCCGCCGCCGCCGCCGCCGCCGCTCCTGTGCCGGGTCCGGTTCCTGCTGCAGCCGCTGAGCCTGATTTCAGAGCCGGTTTCTGCGGTAAACTCATGGCAAAGCGAAGCCACCAACCCCCCCAGAGCGGGACCGGGCGCGCCGGGGTGCAGGGGCCGGGGGCGGCGGGGGGGCGGGATGGGGGCAGACCCGGGGAGGCGGCGGGAGCGGGGGGTCGGGGGGAGGCTGGGAGGAGGAGGAGGAGGGGGCCGGGGCCGGTCACACACGCCCGCCGCCGCCGCCGCCGCCGCCGCCGCCACCGCCGCCGGCAGCAGCAGCCGCCCCGCGGGCCAGCACCACCGGCTGCCGGTCTCCGTGACAACGCGACCCCGGGGGGGGGGCCGGACCCGGCGGGGGCAGGAGGCGGAGAGACCGGACCTTTCACGGCAATATCCTCATGGGCCGGCGGCGGGGGGTCTTTATCCCCCTCCCCGGGGGAAGCGGCGCCCTTCTCGGTAGCGGGGCTCAGGCGATGCCGGCGGATTTTCTTCACTCAACGAGCAGAGCATCCAACATGGCGCTGCGGCCGCCTCCAGCAGTCCGGCAGGACGGCCGCTCGGCAAACTTCGGGCCTTTTCGGAGTGGCTCGGGAGGCCGAGGGTGGAAAGCCCTTTCGGCTCTTTCCGGAGACTGAGAGTGGTCGGGATTCTTCGGAAACACTCGGGGACGTCTTCGGCCGCCGTTCGGGAGCGCTCTGGGGCTGACTCGCTTCCTCGGAAAAGATCGACTAGGGGGCTTCCGAGGCTCGCTGCCGCGCGGGTGCGGGGCGGAGGGAGAGACCAAAAGCAAGGTCTGGTCTGCGAGAGTCCTCCCCTGCTGCCCAGCCTCGAAGAACAATGGTAACGGCCCAGGAGCCTGCGGTCCGCAGAGCCCTGCCCGCAGGGGCGGGAGCTGTTAGGCGAGGAACCTCGGTTACTGTGGAAGGAACCGCCTAACCAGAGTGAAACCGCTGGATAGGAACTGACAGTGTGCGCCTATTAGCATAACAAATAGCCCTCCCTGGCCTTTATTCGCAGTTCACCACGTCCATTATGTCGACATTTCGTCCTGGTACAATCAGAGGTAAGTGAAATGAGGAGTGCCATTTCCCCAGCACACAGACTGGGAGAGGAAAAGTGACTGGCCCAAGGTCACCCAGCCAGGAAAGGACAGAGCCAAGCCTGCATCTGAATTCCCCCTTCATCTGGATGAACCTTGCCGCCTTCCAAGTTGCCTGGGACCGCATCTGACCCGCCTTATCTAATCAGCAACCTTGACTGAGGGTTCTGTGGATGCAGTCTTCCAAGGACTGACCCCAAGACTGAAGCGTACTTTGACCAGCAGCCAGTGGTCAGCTCCCCAGTGTCCTATGCCAGGGTGACACTTGTGGATAAGCTCCTTTTCTCCCCAACCAAGGGACCAACCAAGACCCTCCCACACCCTCGCCCCCCAACCCTCCCCCAGCATGGGCCCTGTCCCGGGCACAGGAGCATTGAGTGGAAAGGAACCGCAGGGAGGAATCAGGTGATAGTGGTCACCAGGCACTGAGCACGTCGTATTCATTATCACACACAGTTCTGTGAAATACGTAGTACCCATTTTACAAATGAAGATACTGAGGCTCAATACCATCATATAACAGCAAAGCTCAAAGGGACAAGAGACCTTCCCAGGGTCACATGGAGAGTATAGTTGGCGGAGACAAAATTAGAGTCCAGTTCTGACTCCTGCTATACTGCTTCACACTGACTTCCTTTATTTTTATTTTTTAATTCACATAAAGCTCTACACACAGTGGGTGCTTAATTAATTAATTCTCTCCTAATTGAGCCCCAAATGCTCCTCCCTCGGGGAGAAAGGAGCCATCTGGAAGAGGGTGATACCACAACCCCCCAGCGCATCTTTCAGGCGCGGTATCCACAGGAAACCTCGTCCCCCATCTCCAGACTAGAAGACAGGAACTCCTCATACTCTAGAATCCTAAACCCTTTGGATTTGTAACACCTGATGATTTAGGATTGGATTTGCTGCTCTTCTCTGACCAGCTCCAGGAAAAAATCCCAAGTGGTCCTTCAGTTCCCAGGGTTCTCCTTCCACGCTCTGGGATCTCAGACTTCCTTATCCCAATTAAAACCTGTTCCCAGAAAAGAATTTGGCTTCTCATTTACACTAGGGTGATAACAGACTGATAATTGCTTAATTGTTATTTTCTGAGCTAGTTTCACTTTCTAACTTAATAATAGGTACAAGCATCTGGCAATTACTGTGTGCCTGGTCTTTCTTTGCTAAGCACTTTATGAGCACTATCTCTCTTAAAACGGATAGGCCTTGGGCAAAATCCTGTAAAAGTCCCTGATAAGACTCTGGCTAGAAGCAATCAAGGGTGGCTCATAGGGAGCAAAGTCGAAAAGGCAGAGCTCTTCCCTTTCTTGGCCCTGCTCAACACCACCCCTCTCATACAGAGCAGCTGAGATGTATTGCACCCCTACTTATTTGCCAGTGTACAATTCTGCTAAACATTGTGTTGAGGTTAACTCATTCCCCTCAACAACTTTTTAGGTATTACTATATCCCGTTACAAATACTTGTGTAATACTTTTAAGTAGAAACACTAGTATTCAAACCCATGGCATCTGACTCCAGGTCTGATTTGCCATGTGCCTTCAACAAAGCAACCTCGGCCACCGTCAACAAGCAGAGCTGATTTTGTGAACTTGCCTGCTGACAGCCTCCATGCCAACAGGATCCAGTCTAAATTCAAGATTCTTCAGAATCTGGCCTCTGCTTCCATACTGCCACGCTCCACCTCAAATCCACAGCAGCAGCTACCTTGGTCCTTTTAGCCCTAGGACCTGTATGCAGACTGCTCCTACTACCTGTAACCCCAAACTATCCTCTGTCCCCTTTGCCCATTGGCTAATAATTCCTGCTCCTGTTTGGCTCAGACCTCACCTCCAGGCAGCCCTTCCCCACTCCCCAGGCTGAGCTAGGTATCTCTCCTCTACGCCCCCTTCGCAGTGGGTGCTTAGCTCTCAGGGCACTCTCAGTGTTGAACGAGTAAGAGCACAGCCATTGGAATCAAATTACCTGAGTTTGAGTCTCAGCCCTGACATTTATTAGTTGTATGACCTTGGAGAAGTCACTTAACTCTCCAAGCTTCAGTTTCTTCATCTGTAAAATGGAGACTCTACCTCCTAGCATGAGAATTAAGACAACAAATGCAAAGCACTTAGCCCTGTCCCTGGCTCATAGTAATTATTGTATACATTTTAGCTATTATTCACTTACAGGAGAACATTACTTAGTCAGTTAATATATCCCTGATATCTAGCACTCAATTAATAGGATGTGAAACTTGCTGAAGGACAGAATCATTGTGAATTGCCAGAGGATTTCATGTTACCTTGGAGAAGTCTTGGGCCTCACTGCGCAAGGAGAGAGAAGGGCGAGAGTATCCTGGAGCAGGCAATGCTGGCCCACAGAGAAGAGCAATATCTTTAACCAGCCATCCACTGTTCCCAGAGCCCACCAGGCTGCCTCCAGCAGAGCCCTGCATCCCCTAACCCCCAAATAAATCTACCTCTCCCTCTTCATTTGAAGAGCCGCAGACAAGTGGAGACTTGGTTTATACATCTCCTCAAGACTGGGTGACGGTGCTTTGCTTATCTGTGATCACGTGGGGTGACAGCTCTGTTTCTCTGAACTGGAGATTGAGCTTGGGGGACCCCTGAATTTCTTTAATTTGAACTTTTGAAAATATTGTTACAAGCTGGAGTACTCTGCCCCCTTCATTTTTCCTCCTGGTTGGAGGTGGGGGGAGGAGGGACTGGCATTCTAGCATAAAGACACGCCTTGTTATGCCAACAGAAGCCGTCTCTGATAGCCACAGAGGGTTTATAGATTATTGGGTCCTCCACTCTGAGACAAGCCAACATCCCCCAAGGCCTGGCAAGGTAGAGCTGGGCATGGACCTTAGTGGCCCAAGATCTTAGACTCTAGGCAGTTAAGACGTAGACATAGACGTGGAAGATGAAGAGGGTTAAAAAAAATAAAAAGGAAGCGTTAGAAAAACCAAAGAAGGAGAGACTGCAGGGCACCCATCGGAAGTGGATATGGCTGGAGGAGGGAAGCCCAAGTGGAAAAAGTAAAGAAATAGTTTGCCTCCTTCCCTATACTTGGAAGCATGATTGTAATCAGCCACTAACGCTCTTCAGTAAAGAGCTGCACCAGCGCACAGATCCCATTTGAGTTGTTTCCGCCTTTTGGATGTGAGGGTGCTGGTTCCTTTCAAAGGTTATAAACTTTAGGACAGATCTGGATTCTAACCTTACAGACTAGCTGATCAACCTTCAACAAGTTTCCTAACTTTGAGCCATTTGCAAAATGAAAGCAGGAGGTCTGCCTCTAAAGGATTAAAGCAAGACTTAAAGGGGCCCGTCTGTAGAGAGCATCTCCAGGGCCTAGAGGCCTAGGACATAGTAAGCCCCGCAACAAAGCTTAATGGCTTCCCCATTCGCTCCAGGGCAGAGCTGTAGCTTCTCTAATTCGCTGTTACGGTCACTTCTAGACCAGTTGGTCCCAGCGTTTTGCCCACAGTGAGAGGGACCTTCCATTTCTCAGCTATTCCTAGAGGTGACCACAGCCCCCACCAGGCCTGATGGCTGCAGAGAATCCAGCTTCCCGAGGAGGTGAGAGGAAGCAAAAAAATATTATCATAGAATGGTTAAGATGATGGGTTTTATGTTATTTGTATTTTACCACAATTTTTAAAAAATATTGTAATGGATGCTACTCAGGGTTGAAGATCCCTTAGGGATTAACTCACCCAGGTTTAAGGCTAGAACCCAGAAATAGGAAAGGGTTCTCTCTCTCAAGGTCATACAGCAAGTGAACAGCAGAACCAGGACTGAAACTCATGACCTCCCTTCACTGCTAAGCCAAGGTGATTCTCTGTCTGATACCATCTTATTAAGAAGTAGGATGCCACCCCCTGGTCTTTTCCCATTTCAAGCATTGCCCGTTCCTCCCCCCTGCATGCGTCCTTCTGGAGTGACAGCCAGGCTTCAGAAATCATTAAACAAGCATTTATTGAGAGACAGCTATGTGCCAGACACTGGGTTGGGCCCCTAGAAAGGACTATGAGAGCACATATAATGGGGAAGAGAGATAGGTAACTGGACCTACAGGTTCAATACTACCCGTAATTATTTTACATTCAAAAGTTAAGATCATGTAACTTCTCTGCTCAGAACCCATGGCTGTTCTTCCGTTCTCAGTTGGAGTAAACGTATCTTACGTTAATAAGCCCTTAACCTAGGAGTGGGGGTTGCCAGGGGAACCCACTGACCTTGACTTAGGGGAAGGAAGGGAAGAGAGGCTAGAGATTGAGTTCAATCATCGGGCCAACGAGTAGTCATCCCTGTGTAATGAAGCCTTGATACAAACCCAAAAGGACACGGTTCTCAGAGCTTCCTGGTTGGTGAACATGGAAATACGGGGGAGAATGGTGCCCTGGGAGAAAGCACGGAAGCTCTGCACCCCTCTCCCCATGCCTTGCTCTGTGTGTCTCTCCCATCTGGCTGCTCCTGAGTTATCCCCTGATATAATAAACTGGTGATCTAGTAAGTAAAGTGCTTTTCTGAGTTCTGTGAGCCTCTCTAGCAAATAAATAGAACCCAAGAAGAGGGTCATGGGAACCTCTGATCTCTGGCCAGCACAGGTGACAACGTGGACTTACAACTGCGGAGGAGAAGGTAGTCTTGTAGGACTGAGCCCTTAACCTGTGGGATCGGATGCTATCTTCAGGTAGACAGTGTCAGAATTGAGTTAAATTGTAGGACACCCAGCAGGTGTCTGAGAATTCCTTGGTGATGTTGAAAAAGAAAACACTTATTGGAGTGCCCAGTAAATGTTTGTTGACTGACTAACAAAATGATAAATGCTATGGGTACATAGGTCACGGGACCTAGGGGAGAATGGAAAGGATGGAGCACAGTTACCATGTTCTGACTCCTTAGCTCTCCATTCTCTGACCCAACTTGGGCAGAATTCGCCTGTCCTCCAAGTTGAACATCACTTGCAAATGCCTGTTTGCAAAATAGAATTAATTCCTTCTGGGTGTATCTGGGTGTCATCATCAAGACACTGCTTTTCTCTCTGCTGGTCAGTTCTGAACAAAAATGCACCGCATTTCTCTAGAAAGGGAAAAGTAGATCCAGGGAACCATCCCAGGGTGCCCTGGGAGACAAATAGACCTGAATCCTAATCCCAACTCTGCCAGTTTTTGTTTTGTTTTGTTTTGTTTTGCAGTTTTTTAAATTGTAGTAAGATATGCACAACACGAAATTGACCACTTTAACATTTTGAAGTGTAAAATTCAGTGGCATTAAATGACATTCACATTCACTGGCATTCACAATGCTGTGCAGTCATCACCCCTGTTTATCTCCAGAACTTTTCATCATCCCAAACTGAAACTCTGCCCATTAAACAGCAAGTCCCCATCTCCCCCTCCCTCCAGCCCCTGGCAACCACCATGCTACTTTCTGTCTCTATGAATTTGATTTCTCTAGGTACTTTGTATGACTGGAATAATACAATACTTGTACTTTTGTGTCAAGTTTATTTCACTTAGCATAATGTTTTTAAGGCTCATTCATCTTGTGGCATGTATCAGAAATAATTCCTTTTCAAGGCTGAATAATAATCCATCGCACAGGTATGCACATGTTGTTTATCCACTCATATTATCAGTGCATGTTTGAGTTGTTTCTACCTTTTGGCTGTTGTAAACAATGCTGCTGTGAACATGGGTGTACAAATATCTGTTCGAGTTCCTGCTTTCAATTCTTTGGAGATGTACCTAGAAGTGGAGTCACAGCATCATATGCTAACTCTCGGCTTAACTTTGAGTAGCCTACATACTGTTTTTCACAGTGGCTGCACCATACGTATCACACCCGCACCAGCAACGTACAGAGGTTCTGATTTCTCCGCATCCTCACCAATACTTGTCCTTTCTTTCTCTCTCTTCCCCCCTCCCTTTTTTCTCTTCCTTCCTTTCTTCCTCCCTCCCGCCCTCCTTGCCTTCCTTCTTTTTTTTTTTCAATAGTAGCCACCCTAATGGATTTGAAGTGGTATTGAATTGTGTGGTTTTGATTTTCATTTCCCTAATGATAAGTGATGTTAAGCATCTTTTCATGAGTTTATTGACCATTCATGAGAATGGTTCATGAGACACCCTCTTTAGAGAAATGTCTATTCAAGTCCATTGCCCATTTTTGAATTGGGTTGCTTTTGTTTTTTGTTTCTATTTTGTTGACTTGCAGAAATTTCCAACTCGGCCAATTTTAACTATGTGTCCTTAAGCAAGTTACATAACCCCACTGTGCCTCAGTTTCCTCAACTGTAAAAAACAAATTTTAAAAAACTTATTAGTGCCTACTTCCTAGAGCTACTATGAGGATTAAATAAACTAACAAACAGAAACTAACCATTAGCACGTCTGGCTGATAAAAACAACATGTACTGAGTACTCAGTATGTGCCAGGCATTGGGCAAAGCCCTTTACATGTAATAACTCACTTAATCCTCATAACACCCCAATGGAGCTCTGAGGACTAATATTGCCTGCACTTAGGAGGTGAATTATAACAGGGGCTTCCTTCCCCCTCATCTGACTCATCACCCAACATGTTCACGAGGTGGCTGCTGGGCCTGGGGGTCAGGCAGCCTTTGACCTCACTGATGCCAGGCCTTATTAGCAGAACCCCCTACACATCAAATCTACTGAGCTGCCCTGTTCCTGAGATCAACCTTGCCTACCACTGGGCCTGGCCCAGTGCAAGTTCTCTAATACCCGCCTCACAGGCTCCAGCACTCTCTAAACCAAGGGACTTCACACAATCACCCACATATCCCATCCTTAATCTGGAAACCACATCCTTCTACCCTGGGTGGCCCAGTCTTCCCCTGGCCTTTTTCAAGCCTGATGCTATTTAATCATCCTGCCAAGTTTGCTGCCTTGTGAAAATCCTGGACTCTGATTTTCCCCCTATCTGATGACTAGAAGAGGAAGCTGGATTTCCAGATGCCCACAGCTGGTGCCAAGCACCGGGCTGGCTCTGATGATCTCCGTGGGAGCCAGCCTGCCAGCCTTTCCTGGCCTGGCCTGGCCTGTCGGCACTCCAGACACCTGGAAAGAGACTGAGGCACATTGCTCTGCTCTGCCTTTCCCACCAGCATGAGAATGAAAATAGCAGCAATTGAGAATTAATTCTGCAGATGAACATTTTTCAGTTTCCCAAATTTGGTGATCATGTTTTGTTGTTGTTATTGTTACCCTCATTACATGCCTTTTCTTCCACTTGAACAGAAAAGTTGAAGAAGATGCTTGGTTCTCATCCTTATACAGGGTAAGTGGGGACTGGGTAGAGTCCAGGATCCTTAGCCAGGTACCTACAGCCCTATTGCATCTGGCTGTTGCCAGCCTCGGCACCCTCAGTTTCTGCTACTTCCCGCACAGATGGGCACCCTGAACAGCCATGCACTTTTATGTCTCCGTGTCTTTCCATACACTGTTCCCTGTACATGGAGGGTGTGCTGCTCCTGGACCGCATAGCAAGCTCCTATGTATCCTTCAAAACCCAGCTCAAGTATCACCTTAGGGGACAAACTTCCCTTGATTTCACTCTTCTTCCCCAGATAGATTTAATTGTTCCTTACCTTCTGCTACTTTAGTACTGTGACACTATTTCCTCGTGATTCTATCACACTGTATTCATAAGGGGCTTACATAGCCTAGTACCTGGCATGTAGTAAGCACTCAATAAACATTAGCTTATTTATCTCTTCTGTGGAGCAAAATGGCTTGAGGTTAAATATTACAACTTGCTTTCTGAACATAAAGAAAATAGAAACCTCTTTCATTTCATGCCATAGCTTGGCCAGCTTTCAGCTTTGGCCGAAAGATCTAAGTTATATTCTTGGCCTTCTCAAGCCAAAGTGTCAGGACGGTTCCCCTTAAATAAACGTAAAACACCCACATCAGTTAACCCAGGTCCACTAAGTCCCTGTTATTCACGCCCAGAGCTTCCTTCACGTCTCACATTTCTACTTACTTGTATCATGGCTGTTCCTTGCTAGAAAGTAAGCTCCCGGGAGCAGGGACCATGGCTTTCACCTTCATTGCTGTATGCCCAGTACCCAGACAGCTGGCACGTAGGAGGCGCTTTATAAATAGTCGAGGGCTGGATGGTGATTGAGTTACTGAGTGTAATCCTGGTAGATTTGGGGGAGCATCCTGTATTGGGCAGGTTGGAGTCCACCACTACACAAGGGTTTCTGGAGTGGCCTTCCCTGCTCTTAGGACAACACCTGAACACCTCTTTTTGGCACCAAAACTGAGACATGGAGGAGAAGAAGGGCCCAGTGCTGCTCTTCCACAGGACAGGCTTCGGGTTTAGAAAATGGCAGGACTTGGATCAAATCCCAGTTCTGAGACTTTAGTTAAATCACTTCACTTGTCTGGGCCTTGCTTCCTCTCCTCTGGGTGAAGAGGATGGTAGTAGTTCTAATGTTCCAGTAAAGCTGGGAGGTGGAAAGACCTAGCACAGTCCTGGCCACACAGGAGATCCTCAATAAATGGGATCCTCTTCCCTCGCCCTTCAACTCGCCCTTACCTCTCATGCAGCTGAAGCTCTTTGAGGAGGGGAGAGCCCACGTGGCTTGGTTACAGAGAACTGCACACATGTAGGACTAACTCATGGACCAGCAAAGCACAGGAGTCAAGAGCTCAGGCTCTGGCACCAGGTTGCCAGGGTTCAAATCTCGGCTGATTAGCTATGATCTTGGGTACATTTACCCTCTCTGTACCTCAGTCTCTTTTCCTATTTTTTAAAAATTAGTTTCGGGTGTATACCTCAGTCTCTTTATATCTGTAATATAGTAATGATAATATAGCATCGATCTCAGAGATGTTTATGATAAGTAAAAGGTGCCTGGTACACAGTAAGCCCTCACGAAACCAAAACATGAGCCAGCTCTTGTATTCAGGTGAAGGTAATATTTACATTGATTCTCTGGTCATCCTCAGAGCCGCCCATCACTGGATCTGCCGTTCCCGGCTGCTCCTCACCCCAACTCCTGGCCTGGATGTGAGGGCAACCTGGCTCCAGAAAGTTGTCCAGAGGCATGATGTAGTAGGTAAAGCCCCAGCTCTGGAGCCAGGCCTAACCTGGGTTTGAATTTCAGCTTTGCCACTTCCTCGCTTGCCCAGTTTTTCTCTCTAATCCCAGTCTCCCGCTAAGAACCACAATGTTTGCCTTCCAGGGTGGGTTCCACGATTACAGGAGATAACGTATGCAAAGCAGCCAGGATGGAGCCAGGTCCAGAGTAGCTGCTTGGTAAATAGTGAGTCCCTTCCCTCCCTCTAGCTGGCATTCTGCCCCCTCCCAGAGCTGGCACTGCCTACCAAGTTCAAAAGTGGCTGCTGCAGCTGTCGTTCTGAAAATACATTCCCTGGCTGCTTTTGTCTTTTCATCCAAGTCTTCCCCAAAGCCTTAAACATTTCCAAATCAAGGGTTTAAAAAGACAAAAAAAACCCAAGCTGACCTATCCACACCATGAGTTGGCAAATGTCCCGGAGGATCTTAACTCTGCCAGTCACTGAGCTTGACATTCAGTTCCCTCAGTGAAATTCACTCACATCCGACAAGATCAATGAGAAAAATAGGCAGCAATGATCAAAAGGGCCAACAAAGGCTCTTGGGGTAACTCTCCCAGCAGGGTTTCGCACCACACAAAAGTGCATGCAGGGGGTGTTCCATAAAAGCTCTGCCACTCACAGGCATCCCTCTTGCCCAGAGACACCAAAAAACGGTTCCCATGACAACTCGGCTGCAAATGTTATATATAAATGTGTATGTGTACACAGCCACACAGACATGCACAGAAATAAACTCTTGGCACTTTTTTTTTCCTGTTCCAAACATGAAATAACCTGCAAGGATTGCTTGCTGGGAGAGAGGACAAAGAAGGTTTTGTACAAACACAAACATGCTTCCTTCCAACGGACTCTCAGTGATGCACACCTGTTTTGATGTGGGTCTGTTTTGTTTCCTGGACCTAGAATAGAGCAGATACTTAATATGTAATTTTTGAACGAATGAATAAATGATGGATAAACGGAAGAAAGAAAGGAAAAGAGGGGAGGTAGGAGGGAAGGAGCTAGGAGCAGCCTGGAATGTCAGGGCTGGAACGGCTCCTACTGAGTATCCAACCTAATCTAACTCCCTATTTTTCTGTTGGAGAAACTGTGGCTCAGAAAAGGGAAGGAATCTTGCCAAAAGCCACAGAAGGAATTACTAGCAGAGCCCCAGTCCTGGAGATTCATTAAGTAAGCCTTTAATGAATGTGAGTCAAATTTCTATCTGAATAATAAACAAAAATTAAGCAATTATTTTGTGCTAGCAACTGTGTAAGTACTCAGGGACATTCTCATAATTTGCAACCATGCAAGACATGTTAGGGTTCCCATTTAACAGATGGAAACTGGGGCCCTGAAAGGTGAAGTCACTTGACCAAGGTTACACAGCTAATCTGTGGTTGGAATGGGGATTACACCTAGGTGGCTGAAACACCCTACGTTACGTCTGAGTTCCTACGTTACACAGCCTTTCTCTGAAATGAGGCCCGGGGCCTGGGCCGGATGGAGGAGCAAAAGGAGAAACAGTGGCAGGAACCGGTAGCTCCATCTTCCAGCTACAAGGGGCTCAAACAGGTGAAGTAACTTACCCAAGTCAGGGGCTATGGGGAAGGGACTGAAACTCACGTTTCAGGCTCCCCGTCTCCCATTCCATCAGTTGATTCACTGCCTTCTAACAAAACACCGAAGGAACTGAAGGCTGGCTGCTGGCAGCCATCTACCTGGGCAAGGGACGGGACCACCTCCGGCTGCCTTTGAGTCCCAGGACTCAGTCGCAGGGAGGTGGACTCAAAGCTGATTCCCAGCGTCTCTTTAGGGTTTTCCGCCATCTGGTGGTCATATCTTAAAACTAGCAAGAAATAGTGAACTCTAGGCCCAGGTTTTTGCCCTCCATACTTTGGAAGGAACTGGAAATGGTCCAGGTGCAGGCTCCCTGCTACCTTGCATGTGCCAGGCTCTCTTTGTTTCTCTGCTTCCTGACTGACCTCCCTGCTTCCATTCCAGCCGTCCTCCAATCCATTCCCTGCACAGGCGGGCAGCACCGCTTTAAAAAAACCCAAAACTGATGACGTTACTCCTCTGCTTATGCTCTCCAACAGCTTCCCATTGATCTGAAGATAAAGCCCAGGCCTCATTACGGCCTGAAGGATGCTTCCAATGGCCGCTGGCCTTCCAGTTGCTTGCATATGTTCAAGCTTCTTCCAAAATCAGCCTTTACACATGCTGTTCCCTTTACCTGGCTCACTCTTCCTGCCCTTCACCTGGCAAATTCCTGCTTGCTCCTCAAGTCTCAGCTCAAAGGTTACTTCCTCAGAGATACACTTGTATATTCCCCTGAGCTTTCAGGTTTAGAGTTCTCTTTACAATTGCAATTTCTTGTCCAGTGACTGCCTTTTTTTTTAAATTTTTTTTATTGGGGAATATTGGGGAACAGTGTGTTTCTCCAGGAACCATCAGCTTCAGCTCCAAATTGTTGTCCTTCAATCTAGTTGTGGAGGGCGCAGCTCACTGGCACATGTGGGAATCGAACCAGCAACACTGTTGTTCAGAGCTCCCTCTCCAATCAACTGAGCCATCCAGCTGCCCCAGTGACTGCCTTTCTTGATAGCTAACAATAAGAACCCTGTCTTGTTCAATGCTATATTCCCAGCATCTAGCACAATTACTAGCACATGGTAGGTTCTCAATACTACTTGAATCAAGGAATTAATAAAACAAAACAAACAAAACCCCTTGATATTTATTAAGCACTATATTGCCAGGTACTATTCTGAACTCTTTCCGTGTATTAATTATTATTGAATTCTCACAAATCTCAAAACCCATTTTACAGATGAGAAAAATGAGCCTCCAAGTGGTTACTCAACTTGTCCCAGCTAACACAGGGATTTACTGTAGGAGCCTGGATTAAACCCAGACAGTCTAAGCTGGGGCTTACCTTTTTGGTTTGCAGCCTCTGTTCCCACCACTATCCCCACCCCACCCACCATCCCCACCCTCCTCTGCCTAGCTTAACGATACTTCTCACCCTGCTCTGCCTCTGAGTTTTATGCACATTAAGGAAGTAGAGACTCGGGGATGGATCACCTTGTACGTATGTTTGCTGCTCTCCACATAACAAAAGGCTGTTCATAACCATAACCTCATGTGAACTCTGTATGAGGTGGGAATTATTAGCTCTATTTTACAGGCGCAGAAAACAGACTCAGAAAAGTTAAATGATTTCTTCCAAATACATGATACATAGGTGGTGTGCATCTACTATGTGCCAAGCATATAAGGAAATTCAGGGGGAAAAATTGCTACAGGCCATGTGTGGGCTAGCATGAAAATATAGGACCCCTGGGAGCTACAGACACAAGAGGAGTCTGCACCCACTTGCAGGTTTTTCTCCACAAACCTCCATCAGATACGGGTCTGGAGGAGGGGAGTGGCTGCAGGTAGGACAACTCTACCTCTCCATTCCCTTCCCCTCTATAGAACAAAAGTCTGAAGCTGCTGAGATGGGCAGGAAACCCTCACCCCCAGGGCACATGTCAAGACTCACTGCATCTGGGGAAAGAAAGACGAGCAGGAAACCATCCTGCACCAGGATCCAATGCCAGTACCATTACAATGCTCCTACCAATGAGGAAAAGGCAGGAAACTCCCGTGTAGGATCTGCCGAAAATACAAAGCAGTTTTCCTGCCATGGGGAGGAGGAGCAGGATCACTGCGAAAGCCCCACTCCCAAGCCCAGCTATACAGTTTGCCTAAGACTGAGGCTGGACCAAGAAAACAGACCCCGCAACACGCACCCTCCAGCCTTCCACTAGGCTAGTAAGCACCAAGTAACACACAACAGCCACCCAACGGAGGGATGGAAAGCTGAAGGGTGGAGCAGAAGAACTGAAAAAATCCCTCCAGCTACCCAGCCCCCATCCTAAGCTTGGGGTGATGCTAGAAGAATTGGAAGCCAGTGTTGCAATGAAGGTAACCATAACAACCACAAAGTCCAAAACAGTCCAAACTTGACTAGATTGACTTAAGCCCCTACACTGTCTAGCAGAAGAAGGTACATGCTCATTTTCAGGAATTAATGCTATTTAATTTAGTCTCTACTGTCCTATACACAGTGTGAGACATTCAATCAAAAATTATAAAACGGGCGGCTGGTTAGCTCAGTTGATTAGAGCATGGTGCTGATAACACAAAGGTTGCTGGTTCAATCCCCACATGGGCCACTGTGAGCTGCACCCTCCACAACTAGATTGAAATAACTACTTGACTTGGAGCTGATGGGTCCTGGAAAAACATACTTAAAATAAATAAAAGTTAAAAAAAAAATCTGATAGCTTTACTAGGACCAGCTCTAATGTGTCTTTTGGAGCAAAAATTGATATAAGACCCGGTATTGTATTATATTATATTTATTATATTGTATTGTATTATATTACATTAGACTGGGTCTTATATTATATTATATTGAATAAGACCCAGTCTTATATTATAGTAAAATAAGACTGGGTCTTATATTAATTTTTGCTCCAAAAGATGCATTAGAGCTGATGGTCCGGCTAGGTCTTATTTTCGAGGAAACACGGTATATCTTAGAGTCGATGACTCAATGTCAAGTTTACCCAGTATGAGCCCTTTTGATGTATAGGTCCAGGTCTTTTATTTCTGGGAAGTCTTCTTGGATTACAATTTTAAATGTCAGCACTTTGCCTATCTTCCATTTCAACCACTTTCTCTCTGACCATTTTTACTTCTTTATCAATTTTCATTCTCTTGGTTGTTTTCCTGCTTTTCTTCAATGTCCTTTATTAAGTTTTCATTTGAACCTATTCTTTCTTGGGCACCTTTTAGTTTAATCTTTATTTGTAATACGATTTTGTTTTGTTTTTTTCTCTGAGATCAATTTCCATTTCATTTCTTCCTTTAAAAAAAATATTTTTCTGTTAGTTTTCGTATTTCTGATTTGAGGTGTTTCTCCATATTCCCAAATGCTTATTTGAGGATATTTGATTCAATTTGGAATGTTGTATTACAGTTTTCTTCAGCTTTACGCTCTATTTGGGGGAAAGAATTCTTATCAATTGAAATGTTCTGATTTGCAATTCTTTTATTTTCTAACTAGTTTTGAACGCATGTGATTTACCATTTTCTAGTCCTGTTCAGTCACACACAGGACTCCCCATGCAAGCACGCCCTCTGCTGTTCGTCCAGTTGCCTCTCATGAATTGTCTGAAGGGGAGGGGAAGCCGGAAGTTGGTTTTTCTTATTTCTCGTTTATTTTTTAGGATTCTTAATTTTCCCTTCTTAATCCCTTCTTTCCCTTCATTACCATATCTACAAGGGACGGGGCGGGGGGGCACCGCCCCTACTGTATAAAACTGATTCTCCCCAAGAAGCAATGCTTCTCCAATGCTGCCCCTTCCACTCTTTCCAGACTCTTCCCTGTTGCTGGTGCTCCTGGTAGCTATTATGCTCCAACTGTGTTCAGTATTTTGGCATCTGGTGATGAGCATTCTGAGAGTGATTCTGTCCACGCCCGTCTAAGATCGCCACGCCCCCACTAGTTTTCAATGTCTCAAACCTCCTCTCTGTCACTTTCTGCGCCCATAGGCTTGCAGCTGTATGTGGTGGGAGTTCTGTTGGAATCTGGATGATTTCTCTACTTCAGGTAATATGAGGCTCATGTGTGGTTTTATTTCCTCTCTTTGTTGATTTACATTCTTTTGAGGGAAGGGTAAGTGGGCAGATAAGGAATTAGGGAGCCACCATTGCCCTCCAAACCTGGACGTCCTGGTAAATGCCCTTTCAGTTTAATCAACACTGTCAAGTTGGCACTCACATCAGGCGACAGTACCCAGTTCCCTACATCCTAACCAACACTCAGTATCAAATGCCATAATTTTTGCCAATATGATGGCTGAAAAATGTTATCTCATTGGGTTTTAAATGCATTGCACATATTACTAGTGAGATTATCTTTTCAAAAAGTTTTCTTTTGTCTTTTGTATTTTTTCTTCTCTGGATGGTCTGTTGAAATATTTTGCTTTTTAACCTGGCTGGGTTTTTTATTTTACAAGTTGTTTAAGTATATGCTATATCATTAGCTATGTTGCATGGTTTTTCTCCCAATCTGTTACTTGTTCTTTAATTTTACTTATTGTATCTTCTTTACAAAAGAATTAAATGTGTTTTAATCATACATATTTAACTTTATTATTTAACTTTATTTAAAGCTTGATTTTATAAAATACAAAGACATTTTTAAGAGTTCTGTATCATAGGAATTTAAACAGTAGAAACAGTGATAGCTTTGTAGGTGTAAGTTATATAAATTAAAACCAAATAACTGGAGATTTTTTTCAATATGGAAACTATACAAATGAAATAAATGGCAAAAGGACGTAATAGTAATATTTTGTTATTTATGGATTATCAGTTACTTTAGGACCTAAACGAAGATTCTGAATATTCAGACTTCTTTTGCTATGTTTCATATTTAAAAATCTCCCTACCTATACTCTGAGTCAAGTTACCTGACCAAAAGGTTTAAGAAGGCATTTAGCTTTATAGCAAAAGTTTTTTCCATCTACATTTACCACATTCAGAGGAACTGACATTACTATGCTGATGTAATCTGCTGGTTCTTTTTGAACAGTGTGCAAAAAATTATGTCAACCCTATGCAAAGTCAAACAGGTGCCAAAAAATGGGACAATTATGCACAGCTCAGTAAAGAATGTTAAATTTTCTCCATCTAAAAATTAACCAATGAAATAAAACATGAACTACAGTTGACTTGGTTTCAGGAAAAGCACATTTGAGAATTACATGATTGTTCTCATCTCATCTCATCTTCAGGGATTTTGTAGGCCACCATGCTACTTACTTTGTGGCTTGCAGTAGTGAATGAACAAGGACGGACTTGCTCAGAATTGGAAATGAACTGTGGTCCCAACTCTTCCCTCAGATTTGTCTGTATAAATCAGAAGATCAAATGAACAAGAAACTCCCAACAGTGGCAGGAATATCACTGTAGCTGTGATCTGTCTGATCACCGAACGGATTTCAGTTTTCTGAGAATTCTCTCCGGGTGTGCTGTCATCTTTGGCAGTCTTGTCACACTCAACATCAAATTGCCATCTTTCAAGGACCTCACCGCTTTCAATATTTGAGATGACTGCCACCAGTTTCTAAACTGAACACTTGTATAGACAATCTTTTAGTTCTTCCCCCACGTTATTTAGGTATTTCATGAGCTTAGGATCAGTAGCTACAAGCAAGGTGAGTCCATATTTCTGCACTCGAGTAAAGGTTTCAGATGGATCTAGGCCATGCTGATAGGAAATGCTGTTGATGCCAAATGAGAACTCAGGCCATGATTTCCGCGCTCCCGTGAAGGGAGACGCCTTGCTCCCAGGAGAGCTATGGTGCCATGGCCAGGTCTGCAGACGCCGTGCAAACCCACTCACAGTTGGACCGCAGGGCCAGAATTAAGTTCTGATGTTGCCAAATGTATTAGTCTTTTCCTTTATGTTTTTTTTCCCCTTCATATGTCTTTAAAGATGGCTTTGCTTCCCCGAAGTTATAAACACACTGTTATATTTTATCTAATACTTCTTTGTTTTTTCATGTTTAGTTCTCTAGAATTATTGTGGAATTTATGGTTGTGAACAGTCTGTGTGAGAATTGTGTGAGGGAGGTAGGATCTAGGTCATTTTTTCCCAAGTGGATACCCTAACACCATCTATTAAACAGTTAATTGTTTCTCAGGTGATTTAAAGGGCTTCCTTTAATGTGGAATCTATAAACGAACAAAATAAATGAACAAACAAAACAGAGACAGACTCATAGATACAGAGAACAAACTGATCGTTCCCAGATGGGAGGGATTTGGGGGCTGGGTGAGAAAGGTGAGGGATTAAAAAGTACAAACTGGTAGTTACAAAAATAGTCACGGGGATGTGAAATACAGTATGGGGAATATAGTCAATAATATTATAAAAGCTATGTATCGCGTCAGATGGGTACTAGACTTATGGGGGGGATCTCTTTACAAATTATCTAAATGTCTAACCACTATGCTGCACCTGAAACTAGTATAAATAATATTGAATGTCAACTATAATTTTAAAAGGTATATTCATGTGGATATAAAGTACAGCATAGGGAATATAGTCAATAATATTGTAATAACTATGTAGAGTGTCAGATGGGTAGTAGACTTACTGGGGTTATCACTTTGTGAGATGTGTAAATGTCTAATCACTATGTTGTTTTGTACACCTGAAGCTAATAAAAAAAATAAAGGGCTTCCTTTATCCTGTACGAATTTCCACATATACATAGAACTGTTTCTGGCTCTCTAATTTATTCCAGTTGTTAAATTTCTTTATTCTTACACCAATACCACACTATTCACTATAGCTTTATAACATATTTTGGTAAAGCGAGCTCCCTCATTGTTTTTTAATTTTTATTAAATGTATTTGGGGTGACATTGGTTAGTAAAATTACATAGGTTTCAAGTGTACAATTCTATATCATCTATATATTAGTGTGTGTTCACCACCCAGAGTCGGTTCTCCTTCTATCACCATATATTTCACCCCCTGCATTGTTCCTTTTCAAAATTGTCTTAGCCATTGTGCATTTTCTCTTCCAGGTGGATCAGCTTATCAAGTTTCCTGAAAAATTGCTTTGGAATTTTGGTGGAGAGTACACTGAAATTATAGATTAATTTGGGGAAAACTGGCATCTTTTATTATATTGAACCTTTCCATCCACAATCAGTGTATTCATCTGCATTTATTCAAGTCTTCTTTAATGTTCAGTCAAGTTTTATAGTTTTCTGTCAAGGTCTTGTCCATTTCTCATTGGGGTTATTATTGTACTAGATTCTTTAAGGTTTAGAACTTTCTCTAATCCCGTCCTTCCAGTTCCTCAGCCCTACAGATGGCCTCAGCTGATTAATTATTTTTGCTCACATGATTAATTATTATTATAGGTTGCACACATTTTCTAGTGGTTCTCAAATTGCATCTTGCAAGTGTTTCCTCAACTGCAGGGTAAACTCCTAAAAGGCCAGGCTGGGGATTTAATTCCTGCTTGGGGAGGGAGGCCTGTGTTAAGTTGTGGGGCGGGGGGGATCTATTGCTAAGAAGGAAGGGAGGAGGAGAGGGAGTGGGGTGGTCCAGGGCTCAGAACTGGGAAAAGGAAGGAGCCCGTTCACTTGGTCATTGGGAAATGGAGAAGCTGCACCTCTGCGGGGGGAAAATGGTCTCCTTTCTGCACCTTCAGTGTGTGTGTGTGTGTGTGTGTGTGTGTGTGTGTGAGCGAGAGAGAGAGAGAGAGAGAGAGAGAGAGAGAGAGAGAGAGAGAGAGAGAGAGAGAGAGAGAGATCCCCCGCCATCACTGTTCCTTGGCAGCCTCCCACGTTTTCCAAAGCAGCTCCTTGCTAGCTGCCTGGGTTCGGAGCCCAACTCTACCACTATTCCCCTGTGATCTGGGTGATAAAGTACCTCTTAGAAAGTTGCTATGAGCATTCAAGGAGACACAGCACACAGCCTGATTCACAGTAAGCATGCAATACATGGAAGCATCAAAAAAAAAACCACTCATGCATTCCTTCATTGGCAAGGTAAACATTCCAATCTGAAGGAAAGGCAGGAAAAGGCTTGGACTGTTTCAGACGCAGAGAGGAAGCAGAAGGTGTGTGTGTGGGAGCTCTAGTGGGAGGCAGGCTGGGCAGGGTCCAGGTCCTATGGGGGAGCTAGTGAAGGGGAGTGACACGATCTTCATAAACAGGCTGCTCTTCTGAGAACAGTGGTTGGAGGGATGAGGCAGAACTGTCCAGCTGAGACACTGGGGCTATGAGCTCTCGCACACCTGTGAGCAGGCACACGAGTGTGCGTGTTCCGAGGAGCTCAAAGAGCATCACTGTCTCAAGCATCATCACCGTCTCTCCAATATTCGTGGGTCACAACCAAGAAAGAGCTAATTGTCCATTTTAAAGCTAGAGAAGCTGAGTCTAAGAGAAATGACTTACTCCTCTTAAAGCCAGGCAGAAGCAGGGTGAGGGTGAGTTTTGCCGCTTGAAGAAGTGCTTGCGGAGGCCATCACTCCATCTACTTTGGGTATCAGTCCCAATCCTCCCCCTTTAGCTAAGGCTCAGCTCAAATCTCTCCCCTCCCAGAAGTCCTCTCTAGTCACCCCAGCCCACTGGGCTTGCTGTCTCTGTCACTGGTATGTTTTGGGATGGTCCCCTTGATCGTGGCTGGATGGCTATCCGTCCATCCAGCCATCTTTGCACCCATCTATCCACTATCCAACAGTCACTGAGCCCTACTATGTGCCTGGTCCTGGGCCAGGCACTGGGCTGTTGGGAGATGGTGCAGGTACCTCTATAGCCTAGAGTGTGTTATGGGTGAATTGTGTCTCCTCAAAATTCATATGTTGAAGTCGTAACCCCCAGTACTTCAGAATCTGATCATATAGGGTCACTGTAGATGTCATTAGCTAAAATGAGGTCATTAGGGTGGGCCCTCATCCAACATGAACAGTGACTTTATTAAAAAAAGGGGGGAGGGATGGTGGAAATTTGGACAGAGACAGACAAACACACAAGGAGGACGCCATGTGAAGATGAAGGTAGAAGCTGGGGTGATGCTTCTATTAGGTGGGTACAAAAGGAATTGTGGTTTAAAAGGTTAAAAATAATTACAAAAAACGCAATTACTTTTGCACCAACCTAATACAAGTGAAGAAGTGCCCAAAATTGCCAGCAAACCTCCCGGAGCTAGGTGAGGGGACTGCGATAGGTTCTTCTGCACATCCTTGAGAAGGAACAACTCTGCCTGCACCCTGATCTCAGACCTCCAGAACTGGGAGACAGTACCTTTCTGTTGAGTAAGCAAGCAAAGTTTACGGCACTGTTACAGCAGCCCTGGTACTAATGCACTCTGGTAGGAGAGGGAAGCCTGTGTGAGCCCACCTGATCTGGACTGGAGGTCAGCAAGGGCTTCCTAGAGGTCATGCTGAGCTGGGCATTGAAGGGTGGGTAGGAGTTTAGCAGGCAGAGATGTCAGGAAGAGCATTCTAGGCAGAGGACAGAACACATGAAAACCTAGGAGGAAGCATGAGTGTGTATCAGAGATCCTTTGGATTTCCCTCCTTCCACCTGCCCTGCCCAAGCATCTGAGGCCTGGAAACCCATGTGACATCCTTTGCTGCAAGATAATAGAAAAATAATTCTTTCCAAGAGGCACCTTGGGTCCTGGTGGTGACATCATCATTCTCACCGGCAGGGAGTATTCACACGGTCATACCTATGATGGGAGAGTGGCCAGGTGGGCATAGGCAGGGCAACCTTCTGGCATTGTCAGGATGCAAGTCCTGATGACGCTAGGGGCCCGTCTCACAGCCCTGCAGGACACACACTACCCTGGGAGGACACACACTCAGTCACATGGCCTTTGGTACAAGTACTTTATTTCAATTACAATAGTGCCACACCAAAAACTACAGTAGCACAAAACAATAATACAAAAAATAGACTCCCAGCTCTAAACCCCATGTCCATGTACCTGCAGAGGAGCCAACCTTTTGGCTCCCTGGGCTTAAGGCGAGGGGGTCTCTCCATTCCTCCAGGGCTGGGCCCCACGTCCCCTCCCTCGCCCCCCCGCCACACACAGCACACCCTGAAGCAGCGAGTGCGGTCTACATTCCCTCTGGCTGGACTCTCAGCCCTAGGACACTTGCTTCCGGCTGGAAGGTCCCAGTCCATGGTGCTGACAGACACTCTCAGGGACTGCTGACCGCCCAAAGGCAAGGCCGGAAGCAGGGGGGTAGGGGGAGAGCAGGCACAGGGAAGGCACCAGGGCTGGGAAAGACGACTCTATGTGGCAAGGTGCGTATGGCAGGCTCCTGACTCGAGCTCCTCGTCTGGCTCCTGTCCGACTTTCCTCAGAAGAACTACCAGGCCTGCTGCTTGTGGGGACCAGGGGCCTCATCAGAAACCCACTTCCAACACCCCTGCTGTAGATCCGGGGCTGAATGGAAGGTGGGTGACGCAGTGGCTGAGCTTTGCTCCGCTGGGACATGGGGGATCTGGCTTCCTGGGCAGGGCGAGTGCCTGTGTGAGCGGGGCCTGGCCAGGGGGCCAGAGATGCCCAGATGGCAGAACCGTGGCTGGCACTGGCTGCTCCGGCCTCAGTCCCAGTTGTCTGCTTCCCCAGATGACCAGAGGGGACTATGATTAGCTCCACTTGGGGGAGCTCCTGAACTGTGCACTCAGGGAGGGGCTGCCATTCCTGGTCCCCTGACACCACAGGCCAGACTGACCGGGCTGGGAGAACCTTCTCCTCGTGGCCTCCCATGACTGAAAACATTCCCCAAGAAGAAGATTCCAACTGGCTACGAACACCGTCTTGTACGTAGACCCCCAAGGGGCTGACGGTGGATGGAGCCCAGGGAAAGTTCAGGGGTCCCTCAGACGCCTGGCCTTGGTGCCCCTGACCCGCAGGCCAGTGCTTCCGCATTGCTGTTAAGAGGCAGCTGTGGGTAGTGGGATAAGGGGTATGGCCTTAGGTTCTGGTCAGGACACTTGGGAGCTTCACTGAGGAGCCAAGGGGCCCTGGGAGTGAGGGGCTGTCTCTGTGGGGTGTGCCCAGGGTTACAGCCTCAGATAAGGCACTAGAGAAGAGAGGGCGGGGATGGCTGCAGTCCCGGGAGCCAGGTCCAGGCCGGGCTGTGGAGACCGGAGTTCTCAGGGAGGATCTGGACCCTGTGGGTGATGAGAGCTGTTTTCTTCTTCCTCCCCTGGGGAAGAGGGGTCGGCAAGGCAGACCCTAAAGTGGCTGGGGGTGGGGGCATGGCTGCAGAGAGGCAACAGGCCCCTGGGACAGACATGGGGCAGCCGAAAAAGGAAGGACAGAAAGAGGACATCTATGGCACAGGAGAGTATGTCTGATGGACAGAGTGGGGGTTTCTCAAGCTCACAGGACTCCTGAGGTCCAGATCCAGGGTACTCGGGAACCGCAGACTGGGTTTGAAGGCCCTGACCTAGCATCCCGCTGCTGCAGCCATCAGCCCCCTGCTGTAACTTTGGGGATCAGACCTGTCTTGATGGGGCTCCCACTGTTGGACTCTGGGGACAGAGGCAGGCACTCTAAGAGGGGCGGCCAATGAGCTTGGCCTCCCCGAGTTGGCCTTTTCCTCAGCCTGGCCTCCATGCCTGTCCTCTGCACCAGGTGACCACAGAACCAGGTGATGGAGGGAGGCTGAACTCCTATATCCCAAGGGCTGAGGCAGCTCTCTCTTGGGGGACCTGCTCACTGGCCTGGGGATCACTGCTGAAGCCCAACCTTGCAGGGAGTAAGGAAGAGAGAGGGGTAAATCAGTGGGGCTTCCCTTGTCCACAGGTTATTTAGAAAAACAGAACATAATAAATATACCAATCCTTCCCTTAAAAAAAAAAAAGTGTTTTAAATGCATTATTTCCCTGAAGATTTCCAGTGTATTCCACAATGTTTAAAAAATAGTTTCCCCAAAAATATATCTTTAAAGCATTTGACACAGTGGTATTTGTGGTGTATCTGGCGCTGGATGTGGGCATGGGGCCGTGTCCCATTGCCCTTGGTGGTGTGGGTCCCAGGCCTGGTGAGCAACCAGCCTGACACCCAAATGCCCGTTAGAGTTGACACACGCGTGCCTGGGATGACAGGGTCTTCACAGGGGATCAAATCTCGGATTATGCTAAGAACCCACATCACAGGCTCAGTTCTAGCTGAAAACTCTCCAGTGCAGGGTAGGGGGCCCTGGGTGGCCAAGGGGGCTGGGTGACATCCTGGGCACTGGATGGAGGGGGCAGCCTTGTTGGCTCCACCCTGAGGGCTTGTCCTCAGCCCCTCCCCCTCCTCGGTCTGAGCTTTGGGTGCTTTGCCCCTCACCAGACTTCACACTTGTGCTGCGGGTTCATGGGTGAGCCAGGTGGGCAGCGGAAGTGTTCGGAGAACTCCTTTGAGTTGGAGACGGAGCCGATGACCCGGAAGCGGGAGGGGCTGTGGGGATCAGTGATGAGGCCTTCGTGGGTGCTCTCAGGCGTGCGGACGGAGCACCAGACCTTTGTGAGGGCAACGGAAGAAAGGGCAGGGTCACTGCGGGTGGCCGGACTGGCCCTGTCCACGCCCACTGAGGAATGAGCCCCCCGCCGGGTTATGAGACCCCTGGGAGTCACAAGGGCCTGCCAAGTGGGTAAGGGAGAGACGGTGGGCTCACGTGTCCCCTAGCCTAGCATGCTCTACTGCAGTGGTCTCCACCTGTGTTCCTGCCGCCATGACATACTCGCTGCCCTGGGCACGTGCATGATTAGATTTCATCGGAACAAAGGATTTGGCCCCAAAACCAGTTTGAAAATCTCAGATTGGGCCCAGCTCACTCACCTCCTGGGCACAGCAAACTGCCTAATGGCCTGGGGGTTCTGGGCGCCAGCAGAAGGCTCTGTGCTGAGGGCCAACTCAAGGGACAAGCTGGGGTATCGGGAGTTGAAGAAATTTCTACAGCCCCAGAACCACAAGGGGCCTCTGCGATCACCTTTTCCTCTCATCTACCTGATGCAGGAATCCTTCTTACTAGCATTCTTGGCCCTTCCAGGAATCTAATGACAGGAAGCTCGCTTTCCTACAGAAGATAGCTGTTCCCGGATGGCCCAACGAGCTAGGAAGTCCTCAATTGAGGGGAACTCGCCTTTTGGCTCTCAGCGCTCCTGAAATATCACCATGGAAGAATGTGCCCGAGGTTGGCTTTTTCCTAATGTACTCACCTGCGCAAAGCCCAGGAAGAAGAGCTGGTTATTGGTAAGACCGAGGGTGGGCAACGTCTGCTCAGCCCCGTTCTTCTTTACCCAGTTCTGGTACGCCTGGGAGGACAGAAAACAGAGCTCAGGGCTCCCACCACACAGGAGAAGCAGGGTGGCAATGGAGGAGCTAGTATGGGAGATCTTGGGAAGTTCTACCCTGTCGGTAGAACTGGCTTCTGGGCGTCTGGGCGTCAGCTCTGATGGCCCAGCAGGAGGAGCCGCCTTCTTGATCTGTAGTCATTCTGAAGGCGCGTGCATTCAACCCTACGGCTTTAAATACTGTCTCCCTGCCGATGGCTGGCAAATGCATACTTCCAGCCCCAGGTTCTTCCCTGACTCGTATATCCAACTGCACCAGCTGGACCTCCAAGATGCATCTCCAACTTAACATGGCACAGATGGAACGATCGGTTACACACACAAACACACACACACACACACACACACACACACACACACACACACACACTCTTTGCCCATCACTATAAATGGCACCTCTAACGACCTAGCTGCTCAGGCCCAACTCCCAGACCTCTTTGAATCTTCTCTTTTAGTCAAAGCAAACACCCCATATCTGACCACTCTCCACACTTCCCATTGCTCCAACCTATCTGTTGCCTGCATAACCTCACAATAGCTTTCTAACTAGGCTTCTTGACTCCAACTCGTCCAATTCCAATCCCATCCTGACACAGGAATTAAGTCATCCTTATAAAGCAGGAGTTGGCAGAGGTTTTCTGTGAAGGGTCAGAAAGTAAATATTTTCAGCTTTGGAGGCCACATGGTGTCTGTTGCCACTACTGAATTCTGACTTTGTCGTGTGAAAGCAGCCACAGACAACATGGAAACGGATGGGCATGTCTGCATCCCCCGTTTTTATTTACAAAAATTGGCTGAGGGCTGGATTTGGCCAATGGGCTGTAGGTTTGCTGATCCCTGTTCTAAAGGATAAGCTGGACCACGTCATTCCCCATTTTAAAACTCTGCAGTGACTGTCACTGTAACCAAAATAAAACCCCCGCGCCTTGCTCTTGTCCTGGCCACGCCTCCAACCTTACCTCCCTTACTCGGCCCTGCACTCCCTCCTCCCTGCCCCGTCCTTTTTCCTGTCCTTGAACATGCCAGGCTTGTGTCCGTCTTGTGGCCTCTGTGCTTCTTCCCCAACTTTCCCTGCCTCGTCCTCATTTACGTCTCAATTCATATCTCATCTCCTCCAGAAGGCCTCCCCTAACCATCGCCCCACTTTTCTTGATGACGTTGCCCTATTTTATATTGTTCATCTTATCAGTACCTAAATTATCTTATTTGTTTCAGTATGTCTGGCCTTTCTACCTCCTCCCTGGCCCAGTAAAATTGTGACTTTCTGAGAGCGGGACCTCTGTCTGTCTTGCCACAGAAACTCCAGGGCCCAAAACAGTGCATGGTGGGTGGAAGGTTTGCAATACATGTTCACTGACGAACGGACTTCAGGCAAGTTACCGACTGTTTCTGGGCTCAGTTTCCTCACCTACAAAATGGGCGCTGTGACACCTAACTGTAAAGTTGTTGGGGGGAACTGAGCACAGAGCCCAGCACATGATAAGGCCTCAATAAACAGCACCTCTTAGCATTTCCGCTCTGACTAGCACAGTGAGGAGGAAGTCTGTGTAGGTGATTGACATCTCCTCTTTTTCTCTCGTGGCCTCTGCTATCACTCACTCCCATCCAACTTGGCTATCATTTCTGAGTGCGACTCTGGACCAGGCCCTGTACCCCAATTGTGAGGTGTCATCTTTCTAACATCCCAGGGAGGCAAGGAGTAGGGACGCCCTGCCACAGCATGTTGAGGCTCAAGGAGGCCAAGTACCTCCCTCTAGAACCAGGACTTAACCCGGGACTGGGCCCATGGCCACTGTCCCTGCCCTCCCCTCCTGGGCCCACGGCTGCCTAACTAGCGGTGGTTTCCCTGCAAAGGGAAGAACAGGCAGGTCTGTGGCAGGTCCAGCCCCAGCCCTTTCCTGTGTCTCTCAGTCAGGCGGGACTCAGAGCAGAAAGCCTCCTGTGTGCCAAGCTCTGTGCTAGGTGCTTTCAGACACCCTCTCCATCAGTCCTCACGACCACCCATTTCACAGATGAAGAAACTAAAGCTCCCAGAGTGGCCACAGCTTGCCCCAGCTTGTCTGTAATGACCAGACCCAGGCCCGGGGTGTGTGGGGAGCAGGCCTCTTACCCGATAGGCTGCCTTCAGGCCCCCGTTATCGGCGATGTTCTCCCCGAGGGTGTGGCGGCCGTTCACCGGCTCCCCATTCACACTGTAGTTGCCGTACTGCTCCACCATGCACTCGGTCTGCCGCTTGAAAGCCTCCACGGACGAGTTCTTCCACCAGGGCCGGAGGTTCCCGTCCTTGTCATATTCCCGTCCTGTAGGGTCAGAGGGAAGCGTCAGGTCAAGGCGAAGAGAAGGCAGAGCTAGAACCTGATGCTGCTGATGGCACCTTTCTTCTCAGTGAGAAATGGATTCATCCATCTGTGCCCACCGACTGACCAACCAGCAGTGGGGAGATGCCGCCGGTCTGCGCGCTGAAGGAGCCGGATGAATTAGCCAAACTAGGTGGTTGGGGGTGGGGGGACGCAGGAACATGAGCCAGACAAAGGACCGGCATGTTCAGTTTCAATGGCGCTGGGCTCATTGTCAAGGCTGCTAAGGGCCTCTGACCCTGAGCCCAGGAGGGGTCAATGGAGCCGGTGGCACTAAGGTCAGTCTCCGAGGTCCCACCTCTGTTTCTTGGCCTTGGAGTCCCAAAGGCAGGCGGCACTGAGGAGGATTCTGGATGTTAGCTGGTGAAGAGGGAACTGACCTCAAGCCCTCTGATTGGTGGAGAGGAATATGCTCCTGCTGCCCACTACCCATCCCCGAGAACTGGACACCTTCCAGGAGCAGCATGCTCCACTGAGAGTGTGACAGTCCTCACGATCACAGGCTGGGATCATCGTGCCTATTTTACAGACAAGGAAACAGGGGCTTGGAGAAATGATGGGACTTGCTAAAGGTCGTACAACTGGCAGTTGGCTGGGCCAGGATTTCAACTCAGATCCTTCTATTCCAAGGCTAAATCCCACAGATGTGAAGGCAGCAAAAGCAGAAGCAGTGGGGCCAGGAAGCTGATGAGCCCCAGTTGACGGGGACCCCAGGAACCCATACCTTGATCATCAAAAGCATGAGTCAGCTCATGGCCCACGACGACACCAATGCCACCAAAATTTAAGGCCCTGGAAGGGAGGACATGAAGTTAACAGTAACGCCACGAAGGGAGGGACCATTGCTTCCCTGTCCTGGAGACGGAGCAGAGTCCCACAGGGCTCTGTGGGGACATGGCTGCAGCCTGCGCCTGAAGCTAGTCGAAGGCTGGGTGAGACGGCTGTGGTCAGCCTGTGCCACTAGCCGCCAAGCACGGTGCTAGAGCTTCACAGAACTGCGCTGCCCTCTTTGGTCATCTCAAAAGCGTTAGTCATTAGCAACCGACTCTACGTAAGCAAGCAAACGGAGGCTTGGCATGGTGCAATCACTTTGCCCCAGGGCCACACAACAGTCAGCCAAGCCAGGCCTGGGTGGATTTCCTTTCCAAGCCGGTGCTCTTACTCTCCCCAACTCCCCCGCTGGGACTGTTCTAAAACACTGATGGAGGGGCATTCCCATCCATCGGGGCTCCTGACTCCATGACACGCCCCCACATTCCCACTGTGCGGGGGCTTCCAGATCCAGGGCGATGTTCTTCCCTCTGCAATTTCCCTGTAAGTCTCACACAGCCTGAGCCAGTGAGATCAAAGAACTGTCTTGATCATGTGGTCATCTGTGGGCCACAGGGCTGGGCTGGGGATCCGCGGTGGGGCAGGGGAAGCAGATGGGGCGCCAGCACCACCAACATCGTACTTGGGTGAAGAGCGGGTGTAGAACGGGGCCTGCAGGATTCCGGCCGGAAACACAATTTCATTCTTGGTGGGAGAGTAGTAAGCGTTCACCATGGGAGGGGTCATACTCCACCTGCAAGCAACACACACGTGAAAAGACAGGCACAGCTGCGGGGGAGGCAAGTGGGGACAGCCCACCTGGAGGGTATCAAGAGCCTTAGAAATGTGGCTTCCCCTTGACCCCTGGCCCAAGTGCACACAAGAACATTCATAGCAGCCCTGTCTTTGAGAGGGGAAAACTGGAAAACACCTAAATGTCTACCAATAAGGGATCGGTGAAATGTGGTGTCG
The DNA here is from genome assembly GCF_057876585.1 of Rhinolophus sinicus. Taxonomy (NCBI): domain Eukaryota; kingdom Metazoa; phylum Chordata; class Mammalia; order Chiroptera; family Rhinolophidae; genus Rhinolophus; species Rhinolophus sinicus. The sequence goes on from NC_142514.1 coordinate 14,347,168, forward strand.
CACCACACAATGGAGTAGAGGCTCTTACAGAAAGCATGATGGACCGTTATATACCGAAAAATCATCAGTCTCCACTCAAAATGTACCTATCAGCAGTTCTCAAAGTGTGGTCTGTGGCTTCCTGGAGGCCGGGGGGCTCCTCAGGTCCCTTTCAGGGGGTCTGTGAGGTCAAAACTATTTTCATAACAATATTAAGATGCTATTTGTCTTTTCCACTGTGTTGACATTTACAGTGATGGTGTAGAAGCAACGGCAGGTAGAACTGCTGTAGCCTCAGCAGTCAAGGCACCGATGGCTGGTCACTGACTTCTTCCCCAGGAAAAAAAGGCCATTTCCACTTAAGAACATCCTCGATGACGTAGCATCATCATTAACTTCATTAAAGCTCGACCCTCAAGTACGAGACCTTTAAGATTCTGTTTGACCACATGGGAAGTTCACGTAAGCACTTCTGTTTTTTTCCCCCAGAGCACCATTTGCACTTGAAAGGACGACTGACAAATTGGTATGTCAGACTTGGGGTTTGGTAGACATCTGCATGAAAATGAATAAGGAGAGCTCTTTGCCTCAAGGAAAATAACTGACACCGTTTGTCACCAATGATAAAATTAAAAAAAAAAAAAAAAATTAGAAGTTTCAAGCAAAAATTAAAATCCTGAAAAACTTGTATTGGCCACCACAAACTTGTCAGCTTCCCAATACTTTAAGACTTCTTAGGAGGTCAGAGGTGATGTTAACAAATGTGGATTTTTGGGGGGATATTGTACAGTGTCACTATTTAGAAGATATGTAGAACTCAGTGAACCATTGTTTTCCAAATAACCAATGCGTGATGTTATGAAATCATGCATGGGTAAAATATCCATACAAATTGCAAGACAGACTGATGGATTTTAGTGTAAACAAGTACAAAAAGTTCACGGATACGGTTTCAGATTCCACAGTGCAATTAGCCTTCAAGAAATTAACACTTGTGGCATTTTGGTGTAATATCAATGAACAATGTGTAGTAGCATCAGAAAAGACTATTAAAATATTCCCCCCCTCCAACTACAGATCTACGTGAGGCTAGATTCTCTTCATATATCTTAAAAAAAAATAAACGCTATAGATTGAATGCAGAAGCAGATATGGGAATCCACCTGTCTCCTATTAGGCCAGACATTAAAGAAGTTTGCAAAAAGTAAAACAATACCGCTCTTCTCATTAAACTTATAAAATAGTTCTTTTTCATAAAACTTGCAAAAAAGTTGATATAATCTCCATCAACAAAAAAGCTTCTTGGGATCCAATAGTTGCTTAAGAGTGCAGAAGGTTAAGGGGGGTGGGGGGTGGGGGGTGGGAGATGAGGGTAAGGGAGATCGAATATATGGTGATGGAAGGAGAACTGACTCTGGGTGATGAACACACAATGGGATTTATAGATGATGTAATACAGAATTGTACACCTGAAATCTATGTAATTTTACTAACAATTGTCACCCTAATAAATTTAATAAAATAAAATTAAAAAAAAAAAAAGAGTGCAGAAGGGACCCTGATGTATACAGTAATGAGACATTTGGCCCCTGGATGATTATTCTGGTGTGGAGGGGAAGGGCCAGTGAGGAGTGGAGTGAGACAGAAAAGACATATTTTCTCCAAAAGCCTATACAGTCACTCTGTTTCCTCCAGGTGAGCCCCACAGAGATGTGTTAAGGGGTGCCTGACGCCATGGAAAGATATTGATAAATTGAAAACATCATATTTATATCCAAATAATCATGGATACATTAATGGGTAGGAGACACAATTTAAATAAAGAATTTTAAGCTAAATTAAAAGACTTTAGATAAATTCGGAACCTTGCGGCAGTACCTGTGCCATATTCTAGAGATTAAAGACCATCCTCTTGCGCATTTAGGGGTAACCTGGTTGAAGACAGGAAATGTAGAGGGAACAGAGATGGACATCCCCTGTGTCCACCAGGGGGCGCAAGAGCCAAAGAGAAGTTGCTTTCGCCTTTTTGGTAAGATTTTTTTCTGCAAAATGTTTTTGCACGGTGGGAGGGAGCTTAGTCTGAGAACTTGTACTGGACTGAGTTTTCTAAGACTGTTAAGAAAACAACAGATACCATGTCTCACTCCAGATGACTTTGATTTAGGAGGTCTAGGGTATAAGCCAGGACGCTGTATTTTTTTAAAAATTCCCTACAGGGTTCTGATGTGCAGTGAGGTTTGCGAACTACAGCTGTTGGGGGCCTATCCAGTTCCCCCCCACCGGTCTCTGTAGGGAAAATGCCCCTGAGAATCCATCACTCCCTGTTACTGAGGAATTAGAGGAAACCAGCCCTAGCTAAGGGCCTCCTCTGTGCCAGACACTCCCCAGAAGTTGTCACACTTGACTAGCACACAGCTCAAAGTGCTGAAGTGGTGGAGCTGAAACGTGGTTCCAGGTCTGCTCAGTTCCAGAGGCCAGGCTACTCTGCCAACAGGCCAGTGCGGGGGACATACAGACTCGGCCAATCCCAGCTCCTGGCTGGGCAACACTTCCTTGGTCCTTGGTTTCTTCCTCTGAAAAGTGAGATGACCCACTTCTCAGAGGGCCCTTAATTACGACAGTTATATCTGGCACATGGTACATGCACCACAAAGACAAGCTCAGCCCAGAGCACCCCCACATGCTGGGACCCGGCGCCTTCCCAGCAAGGCCCAGAACTCACTGGTCTCTGTTGGGAGCTTTCCTGAGCTGGTCAGCAGTGACCCTCCATGAGAAGTTGAAAAACCGCATGGCGTTCTCGAAGTAGAGGTCCGGAACTGCCGTGTACTGGACAAGAGAGAGCAAAGTCACAGGATCAGGGCACGCCCAGGCCGGGAGACACCTCCGACCCTCCAACGCAAAGCCTTCGAAGACTGAGGAAACTGAGGTCCCACCAGGGTAAGGGATTGGCCTGCGGGTCTGAAGCTAGAATGGGGCTGCATGCTCAGGGCTCCTCCCTGGCAGCCTCTCCCCTTCAAGGACACACTGAGAGCTTCCCCCAGGACCGCCCAACACCCTGCTGTGTCACAGGCTGCAGGGATGTCCCTGGCCTTAGGTAGGAACGATCTCCAGCGCTGTGCAACAGAACTTTCTGCGAGGATGGACATGGTAGAAAGTTCTGGTCACATGTGGCTATTGAGCATTTCAGATGTGGCTAGTGCGACTTTTAAATTTAAATTAGTTAGGTTTTAATTAATTAGCCATCTGTGGCCAGTAGCTACCATACCGGATGGTACAGATTTCATACATCAAGCTAGGCTCTCTCTCTCAAACGTCAGGGAACAGGCATTATTGCACACATTCCTCCTCACTCAGCCCAGGCTTTGGGCTCTTTTCAGGTACAAGGTTCTCCCTTAGATCCACTCCAGAGCTTTCTGGCTTTACGACAGGGCTCTGGTTAAATGCTGGGCCCTTTCGGGCAGGACTCTGCACTGCGGGTTCTGCCTGGGCTGTTTCCAGGAGCCCCTGGTCTTCTATTACGACACTCTGGAGCATCTTAAATTACGCTCAAGGAGAAAGGCTGCAGAATAAGTCCCACGTACTAGAAGTAATTTTAATATTCTTAGGTTTTAACTATAACCACGATGAGAGGCTATTATAATTGTAAAAATGCCTGAATTTACAAATTTCAATCACAGAAAGATATAAAATGTTATCTTTCAGGGCAGAAGGACGATCCATTTCAAGGAGTAATTTGCCAAAAGTTCTAACAAGCAGGAATCCATCAACTACCCTTGTTGCCCAAATTAAACTTCGACATGCATTTAGGATTTATGCTTCTTCTTTCCCGTTAGCATTTCAAAGGCCAAATCAGGAGTCTAGGTTTCTCTGGGAAGATGGGGAGGACCACGGGATAGGAGGCAACTCTGGGAAAGAGGAGGCGGTATGAGGGGCTCCATGCTGTACCCCACTCCCTGATGTTTTAGGGGCTCCAATGCTGTCTGCACCTTCTAGGATCTGTTTCCCCCCACTATGTCCCACTTATGAGATGGAGCAAACCACTTCCAGTGGGGCGCGTGGCACTGACTGCCGCTGGTGGCTCCCAGGGAGGCGGGGCCTCCGGCTGGCCCAGGAGAAAAAGGAGCAGGGAATGGCTTCCTTGTGCCCAAGCCACCCCCAAACCCCACACCGCAGCATCTCGACATGTCTGGACAGTCATGCCTCCAGTGTCCCATCTGGACCCAGCCTGCCTCTGTCTTTTCCCAAATGAGGACCCCTGGAGACATTTGAAAATGCACGGGGGGAGGGTGGGGAGCCACTCACGTCGTTGAACACTTTGTCGAGCTCCTTGGGGTCCATGATAAAGTTGGGGTAGCCTATCATGTTGTAGATTGCATCTGCCTGGACAGGAGAGACACAGAGGACAGTGAGCGCCCAGCAATGCTCTGTGGGTGCCAGGCTCAGGGTCTGGGCCAAGCGGACACAGGGCCAGGCTCCTCCCACGTCAGGGCTTTCACATCTATTTCGGAAAGACTCTTCTCTTGCCTAATTTCTACTTATCCTTTGGGTCTCCCTTAAGCGTCACTTCCCAAGGGAAGCCTTCCCTGGCCACCACCCCACCAGACAGCATCAGATGCTTCACTCTCCGTGAGACATGTCACAGGTCCCTGCACGTCTCCCGTGCACACTCAGTGCGGTTTGTTTTCAGACAGTGATCAACGCAATCAGGCTGTCCCTCCACCTGCTACACACTGTCCACCTCCGGGAGGCAGGACAGTATCTGGATATAGTCTCTCCTTCATCCACCCTCCTCTGTCTGTGGCTGCTGCTGCCCTCGGTGCAGGAAGCCTAGCCACCCCCTGCAAACACCTGGCGAGCCTCACCTTCTCCTTGGCTGATTTCCGAGTGTCTTCATCCATCCACTTCAGGGTGCTCAGGCTTTCCTCAAATGCCTTCTTAATCTCCAGGATTATCTCGCTGGCCTGAGGAGACAGAAGCTGAACTAGTAAGGTACGGGTACCCCATGCTGGAGGATGACACGGGGCCAGAGATTAAACTCAGGTCTTGGCTCAAAGCCCCAGGCTTCCAGGTGCTAGGCTAAGGAAGGCGGGGGGGCACAGCCGCGTTCCCGAACCTTGTTCCTCCGAACACTAACGTCCTGCAAGACGAGACCGCACTTCCATAAACAGGGTTCCATAGTCAAATACGCTTAGGGCAAGCTTTGGGAATGTTGGAAAAGTCTCTTTACTATGGGACTATTCAGAGCCTTTCAGGTATAACATGCACTGCAATTCTTTACAGACAGGGTCAGAATATGTAACCATCCTCAGACTTATGGACCACAGAATTCCTCCCTCTTGATGGAACGGGCTTTAAAATCTGGAGAACTCGAGTCCTGAGGGGCAGTTTCAGAAATGCTCTGCTCAGGCTTGAGCAGAATGGCCACTCTCAAGGGCAATGATGTCACAGGCAGATCTGACGGCTGAAGAGTCTAGACCAGGGGAAGATGGAATCGTGCAGCAGAAAGAGCCAAGGGGCTGATGGCTGACAGAACTCTACTCAGATTCTGTACCAGCCGTTCCCAGGCAAGTCACGGAATAAATCTGAGTCTGCCTGCTAACCTTGACTGCAGATAATATTTATGTATTTAATACAAGTAATAAAAACTGTACAATATAACGGCCACCTTTTATTGAAGGCTTATTTTGTGTCAGGTGTTCTTTGTGTGTAATATCTCATGTCATTTCCCCTTTGGGATGGACACACCTACCCCCATGTTACAGGTGAGGTGAGAATATTGTCTCAAGTCACCCAACCAGGAAGGGATAAATCCTGGATTTGAGCTGAGTCCCGGCTGTCTTCATGGGCCTCGCTATGGTGTTTCTCTGCCCATCTAGAACAAACCTGTCACCCACAGAGTAAAAGAATGTCACCCTCTAGACCAGAGCCGCTCTGTCAACATTATCTTGCTAGGTCCTTCATACCCTTGCAGGGGGAGACAGCTGGAATAACCCCGCAGGGCTGTGGTGAGAGGTAAATGAGATAATGCAGGTAAAAGGCCTGGCACGCAATCGTAGACTCACGTTATTGAAAGCTTTAGAAAACAGGACCTTGAAGCTAAGGTCGGAGCCCTGGGCCAGCGCTGGGAAGGTCCAGAGCAGACCGAGTGGAGGCTGTCAAGTTCATGGGGAACTATTGCTGGTGTGATGTCATGGCCCGTGTCCCAGGGGAGGCACTTACTATGTTCTTGCTGTCCTCGGCGAAGGTCTCTTTGACAAACATGGGGCCCAGGGCGAAGCCCAAGTTGTTTTCTGTGTCACTCACACAAAACTTCCAGCGAGGAAGACAGGTCTGGAAACACAAGTGGGAGGGGTTACTCGGACCCGGTCCTTCTTCTTCCCAACCCATCCATCTGGGAGGTAGCGCCAGCTGGGGCCCTTGCTTCCTTCCAGAACTTCAGGGAGACCTTTCCTGACCCAATGGAAGTTATTTTAGGCACTGGACCAAGAGACCACGGACATCCTCATCACTGCCATCTACTATTTCCTGAATGCAGGTGCCAGGCGCGGCACTTCACAAATAGCACCCTATCGAAGCAGCAAAATGAGCCTGGAGGCCGGGACGGTGGGCCCTTGACAGATGAGGAAACAGAAACTCAGCACAGGAAGTAGCTGGTCCAGGGTCCTCCAGCAACTAGAATTCTGCCACGCCTGACCCCATACCCCACACTCTCACTGCTACCTTACCCTGCCTCCTGGAGAAGGCTAAGAATCCTGGTGATAAAGAACCTTGGGAAGTTACCTTGTTTACCCCTGAGCAACCAGAAAACCTTTCTGGAAGGCCAGGATCTCAGCCCCATTTAAAGCCTCCTAGAGAAAGAACCTGCGATAACGACATGGCAGAACTCTATGCATTTGTCTATTCTTGGTCTCACCGGCAAGCCCATCAGCCACAGGACGTCTCCAGACGGGCACCAGATGGGCACCCCTGGGGCTGCAGCCTCATGAAACATGGCTCAGGGAAGAGCACCTACAGCCCCACTCGCTCTCCTGCCCAGCAGCCCTCTGCGGACAGTCTGTATGACCACAAGTGGGGTCCTGCTACTGCTCTGAACCCCCAGAACAACAGGTGGAAAAACCCACCTGGATTTGGGCAGCCTGCTTCATAAGATTCCTCAACTGAAAACAACCCAAATGCCCATCAACGGGCAGATGGTACACAAAATGTGGTATTTTTATACATCAGCATACTACTTGGCAACAAAAAGGAATGAACTACTGATATATACAACATGGATGAATTTCACAGACTTATGCTGAGCAAAGGAAGCCAGACACAAAAGAGTAAGTACCTAGCATATAAATCCGTCCATATCCATCTACACCCACCTGGTGTAGGGTAGGGGGTGTCGATGAGAAAGGGGTACAGGGGAACTTTCTGCTCTGACGACACTGGATAAACCGGTGATGGGTATGTTCTCTATTTGATAGGGGGTGGTGGTTACATGGGTAACCTTGTATTGAACTATGTACTTGATGCATACATTTTATTGCATGTAAATTATACCTAAGTTAAAAAAATTTGGGGGGGGGGCAACCAGTTAGCTCAGTTGGTTAGAGCGTGGTGCTCTTAACAAGGTTGCTGGTTTGATCCCCACATGGGCCACTGTGAGCTGCGCCCTCCACAACTAGACTGAAACAACTACTTGACTTGGAGCGGATGGGTCCCGAAAAAACACAAATAAACAAAAGTTAAAAAAAAAAAAAATTTCTTCCAGGCAAGAAGAAAGGAAGGAAGAAAAAAAGCACTCCAGCCTTCTCTAAATTTAGTCGCCCAAGTTCTTTTACGCTTTCCCACCCCGGTGCCAACTTGAATGTTTTCCCCCTCCCCCAGTCCTGCTGCCCTTTCCCAGTAGGAAAGCCTCCAGCTGGACATCGGATGGACCTGGATCTGGCCAAGGCTGACCACGCAGGTCAGCAACAGGGGGTCCCCTGGGGGGAAGGAAGGGAGGGCCCTGGAGCCCTGGCACCTCTGAAAGACTGTGGGGCATTTAAAGGCGGATGGAGACCACGTGGTCTGGAGCCTGGGAGGAGCCCATCAGTGAACACCTGTGCCACAGTTACTATGAGCCAGGTGCTGCACCAAGGGCTTTATGTTTATGGGGAGGAGTCGTATTCCTGGGGTCCCTGTGTAATAGGGAGACGACGATGGTACCTACCTCCCAGGGACGTGGAGATCACAGGAGTTATATAAGGAAAGTGTTTATCATCATTACCATGGAGAAGGAGTCGGAGGGGAAAGGACGGAGACTACCTTTTGTTGTAAATTAGTTAAGTTGCTACGACTCCTTTCAGTCTTTAAGACTAAGTGTAATCACCTCCTCCTGGAAGCTTCTGTCCACCCCAGACTGGCTGAGGCGCTCAGGGACACCGGGGCGGACCCCTTCAGTGGCCCTCTTCATTCTCTGCCAATCATCTACCTCCCTCACGAGTGCCACAGCTCTGGAGGGTACCGTGGTCACAGCAGCCCCCACCTCAAGGCCTGGCACATAGTAAGTGCTCAACACGTGTGTGTATGGAGTGCACAGTAACAAACAGGCTTACCTTCTTGGTCCCATACATGACTTCCATAAACTTCTCATCAGCATCCTGAAAGCGCTGATCGAGGAAGGTGCTTGTCTTCCGCACCAGGTTCCAGATCATGTAGTTGTTCAGCAGGCTGTGGCAAGAGACCAGGCATGCTCAGTAGTGCCCCAGGCAGGAGGCAATGCAGCACTTCCCCAGCTGACCTCTAGGGGGTGCTCAGACACAGCCTTCTGATCCCAGGTCTTCTTGCCACACCTGCACCAGTTTGGCTCCTTAAAGCTTTCTAGGCACATGGAAGGTTAGCTCTTCCAAGGGCAGAGCCTGGATGTTCTGTTGAAAACCCCTCAGTGCCTAGTGCAACGACTTATACACCACAAATGCTCAATAAATGCTGTTGCTAGCCTCAAATTGGAATGAACCTAAATGTCTGACAACAGTGGAAGGGGTGAGTAAATAATATTTATACTCAATGGAATACTACAAAGCCATGAAAAATGAGATCTGCAGAGGGTTTGGGATGACATGGGGGAAATGCTTATGATAGAGGTCAAGGGAAAAACAGACTATACATCTAGTCACAATGATGGGGGCCAAAAGGAACCACATATTAAAAAATCCATCTCTCTCACTGTCACATCCATACTTACTCTCACCACACGTGCACACTCACAAACACCTCATAAGATCAAGTTTTTTTGCATAATTATAATTTTTTTCTATTCTTAGTTTTCAAAAATCTCTACACGTCTTTAAAATTTTTAAAAATATTATCATATTAACCAAAAACATGAGCTAGTATTTACTGAGTCCCATTCCATGTCAAAGCACTAGGTTAAAACACTTCGCATCGAGTATTTTACTCAGTTCTCACAATAACCCTACATGGTAGGTGCTGTTTATATTCCCATTATAAGGATGCAAATAACGAACCTGAGAAAGGGCAGGACATGTGCTCAAGGCTACAAAGCTGGTAGGCGGGGGAGCCGGGATTTGAACCTGCGCTGGTCACCAGGGCGCCCTGCCCCCACCCCTCCTGCAGCTGGGTGCCCCTTACCATTTGTCGGTGTTGTTGATGAGGGTAGACACCTGCCCGAGGTACGCCTTGTCGTAGACAACGATTGGCTCAGATTCGTTGATCTCCACAGGGTAGAAAATGGTGTTGAGGAAGGGCAGCCAGTTGATGGCAGGGGCCAAGGTCTGGAAGGGAAGAGGACAGCGTGACTCTCTCTGCCTGGGCCATTTCTCCTCAGAGCCCAGGTCTCCGGGGCGTTCTTCTGAAGAAGCTGTCATTGTGCCTTCCATCCTCAGACAAAGCAAAGAGCTGGAGGTGCCCAACAACGTGCTCGGCAGGTGACAAACCGAGGCTGGAGGCCTTTGTTGGAGATGCTGTGGACAGAAGTCTAAGGAGCCAAAACCAACTTGAAATGGAACTAGGATGGAATAGAGGAGACATGGCAGCAGCAGCAACAGTTGGTCAAGCCCCTCCCATGACTCATGTCTTTTCCCAACTGGTCCTTATGACAGTCCTAGGAGGTAGGGACTATCATCCCCATGATCAAGAACTGAGCCCCCGCTGGGCCTGTAAAACGTAGATAGGTGTAGAATCTGGAGCCAAACTGCCTGGGTTCCTGCTCCAGCTCTCTTACTCAGGAGCTACGCAGCCTTGAGTAAGACAACGAACCCGTGTGCCTTGAGAGCTCATCTGAAGAGTGGAGGTCACCATCATACCCACCTCACAGGGTTAGTGTGAGTACAGTCGGTTCTACTCAACATGCGCTTCCGTCACATCAATTAGCTTCTACATGACTGGCTTACTATACGCTGCTAAATTCAAGAATGACAGCGGTATCATGCATCAACTGCTTTGGGGCACAGGTGTTTTTTCTCAGGTATGGGATCTGGAAAAGCAAGTGTAGAGTGATAACCTTCAGCAAGAAAGAAAAAGCTGGAGCCAGCCCAGTGGCTCAGGTGGTTGGAGTGCCATGCTCCTAATGCCAAAGTCTCCGGTTCGATTCCCACATGGGCCAGTGAGCTGCGCCCTCTACAGCTAACTCTGTGAACAACAGCTCTCCCTGGAGGTGCGCTACCATGAGCTGCCAACAACTGACTGCCTCAGCCAGGTTCCTAATACTAGCATGGGCCAGGGAAACAATGGCTTGAACCGGAGCAGGGGTGGGGTAGGGTGGAAGAAGGGGAGAACAAAAAAGAAAGGGGGGTGGGAAAAAAAGGAAAAGCCCTCAGCTCTGCTGATGCACCCACAGGAAGCCCATCAGCTCTATTTTAAGATCAGTTAAAATGAACACCTGCCGGGGGCTCCCCATGGACTCACACCCAGCTTCTATCAGTTTCTAGCAGGTTCACTGCTTCCAGCAGGGCCCACCCTACTGGCAACCCCACTGCTCAGAACTCCCGTCAGTTTGCAGGGTCTCAGTGTCCATTCCACTTCCCACCTGGCAGCCTACAAATATTGTTTTGTGAGTGTTTTGATTACAAAGTTACATGACTTTTTATAAGATTGTGGTCAAATACACATTTAAAATCTACCACCTTAACCCTTTTTATGTGCACAGTTCACTGGCACTAAGTACCTTCACATTGTTATGAAGCCATGACCACCATCCTTCCACAGATTTCATCTTGCAAAACTGAAACTCTGTACCTATTAAACAGTAACTCCCCCTAGCCTTCCCTCCCCCAGCCCTAGACAAGCCCCATTCTATTTTCTGCCCCTATAAATCTGACTACTCTAGCTATGTCATATACTGGAACCATACAGTGTGTTTCCTTTTGTGACCGGTTCATTTCACTTTGCATAAGGTCCCCAAGCAAAGTTGCATAACTTTTGAATGGTCTGCTCTAGTCCTATTTCCCCAGAAATCTTGTCATTTTTGGTTACTTTTTATAATTTACAGAATGCAAGGCTTTTCAGGACTACACATATCATGTTATAGCACAAATACCTCTACATGTCAATCACGTAGAATGCTGTCAGGCACTGAGCAAGCACTCAGTCAATATTAGCCATTGTAATCACTGCTCAAGGTCTCCCCAGAGTGGGCCTGGGCTTGTCCGATTCCAAATTCTGTCCTCTGTTCCCTTGACAAAGGGAAAAGTGCAAGACAAGTGAGGGAAGTGAGAGACGCGTTATAAATGGGCTTCTTACAAACGGTAAGATCAATCCATAATATAAAATTAGACTATAACATCAGCTGAATCTATAACTTGTTTGTAAATACTGACGATGTCTCAGTGATCGGTAGCCAGATAAAGCCTCTGCTTAGCAGACACTGAATCTGCAGATGCGCTCAAGTGATTTTCCTGAGGTCACATAGTTAACTTGTGACTGTGCAGGGCTAAAACTCGTCTCTCTGGTTTGAAAGGGCAGCTCAGCTGCTGGGGAACAAGGGCCTCAAAGGACAGAGGCAAGTGTCTGACAACGGGCTCTCGATGGGGCAGTTGGTTTGTATTCCCACCACGACCTATTGCAGACCTGCCACAGAGCTGGGGAGAGCTGTGCCCAGTGGGCTCTGGCACATGCCTGTCTGCCTGCCTGCCTGGCACAGCAAGATGAGCTGGGAAGAGCCCTGGACTAGACTGAAAAGACCTAGCCTTTCTCTGAAATGGGGACAACAATCCCTACCTCCCACTCCAGGGCTGGCTCCTCTGTGTCCCTGGGGACAGCCTGCTCACAAACTTGAGTTTCCTTTCTCTCTAGTGTGTTCCTTCTGCTCTCTCTTCCTGGCAGGAGCCTCTTGGGCATTTCTGTGGCTGCAAAACTTGAAGTTGTCTAGGTGGGATGGTCCAATAGGGCTCAACACTTAGAGCCACCTGTCTGCATGACCTGCTGGCAAAGACCCCTGGGAAATTGGCCACATTTGCAAAACATCATTGTTTATACAATTAATGAGAGCTTCATAAACTGAAGGCAACTGGAACTCTCTGATCAGGGTACAGATAGTAGGAGGAGATAAAGCTCTATGTACTTAACACAAGCCTGTTCCTTTAGGGACAGCAGGTGTTCTGTGCAGGTAAATTCCCACAACTCTGAGACAGGGTATGTGTTGAATACCAGGATTTTCACATTTTCAATCTCTATTCCTTTCGTGAATGTCTACTTTAAACATCTGTGCCTGGGTCCGTCCCCAAAGAGGTGGCCGTTTTAATGGACTAGTACATTTCACTTGTGACTCAAATCCTTTGAGGCACACCGATGAGCTCTATTTGCCCCACGCGCAGCCAAAGAGTACTGCTGGTCACCTACCAATCAGCTCAAGGAGGCTTGCAAAGTGGGAGAGAAAAGAAAGATGCTATCAGGCTTTATCTCAGTTGGACAATTTAAAGGGGATGGGGCCCATTCCCAAACACCTTTTGGTGGAGAAGGTCCTAGAAAGGAATGGAAGGGTCTCCAGGGCCCCAGAGAAGTGACAGAAGGATGTCTGATTCATGGCTCTGGATTCTCTCTGAGGGGCTAGCCTAGAACCACACAGTGAAGGCTGGCGCTCCTTTCCCCGACCACCTGGAGGCTGGGAAGAAAACCAAATTTCCAGATACCAGGGACCAACAAGACATTCTCTGTCCAAGGGCGGAATGAATCAAATTGGTTTTGTGCTGGAGACACGAGACATGGGCCGGGATCACCAATAACAAAGGCATAATACTAATAATGATTACTAAAATATACCTGAATTGCACATATCAGTTTACACAATGAAATCTCATCATCTCACAACCCCACGAGCAGGCCAAGCAGAGATGCTTATCCAGGAGACAGGCGTCAGGGGTCCAGGACATCTTCAAATGTCAGACATAATTATTCTATATGTACCTATGCTCATTTCTTCTGGGAGACACTCCATAGTTTTCCACCTGTTCTCAAAGGACTCTGTGACTTAAAGTTAAGAACCACTGCTCCTTGTGAGAGCAGGGGATGCCTCGCATTTGTTTCTTCATCTTGGCGCACAGCAGGTGTGAATGAAAGTGCAAAGCCCCGTTTTACAAGGAAGGAAACCAGGGATCAAAGAAGAGGTTGTGTGACTTGCCCACGGTCACACAGCTCGTGGCGAGTCTGGGCGGGAGCAGTCTTCTGACCCCACGTCCAGGGCTTACACCACTCCAGGCTGCTGCCTCTGCTAAAGTCCTCCCTCCGTTGGCAGCTCTGCAGCTAGGAGGGAGGAAAGGACTTTCCTTTCTTGTGTGGAAGAACAGAGCACAAGCAATGGTGACAGAATGCCTGGGGGCAGAACCTGATAGCCATGCTGGGGCTCATGTGAGCAGGGCTACAGTACCTTCTCCACCACGCCCGGGGTAGTCGGTTGGCATCATGGCCACCGAGGCGGAGAAGGGAGCTCAGGGACTGCTGGGTGCCTCTCGAGCGGAGAACTGGGCAGCTGGAACAAGCCAAACCACACTGCACAAATAGCACCTCTTTCAACCTCCTGGCCTCAGAGCAGAAAAACAGTGCCAGATGGTGCCCAACACGGGCTGATCTCCCTAGCAACCCACCCAGCACCACTCACCCCAATGCCAGCGTCTCTGGGGACCGAAAGGGCAGCTGACACCCAGAAGGAGGCCAGGTTCTCTTGTTCTCCTCTGCAGCCTTTGCAGGGGCCGCACCTCCACCGGGATACCCAGTCTCACCCATTCATCAGACTCACCTTCCCTGACCTCACCCTACTCCTATTACCCTGCTGCTGCTGCTTCTTTTTTTTAAACTTTTATTTTTTTAAGTGTGTTTTTCCAGGACCCATCAGCTCCAAGTCAAGGAGTTGTTTCAATCTAGTTGTGGAGGGCGCAGCTCACAGTGGTCCATGTGGGGATCGAACCGGCAACCTTGTTAACAGCACCGCGCTCTAACCAACTGAGCTAACTGGCCGCCCCTGCCCTGCTTCTTTTGCTCAAAGCACTCAGCAGTGAGTTTGGGGTGTTTTCTCTTTGGTGGCCCCCACTCACCTGGAAAGAAGGCCCCAAGGTGGCCCCATATTACATTTGTCAAAGGGAGGAAAGGAGGTGAAAAGGGTGGGGATCTCAGTGTCCTTCCATGAAGGAGAAGAAGTGAGCCAAACTCATTTCTGACTCCACGCCCAGGGCTCACACCATGGGCAGGACTTGGCTGGTCAGAGGGTAGAGAAGAAGGGAGGAGACATTTTAGTGGAGTCCCAACACAAATGGGCCAGACACCCTCCCCAGTAGGAGAGCAAGACCCAGCCAAGCATTCCCGGGAGATGGCAGGAAACAGGAAGACTGGCTGCGGCCACTCTGCTGATTTCTCTGTGACCCCGGGGACCTGGGATAAGGCTGGACACCGACACCCTGAACTGGAAGGAGTTTGGCAGGCCCACACACGACCTGTAAGTCCCAAGCAGCCACCAGGGCGCAGCCCGCAGCAAAGGCTGAGCTATGGAGAGGACACCGGCTTCTCAGATGGGTTACGCTCAAGACAGAGAGCATCACAGGTCTGACCCTGATCTGGTTACCCCTCCAGGAGGTCGGTGGGGGTCTGGTCAGAGGCGGAGCTTCCGTGAGCCAAGCCTGAGTCCAGTGCCCAGCAACCCTGCCACTTCGTCCTTGAGCACATCTTCTAACCTCCTGCCTTGGAAAAGGGAGAAGCGATGACAAAACCCACCTCTCACATTTACTGTTTGCTGGACACCAGGCTCGATGTGCTTGGTGCTCGAGAGATTGGAAATGCCCAGTCAATGTGAGGTATTATCATCATGAGCACAGAGTCTCCCCAGGCAACTGGTGTTATAGAAAAGCAGCCTGGCAGAGGGCAGGAGACTAGCTTTGGAGTCACTGCCTGTGTGGCCTTCAGCAGGTAACTCTACCTCTGAGCCTCAGTCAGTTTTCCCGTCTGTGAACTGGGTATCACAACCCTTCCCACTTCAGTGTTGTCTTGAGAATCTGATGAAGTGGGTGGGAAATCCGCAGCCGAGCGCCCTACATCCTGCAGCCCTGTGGTGGTCCTAGCCTCCACATCAGTGGGAGGTCAAGTTACCTGCAGCTCGGCCGCCGTCACTTTGTGGTAGATGAGCTCCTCGTCCCGACGCTTCTCCTGGGGGATGGTGATGTTGGCCAGGGCTGTCTCGAAGTCCAGGACCTGCTGCATCTGCAGCCGGATGGCGTCCTCATCGCCTCCGCCCAGCAGCTTCCCCAGCTGGACCATGTAGTTCAGGTATCCTGTCAGCACCTGTGGGACCCAGCACCCCCAATCTGTCAGTGACTGCCACTCACTGCCCACTGGATAAGGGTGGCAGGGCCAGCCGCGGCCCTGTGCAGGGAGCGAGGGGGCTGGGTGCTTTGCCCAAGAACCTGCTAGAAACCAGCTTCAAGAATGATTTTGGCAATGCACCACGTCACCGGCTCCCTGTGGCTCTCAGGACAAAGCCCACAGGTCCCCACGTGGGTTGGTCCCTGATGTCCCTCATGTTTGTCATCCTCTCCCTGTTTGTCACATGAGAGCCACCAATGGCGCCATCTTTCCGTTCCTCGAACTTACTTTTTCTGAATTGCCGTCCTCTACCATGCCCCCAGATCTGAATTAGGTCCCCAGCTTACTTTCTCAGCTCACTCTTCACTTATCACAATTTGTCATTATGCCTCTAATTGGTGGTTAGTTAATTAACCTCTGCCTCCCCTACCAGACTCTAAGCTCTATGGGGCAGGGATCAGGTCCCTTATTCACCACCATCTCCCTAACATCAGGCACTTAGTAGGCGCTTGCTCAGTACAAGTGGATGGAATGATGGATGGATAGATGACGAACCTCAGGCAAAGTCTCCCCGGGACATCACGAGAGGCAGCCAGGGGGACAGAAAGGCGTGGGCTTTGTAGTCAGTGGGTCTGGATGTGAATTTCAGCCTGACCACTTACAGGCTGTGTGACCCCGAACAGGTCACTCAGTGTCTCTGAGCCTTATTCCCGCCTCTGAAATGGGCAAAATTAATACCCATGTGACAGATGAGGCAAATAAAAGTTTCGAGATGGTCACCATGTTCAGGGAAACTGCAGGGCCAGAGGTGATGTGTACAAAAGGCCCAGCACCCACAAATGGTAGTGGCTGTTATCGCTACTTCGCTCTAGCATGGGGACAAATGACACCCCTCCCCTGCCAGGGACTCTCCTATCAGGTAAGTGACACCTTTGTGTTCCTCTAGCTTCCAAGACCTGCACAGGTGTGAATACTGAGAGGCCACCCAAGGGAACACACCATGGAGAGCAGTGGGTTGGGGGTGGGAGTCACTCTCTCTGAAGGGGCCCACTCACCTTCTCATTTTCGGTTTTGTTCAGGTAATAGTCCCTTGAGGGTAAGCCCAGGCCAGACTGGTCCACCTAGAAAGAAAGGCAGGAGTGAGAGGGGACCTGCACACCACATGGCCTCCACCCGGCCTGGGGACAGCTGGCACACGGCAACAGAGGACCAGCTCAGGTCCAAGCAGGAACACGAGCTGGTGGCTGAGGCCACCCCTAAAACGGGCCCATCCGGGGAGGGGACAGACACATGGGGCTGCATTCCTGCCCATTCATGTGGTCAGCCGCAGAGATTCTGGGCCCTTCAGAAGGGCCATACGGAGTCAGTGACCCTCCTCTTTAAACACCTCCGCAGCCCGGCAGAGCATCTGTACTTCATGAAACATGTCCTCAGATGGTTAAGAGCCACTCACAAGTTGGTTGTAACCTTGGTCAAGTTACTGAACCTTTTTGACCCTCAGGTTCTTTATCTGGAAAGTAGGGAAAATGACATCTAACCCTCAGAGCTGGGAAGGGGATTCAAGGAGAGAGGGCCGGTAAAGGGCTTGCAAAATGTGGGGAAGGCAGAGAGGGTCAATTCCCGATAGCCACTATCAGAGCCTTATGGCCACACCTTGACAGACCAAGAGCAGATGTTATTATAGTTCATTTGATTGATAAGGTTATCGCAGCTCAGAGAGGTTGAGGCACTTGTCCAAGGTCACACAGTGATTAAGTGGCAGACATGGGTGGGAACTCAGCCTTCACGAACCTCAGCTTGGGGTTTCCCAGGTGTGCTGATGCTCAGTCTGGGGCAGGCTCTGGCAGGAAGAGATGGACTCAGAGCCATTCCAAGCAGAGCCGCAAAGGCCAGAGGCGAGCAGGGCAGACCAGGACGTGGCTCCAGTTGTGCCCAGGGACTGACATCACTCCTGGAGCCCACAGCAACCAATTACAGCCTACCCCAGGACAGCAAGCAGCTTGCCCTTTCAAAACGTCTTGCCTGTAAAGATCTCATGGTTGGGAGCCTCCAGCAATAACCCAGGCTTAGAAACCAGATGCTTGCCGCCTAGGGCAAGTCTCCCCCAGCCCCAGGAGTGGCTAAACTCCAAACAGGCCATGAGGTCACGCCCCTTCCTGTTCCTGGGGTTCCGGGCCAGCTCACCTGGATCACATTGCTGTTGGAGTTCTTAGAGTCGGCACTGACGTAGACGGAGAAGAAGGGCGAGGTGCGGTAGTGAGAGGTGACCACCTGCAGGGTGTCCTGGAAGTTGTTCTTGTCCCAAGGCCCTGTGATGTTCCAGCCCCCGAGCTGTGGGAGGGAGAGGAAAGAGGCAGGGGATGACGGAGGTGGCACGGAGACCTGGCTGCAAGTTCTGCTTCTGCAGCTGACTTGCTGTGTGACCCTAGGGCAGCCATCTGACCTCTCTGAGCCTTAAGAGCAAAGTAAAGGGATGGAACTTCATTAGGGGTTTCTGACCAGTGAGCCAGAGATCCCAAATAGAGCAATGACATATCCTAGACAAGCGGGCCATGAATCCTTACAGCAGCTGCCCCCTGGGTGGCTGGGAACGGGGATGGGAAGGAGACTTTTCCGGGACACTGTTCACTTTTTGAATGATGAATCCGTGAATGTAATTCCTATTATAGCATAAATTCAATTGTTCCTATGAAATAAAAAGGTACCATATTTTTAAAAAGATTGATAAGTTATAGTCTACTTTAGTTTCTCTCAGAGTTGAGATTTTTAAAAATCTCTTTGGCCTTCTTCCCCAGTTGGGCATATCCACCCTCTGTGTGTGCCAGGCAGCCTGGCCAGCCTTGGGCGGCCCTTCTCAGAGTGTATCCAACACCAACCAGAAGGTCCCCAGGAAGAAAGACTCGTTCTTCGGCTTAGGAGGACGGGGAGGCCCCAGGTCAGTGGGACCCTCCTCAAAGGGAGAGCTCTGCTTCTGGTCCAAGACTTTCTGTTGGTCCTTCTAGAACATATCCCTCCTCACACACAAACACACCCTTTGAGAAAAAGGAAGCAGCAGCACAGAGAGACATTTTCCCTATAAATACAGCCGCTGTCCCATACACAGATGCACAGACACACATACGAGTACGTGCGACATTTACATCAGATGCTAATACACATTCCCACACAAATACACACACAGACATTCCCACCCACAGAGATGAGCACGCATACATGCGTGCGTACACCACACGTATGTACACACACACACACACACACACACACACACACACACTCACTCACTCACTCAGACAGCCTGAATACACGGCGGCAGACCAGGTGCGCGAGGCAGCGGGAGGTGTGAGGTAGGATTGGGTGTATTAATGCAAATAGTTTAGGCCCTGGTGGTAACTGAGAGCTGGGGAAGCCAGAGGGGCAGGCAGGTAGCATGGGCAGGAGGAGACCTGGGAACTCACCCTCTCAATCAGCTCCATCAGGGGCTTGGCCTTGAGCTCCTCGATCCTGGTTTCATTCATACATGCCCGGTAGTATACTTGGGCCTTCTTTTCTGCTTCACTCACACTGGCTGTGGAGTTTTCTGGAACAAGAGACAGCAGTTTGCAACATGCCCCCATGTGCACTTTAGGTGGCCCTGGGTGACTCCTTCTCGAGACCTTGGTGTTGTCAGCAATAAACAGAGCTAGGACTCTGCCTATTAGGGCAGCGACGAGGAACTCAGTCCGAGCAGGTATACGACTGCCCCTGGGCAAAGCCTGTTAGACCGGAGGTGCTCCCTACTTTTAGCTGACTGCAAATAAGAAGAGAATACTGTGTTTCTCCCCTCCCACTGCTCAGGTTTGCAGACAAGTCCTTGCATTGGCAGCACAGGCCATCCGGCAGGAAGATAGTCTGCTTTCCCCGCCAGCCAATACATGGCCCAAATACCCCCGCCTGGTGCATGGGACGCAGGCCTGGCTTGGTTTTCAGCTCCCACATGGCCTTTCTCATGGTAAAGACTAGAGTTGGACAGAAGCTTTGAAGGCCTCATTCATTAAGAATTTACTTTCCACGTCTTCCTCGGGGGGTTGGGTGTGTTCATCAGACTTCGAGTTGACTCAGGGGGCCATTTGCCACGTCCCTTCCCAAACTCAGCAAGCAGCATCTCAGTTCCTTACACTGAGACGCGGGAGACTTTCTCACCTTTTCCCTGTCCTTAGTGCCCTGGTTTGGAGGTACCTGCTGCCACCTGCTGAAGGCCACATTCCTCCATGTGCACAAGTACTGGGCAGGGTCCCGTCTGTACCCAGTGGAGGTGACCACTTCCTACCGTTCAGGTCACAAAAAAACCTACTATGTGCCAGGACTTCTGTGCCTGAGCCTTTATCGCCAGATCTCACCTGGGTCCCCGCTCCCCTCAGTTTCCTCTGTCTAGCTTGATCCCCCCTGGTGTGGATGAAAAAGGGGCCCCATACTAAGCCTGAGAAGCTCAGGGGAGGCCAGCAAGGTGGGCCCTACAAACTCAGAAACCAAAAGGAACCACATAGGATGGTCTGAACATAAAAATTCCTAAGTAATTGCAGATCATGGTGGGTAGTCACGTCCTAGGCCCGCAGCTTCCTTGACAGAGGTCACTCTTTACCTTAAGTGAGCCTGTCTAACATACCTTTGAAATGTCAGAGCCCTCTTCTTTTCTAGACCCCTGCAGGCACAGCCCGCCACACCAGAGCAAGAGACCACAGAACCCCTCATTATTATCTTGTTCCCTGAATATCATCTCTATGTGCTGTAAATGGTAATTATTAACTATCCTGTACCCACCAATGTAAGAGAAGTATGTGTCTCTCCATTTCACTTTTTATCCAATCCCAGAGACTTCTCCGCTCTGTTTTCTCCCGCCCCCTTAATCTACCACCAATGGATTTCATGTAACCCTCATGTCTCCTCTTTTGAGTCTAATGTATAAAATAAGCTGCAAAACTGCCGTTCTTCAAAGCATTTTTCCAATTGGTTGAGATTTTGCTTCCTGGCAACTGTTGTCAGTTTGGGTCAGATACTCATACACATTCTCTACAGGTTTGGATGGGTCTTATATCCTCACAGCTCCAGTCACTTTCCAGTCGTCTCTCTTGGGCCCTGAAACTCCTTCCTTTGCTTCCTTCAAAGAACCCCGCCCCCAACCCCACCTCCTCCGTGAAGACTTTTCTGGCAGAAGGTCATCCACGCATCCACTCAACAGAGAGCAGACGCTCACCCTGTGTGAGGCTCTATAGGAGCTTGGGGAACACAAAAGACAACGTCCCTGTCCCCACGGAGCTGTTTTTCCAGTGTGAGGACACAGATAACAAATGAGGAAACACATCAAGAAAAAGCCCACCTGGCCCTTCTGCCTGGAACATTGTCAACTCCCACTCAGCCTTCCAGGCATCTCTCAGGGGCCATCTTTCCCAAGAGGTTCACTCATGAAGTCTCTCAACACTGAGCACCTACTGGGTGCCAGCCACTGGGCTGGGCACCAGGTTTTACAGACATAAATAAGACCCACTCCCTACCCCCAAGGAGTTCAAAGTCTAATGGTGAACACCCACCGACATGCAAAGAAATGACCAGACATCAAAGTGCTTTAATTCATGCAAACAGTTTAGAACCCAGAGAAAAGTCACACCCTTGGGTGGGAGAGCGCAGAGTGAGGGTGCTTTTAACCAGTAGAAATGTGGAGAAAGGGCACTGGGTTTGGGGGGAGCTGGAGAGGCTGAGGAAAAGCAAGGAAGCATAAAAGGACATGCAGTTTGGAGGAATCCATGTGGCGTAGCCAGTTGGTGCAAAGGGCACGGGTCAACTTTCCGACTGGTCTAATCAGCTTTCCCAGCCCTCCTCCAGAGAGCGCCCCCTGCCCCCCAGTTCAGCATCATGGTTTTCACTGGTCAGAGAGCATCAGCCCCTGTCTTCCTGAAGTCAGGGTGACAGCCCTGAAGAGGGGGTGGGGTAGTCTGAAGGAATATGCGGCCACAGAGGTCCAGAGGCCTGACTTAGGAGGGGCTATCGAGGGTACACACAGCCCTGGGCACCTCACGCTACCACTGCGGAGCCCTGGAAACACCTGCATGTCCCCCCGTGACCCTATGGAGCACGAGAAGAGCCTCCTGGAGGGGAGGGCAGAACGGGGGAGAGGTGGGACTTCTCCCTGTTACTCAGACTCAGGAGGCAGAACATCAGGAAAAGCAAAGGGGGGGTTCCTTCCCCCCCACCAGGGGCTCTGTTTCTATGACAACACCTCTCAGCAGCTAGGCTCTTGGAAGGGAAAGCACAAATCGTCACTGCTTGGCAGACCCAGGAAGCTCTCACTGTCCACATCTGGATCTGGCCAAGACCTTGAAATGCCAGGGCCATCGCTGGGAGAGGTGCACCCTGTGTGCTCTGACCCACGAGGAGCGCCTGGCACCTCCCTCCCCCAGTGCCCCAAGGCCACCGAGATAAGAGGCCCAAAGAAAAACTCCAGGGACAGCCTGGTTGTGCTCATTACGGGTCAGTTCCGGGCAGCCCTCTCCCCAACACCTGCACATAATCCCCGGTCACCGAGAGGAGAGGGCAAGTGTCCAGCCTCCCTCTCTCCTTTGCTGAGCAGCTGCCCACGACAAATTCACAATCCCTTCCTCCGAGCTCCGCACCCTGGCGTCACCTCCAACTTTCCACAAATCTTATTAAGTTCTATGGTTTGGTGGCTGCCGAGCTGGGTGTGGAGGTGCCATGGGCAAGACAGACACACGTCTGCTCATGTAAGGCCCACAGCCTGATGGGCGAGACAGCCAGCAGCCATATGACAGTCACGAAGGCCTCTGATTACACAGTGGGATGAATGCTATGAGGAGAATGTCCCAGAGACCTTGAGAGAGGCCCAGGGATCCCAGCCTGAGCTCGCAGGATGAGCTCAGCATGGAGTGGACGTGGGGGCTGTGCTCGGGCAGCCTTGCCCACTAGTCCGTGCGCTGGTTGTTCCTGTTCCCTCGGCGATGGGTGGGCACACGGTAGCGTTGGCGAAAGAACAGAGCTCAGTATCTGCGTCTGATAAGGAAAGACACTGTATCTGGGATACAGAGGGTGACGAGGCCGGGCCTGCTGTACACTTGCATGGGGAGGAAATGAGGCAGGTGGGGCAAGAAGGGACAGGAGTGAGGAGCCCCCCAGATGTTAGTGTTCATCCCCCCCCATTGCCCCCCGCTGGCTGGGGCAGACGGTAGGCAGGAGCGTGAGAACATAAAACCCCTCCACTGCTCCACCTGCCTCCCTCTGGCTCACAGAGCCCACAGGGACCACTGCAGCCCATTCTCCCAACTGCTCTCTTTCTCACTCACACAACACCCACTACGTGGCAGGCACAGGGGTGGGGTGAGGGGCTCCTCTACCTCCTGGCCCAGGCCCACCGCACCCACTGTTCCTCCAGCCTGCCACACTCTTCCCTTCACATCCATGTGGTCCGTTCTCTCACTTAATTCAAGTTTCTACTCAAATGTCCCCTCCTCTGAAAGCCCATCCCTTCTTCGCCTCCTCCCTCTCGGGCCCTGACTCCTACTTTATTTTTTTCAAAGTCCGACTCTTCACAACCATATTATTTATTTATTAAGTTGGTACAAAAGTAACTGTGGCTTAAAAGGTTCAAAATAATTGCAAAAACCGCAGTTACGTTTGCACCCACCTAATACTCATTTATTTGTTTCTTGTCTCCCCTGCTGAAATGCAATTCCACAAGAAAAGACTGTCTTATTCCTCACACAACCCCAGCACCTAGTGATGTCTGGTACACAGTCAGTGTACAATATGTAACTGTTCAATGCATGAATGAATGCAGGGGCGTTCTGAGAGCTCCACAGAGAAAGAGCAATCATTTCAGACTGAGGGAGGAGTCTTGGTTTCAAAGCGAAATCAGCCACAGACAGTTTTCTCATTAGGAAAAGCTTGGTTTCCTTTAGGACAGCCCTGCCTGGGTTCATTTCCCAGAAGAAGGTTCTATGCGGCAGGCACGGAGGAATCAACAGGACAGCTCCCAGGACTGAGCTGGGGCCACATTTTGGAGATGGTGGGACTTCCAGGGCCCCAGTGGTCTGGAAATAATCTGGCAGCCCAGGGCCAGACAACAGGGCCTCCTGACTGCCTGGGTCCTTCTTTCCAGGGACCCGAGTTTCAAACACTTCCCCAAAGTCCCAGAGAGGAAAGACAGCACACCATTTAATCAGCCGGCTTCTTCCTTTGGGAGTTTATATTGGAACAGGCTTTCCCACATCACTCCCCGGGAGGAAACAAACGCCCAGGCAGCTGGGCGGCTGCAGGGACGGGGGTTATTGGGATTTCTGTGGCCCCTGTGCTGCAGGGAGACTATTTGGCCAGGAGTATGGGGGTGGAGGGGTGGAGCCCAACTCCACATCAGGGCAGGACCAGCATTTGTTTTAGATAAAACCACAGACTCAGCTCAGACAATCACAATCCTTAGGAGCCCCATCCTATGAGAGGAAGAGGGGAACTGATAAAGGAGGTGCCTTTTTCTACAGAAGAAAGAAAAGAATGATACCATTACCATTTCCTGGTGCCTACTGCAGGCCAGGCCCTGTGCTGAGATCTTTTCACCACCACACTGACTCTCTGAGGTGCAAACCGAGGCCCAGGGAGAAAAAGGAACTTGCCTAGGAGGCAGAGCTAACATGTGGCATGCTGGAATTTGAACCCAGGCTTTCTTCAGCCTGAGAAAATGAACTGCTTCCCCCGCGTGTGGGCGTGGATATGTGTGTGCACCTAGTCATAACAATTTCCACCAGTGGGTGTTAGTAGTATCACGCCCAATTTATAGGCAAGAGATTGGGTAACTTGTCCAAGGTCACACAAGTGAGTGGCTGAGCTCACAAGACATGTGCCTAAGCTTTCTCTGTTTTCCTTTCCTTGCCTGCAGGTTGACTCAGAAAACCAGAGGAAGACCTGAAGCCGTCCGGCTGCCCCTAAGAAGCCCTGGACACCTACTCCCACCCTCAGATCAATTCGTCAATAAGTCCATGTAAGCAGTCCCCAAACATGACAGAAGAGCAGTGCTGCAGACACAACACTGGATAGAAAGCATCTCAGATGCAGATCTTGTCTCGAGTTGCCAGTGTGCACAGCAACATGAAACTACATGAGACAGTTCAGTGCTGGAAAAACAAATCAAAATCAAACCACAAGAGATGTCACAGGGTGACATGATTAATTGCCAAGTCACTGACATGGACAAATTTCATGCTCTTGGAATGGCTCAGGGAGACTGGTGTTAGCGGTAGAAGGAAGGGAAACCTCTCATTTTTTTCTTTATGGAAACTGCGTTGCTCAAATGGTTACAACAAGCAGGCATTAATTTTTTTTGCGTGCGTTAATCTTACAATACAAAATATAGTAAATATGACAGGCACACAAATGGTAACTGTAGCTCAAGTCCAGAGAGGCCCTTTGGCAGCCATGAAAGGCATAACGGAGGGAACAAGTTTGAGAAAAGTCTTGTAGGACTGCGAGGGGTTGGGGAGATACTCTGTGCTAAAACCACAACCTGGAAAGCCTAAGGCAAGGCCCAGCCTAAGAGGTGATCAATCCTTCCCCAGATGAAGTGAGGCCATACTCTTATCTCCCCAAACCAATGAGGACAATCCAAGCTGGCAGCCTGGGTCGGCAGCCGAGTGTCTCTTGGGTGAGGGATCTGTGCCTCATGGAGCTGATGTCACCATCCTCCAGCCAACAGGCTGCAAGGACATGCCACAGTGGCACTTGACACAGTTCAACCCACTGGATACACATCTGCCCGGACTTCCTCTGAGGGGGCTGGGGTGAACTCACTCTTCAGAGAAAGGAGTGGCTTGCCCAAGGTTACACGCAAGCTGAGGCAACAGTTGTTCTGCCTGGCCAGCTGACACGGTCCTTACCGGCCCGCGAATGTCCGTTCTCCTCCTTCCACGTAGGGGAGCCCCCCTAGGCCAGCGTGGACAGCCCGGCCCCTCCCCGCCTGCTCCAATCCCCATTAGCCCCAGCTCCCTCCTGAGGCCTGCTGGCTGACCTCCTTGTCTTGGGGAAGCTGAAACCAGCCTGGCCTTAAGCCCAAGAATGCACTGGCCCATGCTCCTGCATTTTTTGTCACCCACTTAACTGCCTTCTGCCCTTCAGGGGTTTCCAGGTATCAAGGCCCACAGGTGAGAGGCCATTTCCAGACCAGTTGCCAGGAGCGAGCCTGGGGGGAGGGGACCCCAGGATGTACCTTCTGGGGAAGCCCCCAACCAGTGTGACACGAGGGTGACCCCAGTTACTGTGTTCATCAGGCCTGGCCCAGGTCTTGCCTGGCCCGGAGGGCTCTATCAAGCAGCCACGGGGGAAAGGAGGTTGGGGAACCACTTGTGGCTGCTCCGTGGCCTCTGTGTGATGAATCTCATTCAGCGGAGTCAGCAGAGAAAGAATGTAGGTTTGAGGCCCCACAACCCTGGGAATGAATCCCAACTCCACCATTTCCTAGCAAATACATTTCCTTTATACTTGTGAGTCTTACTTGTAAAATGGGCATATGCAGCCTATACCGTGGCTTTAATAAAATACTACAAGTAAACAACCCAGCAAGGTTATGGGTACACCCACACCTTCCCTGATATCTGGTACATGTCAGTGCTTCCATAAGAAATAAAATAAGCAACAATCACTCCTTCTCTGACCACCCAAGTAATCCTTAGCACATCACACCCAATGGTCTGAGTTAGTTCTGTAAACTGTAAAGTGCGTGCAAAGGTCCAGGGTGAAGAGTGACAGTAACACCACCATAAACAGTACCCACCACAGTATGCGAGGCCTAGGCAAACAAAGCATTTTAAATGTACTTTCCCATTTAAGTTGCCTAACCTGGAGGAGGCATAGTTCCCATTGTGCTGATACGAGAAGAAGCCCAGAGAGGTTATGTAATGGACCCACGATCACACAGTAAGTGGCAGAGCAGGATCAGAATCCAGAGGCACGTGCCATCTTGTTATCCTCCATGGGCTGTTTCCCTGCTTTGGCTGGTAGTCCTTGCCCAGCTCCTGGCTGTGTCGTTAGGCTCTGGGGAGGGGACATTGTGGCTACCACAGATGTATTTGCCTTTTAAGCTTCTAGTTCTGAAATGAAAGGCTGTGTCCCCTTTCAAAGGCAATGGGTAGCGTCAAGTAGGCAAGGGTTTTGCTATCCCTGACACACAGAGTGGCAGACACCTCTAGCCCCACCCTGCTCACGTCCACAGGGCGACAAGCGGACGCTGTGCTACTGAGGGCCCTGCCTACGAGCTGCTGGGGGACAAGAAGAAACGGTAGGTGGGTTTCACCCAGCAGCAGCCTCGCTCTCTGGGGTGGGAAAGAAAGGAAAGTTCCTTCATCTAAAAGACACAGTTGCCTGAAATTCCTAACTGTCAAATTAGACTCTTTCCTATGAGGAGGTTTGTCCCCTTTTAGGTGTCTTCTATTTTACTGACTTTTGAGTACCTTGAGGGGTTTTTAAAAAACTTAGCATTGTTTGAATCTGAGTTCTCTCATTAATGGATTAATTGACTGGCTTTTCATGATCTAACCTCTCCCAGCATACAGGGCCCCAGAATGGGGTCAGCAGGACAGAGAGACGGTGAAGATCTCGGCTGCTAACGGGTTCCTCTCAGGACCTCTACATGTGACAGTATGGCGGAGTGTTGTCATTTCACGTGGAGGAGGACCTGGACAGGCAGATGTTAATTCAATGAACATTCTCCAGGGATGTAACTGCAAACAAGACAGACGTGGGATGCTAATCTAAGGATAAAACCACCAACACCAAGGTCAACTAGAGGTGCCAAAGGCCTCATAAGGGGCAAAAAGAAAAACTATGGTTAGAGGCTTATCACGCAAGCCCAGTTATCAGAGGCCAAACAACTGCTGCCTCCAGTAACTCTCAG
The DNA here is from genome assembly GCF_057876585.1 of Rhinolophus sinicus. Lineage (NCBI taxonomy): Eukaryota > Metazoa > Chordata > Mammalia > Chiroptera > Rhinolophidae > Rhinolophus > Rhinolophus sinicus. Next base: position 14,374,838 of record NC_142514.1, read on the forward strand.
ATAAACCGTGGTACCTTTTATCTGCTTGCAACCTTAAAATACGATCCAGTGTGCTCAGGCTTGATTCCTTTCGATCACAACTTGCAAAACTCCCAGTCAAAATGAATTAACAAGTAAGCCGCAGCTTGAAGCCACAAAAGCAAAGACCACAGCTCCCAGTTCTTGTGCGCCTACTGTGTGCACATACATCGTGCTCTCTAGTTCTCAAAACTCTGCAGTTTGGGCATTAGTCCTGCATTCCGGATGAAGAAACTGAGGCTCAGAGAGAAGTAACTTACTTAGGAGCACACGAGTGAGGAGGCAGGCATTCGAACTCGGGCTCACCTACTCCAAAGCCGATGGTCTCCCCATTCCACTCAGCAACTCCTTTAACTGGGCCTGGCCAGGAAGGTTTCTCTGACAGTGCCCCTCTGCAGCCCACTCACTGGTCCCCCTGGCGGTGCTTACCGAGGAGATGCTTGATGATGGCTTGGTTATGTTCCCAGAGGTTGCTGAACGTCCCCCAGCGTGAGTGGCCGTCAGGCACGGGATTGGCTTTGATCCAGCCGCCGCAGGCATAGGTGAAGAAGTCCTGGCAGGGGTCCACCGTGGGGTCCATGGAACTCAAGATGGAGCTGGTCACTGAGACACAGGCCTGGCTCAGGCACACCGGGGGCGTTCCTGGCAGGGGTTAAGGACAAGAAGCCAGTGAGGGCAAGCAGGGAAGAGGCTGCAGGAATACAGTGCAGGCGGCCTGGGGCTCTGGGGTGCCCCATCCCAGTCCTGACCAAACAGACTTGGAACTGGATGGCCATTAGACCCCTCCAGAGAAATGATTTCAGTAGACTGCTAATCTCCTGGCTTATAAAATAAAACTGCTGTTTAGCTGCCTAACATCCTTTCTATGGCTTAAAAAGTACCCGGAACCAAAATGTTTCTCTTAATTAGTCCTTCCCTCTACAAATATTCACTGACTTTTTATTATTCCGTGATGTTCAACAAATTCATTCACTCATCATGCATTCATTTGTTCAACAAGTAATTACTAAGTATCTTCCAGGTTGTGTGCAGTGTGTGTGTGTGTGTGTGTGTGTGTGTGTGTGTGTGAGATATAAAAGGCACAGTCATTTCCTTCAAGAGTTATAATTTAGTTGGAGATATACACATCATGTAAGTCAAAAGACAACAGTAGGAGAAACATCTGTCATTCTTTCTACAAACACAAACCGAGTATATTTAGTACGTGCCAAATGGGAGATGCAGACAATACAGTGCCAGGACTTAAGAAGAAGAAAGACTTAGAAATAGAAGTAACTATGAAAAATCATTCCTACTGAACACAAGGCAGGAGAGTTATTACTTCACTGAATCCTCAAAAAAAAACCAAAAAAAACCACCACCACCAAAAACGAAACCACTCTAACAGATCATTTTGCTAACAGCCATTTTTATATACGAGGAAACTGAGGCACAGAGAAGCTAAGTACCCTGCTCAATGGCCAATGGGATTTGAACCCTGCCCTCTTTCCACTATATCTGCTGTGGTCCCGGCAAGGACCGCCCCACACTGCCAGGAGGCAGGGCAGCCCCACCATCAGGTGGCGGCCTAAGGAGACGGACAGTAGTTGGTGCAGGTGGGCAGAGGGGAGGGCTGCAATTCCTACAAGTCCCCCCAAACAAGGAGCAGGGAAATCAGCTTCTTCTGAGCTGGGTTTCACAGGACATGGGCAGAGGTGTGAGGAATGTCCACAGACCAGAGGAGAAGGCCGGATCCCTGCCTCACGGTTGGTCAGTGGGCGCTAGCAAAGGAACCAAACTATGGGCAGCCTCAGCCGTGGCCCCGCCTGCGGCAGCAAGATGAACCGGACTCAGCGGGAGATGGAGGCCAGAGAGCCAGGCTGCCCAAGAACACAGGTCTAGCCAAACTGTCTGTTAACAAGCTGTGCCAGTGACAAGAGGGTATGGACGGTTGACTGAACACAGCTCTGTGCCAGGCACTTCACACACACATTCGTGATCTCATGTAGGCCTCAGATACAGGTGTGATGACCACTTCAAAGATGAGGAAACTGAGGCTCTGGGCCAAGTGACGGAACAAGGTCACACAGCTGCGTAGGAAAGCCAAGACTGAACCCAGCACCATCCTGCTGTAGCAACTCCACAGCCAGGGTGTCTCGGCTTTGCCTCACCACCTCTTTGCAGGTCAGGCCAGGGGGGCTGCTGTGGCCCTTCTGGTGAGTTCAGACTCCCCCCTGTACAGGAAGAAGTGAGGCAGGGCAGGCACTGTGGCTTCTTAGACAGGGGTTCAAATCCCAGCTATCTGCTTCTGGCTGTGGGCCTTGCACAAGTGACCGCATCACTCTGGGTGTCAGTTTCTCCATCGAGAAACGAGGAAGAACAGCAGGACCAATTTCACAACAATGATGAAATGACCTCATGGCTGGCCATGGGGGCTCAGCTCCTTTGAGTCTTACGCTCCCATGTCCCCAGGCCAATCTTTAGAGAACAGAAAAGAATGCATGGGCTGGGAGTGGCAATGTTCACCTCACTTAGAAACAGTGCCAACTGGGGCTGGGTGACCTGTAGGCTTATTAACATCTGATGACAAATGCTCAGTCCTGCAGGTTGATGAAGGGCTTGGAAGAGCCGCACAACAGTGCAAATCAGGGTGAGTTTATTTTGAGGTAATTACTTATTTGGAGAGGACTATACAACAATTAAAAATTATTGAGGGAGCATTTGAGATCTTGCTCCCCAACATATGTCAGTTCGGCTCAAACAAACTCATAAAAATTCTCAAAAAATTATTGAAACTAGACATGAAAATAGAGAAAGGAAACAGAGAAAATAGGCATGAAAACAGAGAAAGGAAATGGTAGGGGACACGAACCATTTAAAATATCTCTAGATCAGATCATCTGAAGCAGAGCTGCACGCCTCACTCCCCATTTGGAGAATGTACCAGAATCTTTATGGGGGGGTGGATTTGCGGGAAGAGAATTTCTGTGTAGTTTGAAAATGCCTATTCACTATTATGACAAAACTTCATACTTGGAAAAGGAAAAGAATACTTATTGTTTTTATACAACAAACTACAGGAAGTAAAGCTTGACAAATTCCTGGCTGGTGGGAATACCCAGAAGACATAGCGTAAGGGGGTGATCCTCAGGAAGAATGTGTGTGTGTGTGTGTGTGTGTGTGTGTGAGCGAGCGAGCGAGCGAGCGAGAGAGAGAGAGAGAGAGAGAGACTGATTGATTGATTTGCAGTTATCACAAGGGGAGTTGGGTTTAAAACAAAGTAAGAAACCGGTCCCAGGAATTAGTCTTGAGTTCTCCACTAAGCACCTACTCTGCTGGGCATGGGGCAAGGTCCCCACATGGTGCTTAACTAATAACTGCTTTGATGAACTGCTTAGTGGTTTGTAGGTCCTTTACCAACTATTCCTGGTGCAGCAGGTGCTCCAAGCATATGTGGTTAGTTAATTGTTTGCAGGCCCCATCCCCCCCCCACACCCATCTAATGTCAAGGTCAACAGTCAGGCTCCATCTCCTTGGGGAAACCTTCACAGATCCTCATCCCTCTGGGCTCCTTGGCCGCCTGGGTGTCCACGATCCAAGACAGACTGAGCTGTGTCCGAGTCGTCTGCCTATCTACCTCCCCCACTAGACTGTGAGCTTGCGCGGAGGGCCAGCATGTTACTTGCTTTTATATTTCCTTTGCCCAGCATTGTACTTGGCACCTGGCAGCTGTCCAACATATGTCTGTTGAATAAATGAATGAATGAATGAATGAATGAGTGATGAAAGAGCTTTGTCCAGCACTTGGTCACCACCTGCAGAAGCAGAAAATATTTCTTCCCTTTTAGACGTGTATGAACACTCAAGAAAGCAGGAATAGGTACCAGGTCTAATTCCCAGACACTTGTCTGGACAGTACCTGGGCCTTGACACTGAGTAAGACACTTCAAATATTTTCTGGGAGAATTTAGTATTTGTTTTGCTGCTGCTGTTTGTAAAATACCTGCAAGTTTCTGGAAAGGAGGTTGGAGTAGGAAGATGGAGAATTATGAATTTAAGTGCCCAGACATAACTTACAGGGTGGGTCTTTCAGAATCCTCAGAGAATTTGCTTTGACTGGCCTGATGTTTGCTCACATGTGGCCAGTGCCAGCACCTGCTACTGGTAATGAGGTTACTGTCAGTCAATATACAGGGTGGCCTCTGCTCCCACAGGCCCAGGAAGCTGACAAACACACATGGGTTGGCTCAAGGTCACCTGATCCTGGCCCAGCTCCACCTAGAGCTCCTTTCACCCAGGTCCCGGCAGGGGAAACCTTTCTGTGGCCCTAAGAAGGATGGGATACAATCAGAAGCAGGATTCCTGCCTAGGGGCCCACCCTGTGGTCCCATCGCTAGGAGTCACCCCTTGGGGGTCCCTTCTGATTTCTGGTGAAGAAACACCTTGGGAACTCCTAGGGCAGTCTCAGGGTGACACTGGCTGCTGGAGTCTCGCCTGCTCTCCAGGCACAGGGCCAGGAGCTGGGCAGATGAGGCTGGCCAGGGTCCACACTGCCTGGGCTGACGCTGATTTAAGCAAGATCTTACCTCATAGGCAAGATGGTGGCTACAGGACAAGGGTGATTAGTAAAAACAGGCTGTTCCCAGCTTTGTCCTCTACTTGTTCCTTTGTCCAATCATTTATTTATTCAATTTTCAAACTATTTGCAGTCCTGTGGCATGTGGGCATTACCTGAGCACATATGGTTTACAGCCTGGAAATCATTAATTCATTAATCAAATATGCATTAAGCACCTACTGGGCCACACACATGTGGTAAAACATCTACAGATCATTAAATAGGCAGTTCAATAACCAAGCAATTATTTCTTAAGCACCATCTAGGTGCCTGACATAGAATAAGCACACATAAAATATTTGTGGAATGAATGAAGGAATGAACGAATGCTTAATATAAGAGGGATGTATGGATGGCTCAAATGAAGTCCTCACCTCTCCCCAGGCCCCCAAACTCTTTCCCCATCCCAGCCCAGCGTGGCCATCCAGGCAGGCTAGCAACTTCACAGTGGGGGAGGCTCAACGAAGCCAGGGTAGTTGCTCCCAGATTCTGTGAAGGTTCTGATGGGGTGAGTGACTAGGTAACCAAGTGGGTGGGGCTGAACCCTGAGCAAAGCGCCCAGAGGCTGCTCAACCAGGTGGACCATCTGCCATCGAAAAACTAGATGCTGAGACACAGGGAAATAAGAGACCTTGGAATTGGCTGGACTCCCCATCCTCAGTTTTCATTTGTATCTGCCCTTTCCCGTTCCATAAATGCTTACTGAACATCACGTCCCTGTGACATACTCAGCTACTCTCGGCCAGACACAGAGAACCAGCCTCAGTACAGTCAGAGGGACCCAAACATATTGCTACACAAGACAGGACAGAGAAATGAGATTACAGAGGAACAAAAAGCTCAGCCGGATCAAGGGAGGATAGCTTTTCTGGAGGGACTAACACACACTGGGTTGCACAGTGATTACAAAGAGACAGAGACTGAGATCTGGGGCCCACCAGCCTGTGGTTGTATTCCAGCTTCTCTACTCTCTCCCACAGTAACCTCAGGTAAGTCACTTAGTCTCACCGCCTCAGTTTCCTCATACATAAAATGGGGCCAAAAGTAACCACACCTCATAGGGTTGCTGTGAGGAGGAAATGAGATTACATCTGTAAAGAAAAGGTGTGGTATTTGGTCCATGGAAAGCATTAAGCAAACGGAAGCCATTACAGCTATTCGGTTCGAACTAAGGATGGTGGATGGTGCCAGCCTGTATGTCTCACCAGCCCACATCCTAACAACAACAGTACCGGAGCTAAGGTTAAAGAAATCCTAGTAGGCACCAGGTATACATTATTTCTAATCCTCAGAGCCATCCCTAAACTGGGTATCATTTTCCCCATTTAAAGAAGGGAAGACACAGGCTCTGGGAAATTAAGTGACTTTTCCAAGGTCATACAGATGATAAGTTCCTGGGCAAGGATTTGAACTCATGTCCTTCTGATTCCACAGTCTTGACACCACCCACACCCACCTGCCATGTCTCAAGCTATCTCAGCAACCCAAGTCCACCAGACCTAGCCCTCTCCTTGGCCTTGGGAGGTCAGTTGGGCTTGAGCATGGAAGCCCCCTTGCATAAGTGGACACAGCCAAGGGCAGGGGTGAGACAAGCCCACGATACAATACAGAAGCACCTACTTGTCCGGTACTGTACAGCCAGTGCTACGAAGCAGGCCACCAGTCCTGCTGCAAGAAGTGCCACCAATATCACCAGACGCTTCTCGACCGGGGTTCGCACAGCCCAGCATCTCTGGCCACTCCGGGGGCTGCGGAAGTTCACCTGCAGGGAAGGAGGCAAGAGGGGTGAAGAGGACATGAGCCCAGGGCCCCCCCTCCCCAGAAGGAAGGGGCTCCGAGGCAGGTCCAGGCCCCGGGGAGACATCAGGGCCGCCCTCCTGCCTCAGGGGTGGTCCGGTTCCCACGGATTGGGTCCTAATCCAGGAAGGGAACCACCACCCTGTTCAGCAACTCAGATTTGCTCCTCAACTTCAGGGAGTTAAGCAGCTCGACCCAGCCAGGCTTGGGTGTTTTTCTGGGTCACCTGATATGGGTAGAAAGATAAAAAACAAAACACCCCAGCTTTTCTGTGTTTCTCCAGTAAGAAGTTCAAAAAAGAACAGGATGTTTGGCCTTACAGGCATCCAGTGAGCGTCCAGCTGGGCTCTCCTCAAGGCCATTGCATCAATAGGCTAGCGTGACACAACCATAAGAACGACACCACCACAGCTCACACTTCCCAGGAGCGTGGCTATTCTTAGCTCCTGAAACCCCCACAACCCCAAGAGGGTAATTATTACGTCTCCTCTTACAAATGAGGACATGAAAGTCCAGACAGGTAAGACCCTTGCCTCTCCTCACACAGCTGAATGGGTGGAGCTGGAAATCGAACGCCAGTCTGTTGATTCTGGAGCCACTGGTGGGTCAGAGATTTGAGTCTTGGGAGATGTCAGGGTTGATGCAATGGAGAAATAGCTCCATTCAGGCAGGTCCTCAGAGGGAGGAAAAATGTCCCCAGCCATACAGTCTAGCTAAACAGGAAGGGAGGCACAATGAGAGGAAGTGGAGGGCCTGGCAGGGCCCTCCAGGCTAAGGAGGGACAAGCTAGTCAATAGCACTCAGAGCCCTCAGCCCAGGCCAGCTCGAGGCTCCCCTCTGTTTCAAGAGGTACTTCCTGCAAAAGCCCGGGCCACAGGACAGGAGGGGTCCCCCAAAGTTGGGGGGGGGGGCTCAATTCAGTCACATTGTGGCCGTGGGTCAACAGCGGAGCACCAACTCAGGGCCACGTTGGAAATACCGAAAGAAAGACTCCCTCATTTTCAGCTGTTCACAGCCCAGCAGGGAGGGAGATAAAAACACAGACTGGGGTGGGCATGGGTTCAGTCAGGGAAGGCTTCCTGGAGGCGGACGATGCCTGGGCTTGGTCTTGAAGAATAAGTAGGAGCTAGCCAGGTGAATGGGGAAGGAAGGGGAGTGACAAGGTCTAGATCCTAAGGGGCATCAGTAAGCCAGTTTAAAGAATGTGGACTTCCTCCTGCACACTGGAGTAACACGATTAGATACACCCTCTGAAACGGCCAAGGTGGAGGGAGCAAGGCTTGGAGGCAGGGAGACCCACAGTCTGCCAGGGGGTGAGATGGGCCAGGAGACGCCAGGGGAGATGAAGTGTCCCACCAACACCTGAGGGGGTGGTTGTCCCCAGGAGCCAGGTCACCAAAGAGCCTCACGCTGGCCCGTGGGGATCTAAGGCTGGTCATTTCTTGGGGAAGGAAGGGTACCAGGGAGCCTCTGAGCATCACTGGGCAGGAAATGACCAGGAATTGCTGCATTAGGGAAAGGGGAAGACAAACACCTTTCACGGAGGAAAAATAGGGCTCTAAAACCGAGAAAAGGAACTTGGGGCCTCGTCATATTTTCCATGGAGGTCCAGGAGGCTCAGAAACTGAAGCAGCTGCATCAGGTAGAGGGCGGGGGGCCACTTCCTGAAATTCCTTAGAACCTTTTTAAAAATGAAACAAAAACTCTGCCCATGCTACTGCCAGTAAGTTAGCACTTTGGGCGGGGAGGGCCTGGTACAGGGAGGGACAGAGAACCTGGGCTGATGCTAACATGTTCACAGCACTGAAAGGTTTATAAGATGCCTCTTCTGAGGCATCCATTTTCTCACGCAGTGACCTTGGGCACTGGTATTCAGAGGGGTCCCAAAGGATATGAGCAGGTGCTGCCTTGCCTGGGGCTGACCCTGATTCTTCTTCTTCCTGTTGTCCTGACCCTGGATTTGTCTCACTTTCTGTCTCCTCCTCTATGCCTCTTGGTGTCCCCATTATCATGGCTTAGCTCTTGGGGGGTGGGGGTGAAGGTAAAGAGGCAGGGAGACCTGTGCCCGGTGCTGGCTCTAGGAAGCCAGGGAGCACAGCTTTCAGGCTTGGGGAAGCAGGAAAACCTCACCTAATGTGGACAGAGCAATACCGTGGTGTGGCGAACCTGAGGACAGGAACAGGAGAGCAGTAAGAAATGAAAGGAAGGGAGATGATGAAAGGAACCGAGGGAAGGAGGAAAGGAAAAAACAGTAATAACTGCAGCTAACATTTGATTGTTTTCCATGTGCCTGGCATTATGTTAATTCTATTTTGCTGCTAGATGATGCTATTCATTCTATCTTACACATCCCTATGGAGAGGTACTAGTATGAGCTCCAGAAGAAACACAGGAAGTGGCCGGGGGGCGGGGAGAAGGAGAGAAAAGAGTGAGAAAACCCCATCTCAGCCTCAGCCCAATGGCCAGGCTGACCCAGGAGCAAAGCCAAGCGGAGCCTCATTGTTTTGATGGCAAGCAAACAGATGGTGTTCACCGCAAAATTTAATTAAAATCAAGTCAGAATTAAATGAGAAATTCATAGTTCTAGGCAGAAATGGAATTTGAATATAAGGTTTTTTACCTTTATAATGTTCTTGCTTAACTCATATGCCCGGCTGGGGCCTCTTGCGTGGAAGGAATCCAGAGGCATCCCCCTGGGGCAAGAGCAGTCACCTGGGGGCATTGCTCCGGGACCAAGAGACATCTCTAGGACAGGCTGTCCAATTCCTGGGTGTAATGGACAGGGCTGAGGCCCCCCCATCACCCTGCCCTGCCTCCTTCAGAGGATCTAGCATGACAGGTCACATCAAGAGGTGGATACAAATGGTTCTCATGTTCCTTTTGGAAATGGGGGCATGTTTGCAGTGACTGGTAGGGTAGGAGGTAACTGAGAGGTGACCATCGGCCAGCGAGCAGAGCTGATGCTTGGCAGACAGAGTTGAGAATTACTGTAAATGCTCAGCTCTTGGGTAGGCTTAATACCCTATTTATTGTTGTGTGAGGAAGAGGGAGAATGAGACAGAAAAAAAGGATGACCTCAAAAGAGAGAGGTGGAGAGGGAGACAGACAAAGAGAGAGATAGACAGAGCCAGAGAAATGGAACAAGAGAGCGAGACAAACAGTTGAGCTGTCCAACCCGAGTTCCCAGGGTTTCCATAGCCAAGGGAACAAAGCCCTAATGAGGGATAAATATTCGGTTACAGAAGTGAGTGCTTGGCTCACCTAAGCTTATAACAAGAACGAGTTCTGCAGGCGAGGATGGGCCACCACTGCCTGGGGCCCAGGAGACAAGCCAGCAACACAAGCGGTGGAGAGGAGGGCAAAGCCTGGTTTTTCAGATGAGGCAGGGGGTCGGGAGGGAGGGCAGAGGCACTTCCTGAGCCATTGCCAGGTCCCCCAGCGACCTGAGCTTCGTGGAGCAGCAAACAGGAGTCAGTCTGGCCAAGGGTTTGGCAGGGAGCCCACCCCCGGCAGTCCAAAAGCCTGGACACCTCAAGGGGACTGGCAGGATGACCGGGCTGCCTGCCTTGGAGTCAGCCTTTCAGAGCAGACAGACCATGACAGCTTGGCCCTGCGTGGCACCTTGCCTCCTTAGAGTGTTAGATGAGGAAGTTTCTTCTAGAAGTTTCCATATGGTGGACTTCTAGCTGAGGCCACTGGCACCAGCTCAGAGGAAAACTATAATGTCCTCTTGTCCTCCCCATCTTTTCCCTGAGCCCTACCTGCCCCGCTGTCCCCAGGCCTGACTCTCTTCCAGTGACTGATGACAGCTGAAAGAAGTACCTGTTGTGGGGGAGAGAACTCCCTGCATGTTAACAGGAATCAAAGTCTAGTCTTTAGAAGCAGCACTTTCCAGCTCTTTTTGCTTCCCAGAAGGAACACCCAGTTGTCGATGGCACAGGAGAAAGGGCGCAAACCTGAGAAGTCAAAAGTCAGCCTTTTCTTTAACAAGATCCCACATGTGTCGCTGAGCAGCCTCTGGGCCTCAGTGTCCTTCAAATGAGGAAGCTGGATGAGGTCCCAGGTCTGAACATCTCAGATGCTGGAACAACTCTAAGGCCAAGAGCATAAGGCTCTCACAGGTGGATGGAGTTGGAAGGACTTCCTCGTAAGCAGAGAGGTCTTTGCAAAGTACTGAGTGGGACTGTCCCTGAAATTGCCCTGGAAAGACCACTCTGTGAATGTCAGAGGACAAAAAAAAAAAAAAAAAAAAAAAAAAGATAAAACCACTACTAAGAATTAAATATCTCAGCTTTCCTTTCTCTTGAAACAAAAATGGATTTTTGGAAGTAACTGATTGCGGTTCAAAGATTTTGGTAAACAGTCATGGTCATCTGCTCCCCGGTTTAGGCTCCAGGGGTAACTTTAGCTATTTCCTTTCAAGCCACTGAAACAGTGTGTGCTGGGGTGTGGGGAGACCAGGTAGCCAATCGGAGCAGAGCACAGGCTTCCAAGAGAAAAGCTATTTTATTGAGGGCATCACTGAGATATCACACTTGGTGAGTTTCAATGATAATCCCGATAACAATCAAATCCATTTTCTGTGCACTATGCCAAATGCTTTCACTTATATTGTCTCATTTCAATCTTTGCAACAGCTCAGAGGGGTGGATTAATAATATGAACCCTATTTTGCACCCCCCCCCCCAAAAAAAAATAGCTATTTAAGTGAGTTGCTTTCAGGTCTGAGAGCCCATCAGAGGCAAAGCTGGGGCTCCGTGTTAGAGCTATCTGGCTTTAAATTCTGTGCTCAGTCCACACTGACTAATTTTGGTGAATGGCAATGAACTTGTGCCTAAAATATGAGACAAAGAAAAAGAAAAGCCCTTTCAGGTGAGGTGCAGGTAGAACTTTGCTCCAGCTAAATTCTGCACTTTGTCAGTAAGAAAGGTGACAAGTTTGGCTGAAGGAAGGGTATTTTCATTGACTAGTCTTGGTACCGATAACTGGAGTTCCTAGAACCACTGGGCTTCCAAGTCTTGAAAAATCAAGTCGCTAATTTTTATAACTGTCTGAGAGAGGGAGATTTGGGGGACTAGGTCCATTCTCAAAAGCCTAAAATTGAGGAAGCAGTTTTGTTTCTAGCAACCAAATCATAGGAAATTATCCAAAAGGCTAAAAGATGGTCACCCATAATGTTCCAGTTATTGGGCCTATTGTCTAACGATAGCTGACTGAGTAAATATATTTTTACATATTGGTACCACGAAGTGTTACGATGTTTAATGGCAGCATGTTTTCGAAGTTTTTAACAACATAGAAAAATGCTTATGAAGTGGCATTAAATGAAAACAGCAGGACGTAACATCATGTTTTTAGAGTGAGCTCATCTGTTTAAAAACATATACATGCAAATGGGAAAAACTAAAAGTAGTTATCTCCGAGCATTTAGATTACTATTTCTTTTTAAATCTTTTTTCATATTGGACTCTCCCCTCCCCCCCACAAATGAGCATGTAAAATTTTTACATTGGGAATAAAAACCTCAATGATTAAAAACATAAAAATACTAGAAAACTCTGCTTCGTAAGTAGGAGTGGATGGGTTCTCGACTCTTAGAACAAGCATTGGCTAGTTCACAGCTGCTTTGGGAAAGTTGTGGCGGCTCAAGCAAGCCAGGCTGGGCACCCACAGATGTGCCCCAAGGTGGCATTTCCTGTATAAAAAGTGGACAATGGACTCAGTTTGGTCGTTTGGTGGAATGGCCCCAACACTGCACTCCAACCAACATGACAGCTCTGTGACCACAGGAATGTCCCTCACCTGAGATTCAGCTTCCTCGTCTGTAATATGGCCACGGGGACCATTACCTCATAGGTCATTAAAAACAACAATCACAGAGGCCCTGTAAAATGCATTACACCCGTTTCTCTAGCTCCCATTTTACATGTGAAGGAATTGTGGTTTAAAGAGATTAAGCAGCTAGACCGCCTGAAGACCCTGAGTGGAGTCAGAATTCAAACGTGGGCCCCCGGCTTCAGGGACTGAGCTGCCTCCGCTCTGCCAGGCTGCCTCAGCTGGATGAAGAAGGTACCTGGTCACCTGAAAAGGCTATATCCATGTGGGCTGCTGTTATGATGACAGCATGGCACAGCATTTTGTTGTGAATTCCAAATGCTTTTGTGCGGATATATTTAGAAACTTTTGTGGAAGATGAGACATAGAAAGATTGCTGATTAGATGCTGTTTTGATTTGTGAACGGAAAAGTGCCTGCCACAGAAATCTCATTTCCTGTTGGATTTAGCTTCTTAAGAAGGGTCCGCAGGGAAGAAGTTCTACACAGACTGGGTTTCATTGTTCACTCCCGATTTCTAGCTCTGTGACCTGAGGCGAGTTGTCTCCCCTTTCAGAGCCTCTGTTTCCTCACCTGTGACAGCAGTAACCCCTACAGCTCCTGGGGTGGTTCTGAAGGTTAAGTGGAAAGGGTGCCATATGCCAGCGGACAGACCACTGGGGTCATGAGTTCTGATCTCCCTGGGACTATTTAATTAGCCTGGAAGGATTCAATCAATGCTATCTCCCCTTAGTAGTATTATTATTCCAGCTTCAAATAGGTGTGCCTGAGTAGGGTTGGGTCTGGCAGCCTGAATTTCCACATACCATAAACTTGCCCTCTGGATGAGCTGTGGTTTGGTGTCAGTTCACCGGGTAGCCCCAATTCTCCCCAATGCCTCCCTTGGTCAGCCTGGCAGAAGGCCTCCTGAGCTGAGATGCTCTAGCTCCTCTCTCTATACTGGTTTCTCAGGAGCCAGATCTCGGGTCCCCTTGGGTGTCCTTGGCGCTTCCAACTCGCGCCTACCCATCTGCCTGGGTTTCAACCCCACTCGGGTGGAGGTCCTGGTCAGAACTGTCCCCGTTCAGTCCCGCAGGGAGAGAAGAGCAGAAAGCAGCAGTGCTCACTGTGGTGCCACAAGGCAGGAGGTGGTGGGCTGATTGGTTTCCCCCAGGGGCAGACCCTGGGAGGAGAACAACTGCACTTTCTGAGTAGGCTGAAAAGTAGCAGGAAGAGGGGGCAGAGGATGACTGCCTGCCTCCAGAAAATGCAGGGAAAGAGGAAGAATAGGGTAATGCCTACTAGATAGGGTGACCAACCACCCAGTATGCCCAGGACTGAAGAGGCTCCAGGCGAGCAGGGCTTTTGTGCTAAATATGGGCAGTTTTAGACTCTGCCAGTAATGGGCTGTGCAACCCAGGGCAAGTCCCTCAATGCTTAGGGACTGTCTCTTCTGTGAAAAGGGAACTGGACCAGCTCAGCTGTGGAGCGGTGGGGAGGGTGTGTGCTTCAACTCTGTCCCCTAGGCTGTAGCCCCATGAACAGGTGGTCGGGAGGATTTGGGGAGTGGGTACGGGCAGGGCTGGTGAGGGGAGGCCAGTCGGGGAGCTCAGCGCCTCAGCAGCACTTGTGCTCCAGAAAGGTTCCTTCCCTGGGTAGCACAGGGCAGTCCAGAGCTGCGGGCTGGTACAGACCCCTCCGGGGCTGGCAGGATGGAGGTGGAGGCCGGGGCGGGAGCAGCACCAGCGCGCATGCCCGGTACTCCCCCGCCTTCCGACCCCGGCCAGGGTCTCACAGAGGGCCAGGGCTCCTACCTGCAGGCCGTTTGGGTACCCGTCACCCTCGGAGAGCGAGTCCACCAGGTCTTCCTCGTCCAGCGTGGCCCGCTTGTAGGTCGACATCTGCAAAGCCAAGCACAGCACGGACTCCCTCAGCGCCTCCATGGCTCTCTGCCCGCCCGAATGGGGAAGCGGCCCGCGCGCAGCTACCACCACCACCGCCGCTGCGGTGCCCCGCCCGGGACACCGAGACCGGCCCACCAACCAGCCCGCCGCGAGGGAGGGGGTCCCGCCTCCCCCGCCCCCTCTGCGCTTATGCAACCCTGCCTCACCCCCAGCGCCGACAGCACTGCGGCCACACGTTCGGCATGCTGCGCCCGGCGTCGCCTGGGTTCCCGACGCCTGGGTCCCTACCATTGCTGCGGCCGCAGCGCACCCGGCTCATCCGGACGGGCTGGGCTGCGGTCCCGCCGTTATCACACCACCTTTGCGGGTGGGGCCTGATCAGCGCGTGTCTCCGGTTCCCTCCCTGGCTTCACCGGGAGACCCCCCCCCAAGGTGTGGGAGACAGAGGCTTCCCTTTCCCAGAGGGAGAGGCCCCACCATGGCCAGCCCCTAAGCGGACAGGAAGGGGCCTCGCAGGAACCTCTCCTAGGAAACCTTAAGTCCCCCTTCAGTTGTCCTCAATGGCAGATACCAAGAGTCAGGCGTTAGGAAGGTGCCCCTTAGTTTGGCCCACAACACTCGAGAGGATCCTCCCTCCAGTGGCCCTTAGGTGTGTCAAGGGGGTCTCCTCCATTTGAGCTACAAAGATTAGGGGGGGAAAGAGATAAAATTAAAAAGGCAGGTGTCTCCCCTCTCATTTCCCCCTTCCTCTAGCTCAGGGATCTTTAAGCCAGAGTTCATGAATGATTTCAGAAAACTCCAGAACTCCTCTGACCTAGAATGAAAAAATAGTGTGTGTGCATTTGGGTGGCTGGAGGGGAATCCCATGCTTGCCTCCAGGCTCAAAGGTGTGACTCTCCTCCCAAAATACCGTGTTTCCCCCGAAAATAAGACCTAGCCAGACAATCAGCTCTAACGCGTCTTCTGCAGCAAAAATTAATATAAGACCCGGTATTATATTATATTATACCTGGTCTTATAGTAAAATAAGACCGGGCCTTATATTAATTTTTGCTCCAAAAGACGCATTAGAGATGATTGTCTGGCTAGATCTTATTTTTGGGGAAACAGTATTAAGAACCCCGGCTTCAGGGCTCGCCCAATGACTCAGGTGGTTGGAGCGCCAGGCTCCTAGCGCTGGGGTGGCCAGTTGGATTCCCACATGGGCCAGTGAGCAGCGCCCTCTACAGCTAAGATTATGAACAACAGCTCTCCCTGGAGCTGGGCTGCCTGCGCCGCTGTGGGCTGCTGTGGGCTGCCGTGGGCTACCGTGGGCTGCCGTGGGCTGCCGTGGGCTACCGTGGGCTACCCTGGGCTGCCATGTGCTGCCCTGAATGGCAGGCAGCCAGTGTGAGCGGCCGGCAGCCGGCGAGAGCTGCCGTGAGTGGCCAACTGGGGACCGGCAACAAACTGCCTCAGCCAGGGGGGGGAGTGCAAGGCTCATAATACCAGCATGGGCCAGGGAGCTGTGTCCTACACAACTAGACAGAGAAACAACAGCTTGAACCGGAGTGGGGGGTGGAGGCAGAAGAAAGGGCAAAACAAAAACAAAAACCCTGGCTTCAGCTTCAGAGTTGGTGAAAGACCAGGTAACCCTTCCCTCTCTGGAGTCAAGAGCCTCCAGCACCCCCGCCCCAGCCCCTGAGACCGCTTAGGGGCCCTGTGACCTGGGCTGGAAAAGTAGGCTCTCTCAAGATGTGGAGTGCTCAGGCAGGGACTCTGGACGCCCAGCACTCTCTCTTCCACCCAAGACCCTAACTCAGCAGTTCCCCAAAGGACCCTCCACTTCTAGTGAAACCTGGAATCCCCTGCATTTATACATTTTTTCCCCCAACTTTCCAAAGTGCATATCCGTTCATTCCCATATTTGATTCTCACAACACACATGTGTGAAGCAACAGACTCAGAGAGGAGAGGTGACTTTCCAGGGTCACAGCCACAGGGACAGCTCCTGGCTTCCACTCCTGCCCTCTTAGCGTTCTCAGCAGCCACAGTGAGCCTTGAAAAAGGAAATTCTGATCTTGCTGCTCCCTTGCTTAAAACCTCTACAGGGACAGTCCCTTTACCAGTCCCCCATTGCCCCTGCCCATCCTGATCCTCATCTTGTGCCCCCCCCCACTCACTTAGACACCAACTTGTTTGGCCCTCACTCTGTTCCTCAGATTCTACAAGTTTCTCCTCCCCACCCCCCAGACCTTTATAGTGCTGTTCTATCTGGAACATACTTCTCTTATCTCTACTCTTCCCATGGCCAGCGTCTGCTTCCGATCTCAGCTTAAATGTCATCTCTTCAAATGTCCTGACTACCCCAGTAACCCCTCAAATTCTCTATTACAGCACCCCATTTTTCCCTTTATAGTATTTACTGCAGTTGTTATATTTTTTTGCTTTTACATTTACCTACTCTCTGCCCACCCCCTCGGCCCCCGAATTGTGAGCTTTATCAGGGATGGGACCTTGTCTGGCACAGAGAATGCCCATCACTTAGCATACTATAGATGCTCAAAAGACAGGTAAAATGAATGGTGGAACAAGTGGAGGGAAGTGACAATTACTCTGGGGCAG
This sequence comes from Rhinolophus sinicus, assembly GCF_057876585.1. Classification (NCBI taxonomy): domain Eukaryota; kingdom Metazoa; phylum Chordata; class Mammalia; order Chiroptera; family Rhinolophidae; genus Rhinolophus; species Rhinolophus sinicus. The sequence goes on from NC_142514.1 coordinate 14,391,571, forward strand.
TACCTTTAAATCCTTGTGCATCTAGCTTTGTAATGCCCTAGGACAAAGGTGTAAGGGGCACAGGTCTCCCGGGAGGCAGAGAACTATGGCCAGAATTTTAATTCTGGAGTCTTCTGCCTCCCTCCCACTGGGTGGAGTTCCCATTACCCACCCGAGAGAGAAAGGGCTCCCAGGCCTCTTCACTTCAAGCTAGGTTACAGCTGGGCTTTTTCTGAAACCAAGACACTTGGTTATACTAAGTAACAGGTGTCAACCACCCAAGAAAAAGACCCTTGACAAAGAAGCATCTCCCCAGCCTGGCACAGCAGGTCCTATTTCTTAGACACCTAGGAGGAGTGTGAGGTATTATTTGTAAGTTCTTTTACACCCATCAGCTCATTTAAGCCTCCTGCCCTTCCCTCTGAAGCAGGTATGACTGGACCCTTTCACAGAACCTGAAACTGAGGCTCGGGGAAGTAACTTGCCCAGGTGCAGTGAAGCAGTGGTTCCTCCTCCTCTCATTTCAGAAGTCACCCCTTCTGGGAAGCTCTCCTGACCATCTTCCCCTGACCCTAGGTGGCGTCTGGTCCCTTGCTCTGTGCTTCCCCCACACAGCCCCCAACCCCATGCTTCCTTCTACGGAAGCACACAGAACTCTAGAGGGGAGAGCCCTGCAGGCAGGGGCTGGGTCTCCTCTGGCTGGAAGCCCATGGCGGGGGAGGCGGGGGAGGCGGGGGAGGCGGGGTCAGGCCCACTGCAGCCTATCTGTGGGCGGATGAGGAGGGAAGCCTACATACCTCCCAAGCAGAAGTCCGCTGAGATGGAGCGCTTTTATTTTTCAGCGCACAAAAGATGAGGGGCCCTTCCCGAAATGCCTGCCGTCGGGCCGAAATGAAACTGAACCCACCTCAGGTGTGCGAATGGCTTAACCGGCTCCGCTCACTAGGTGGGAGCACGGACAGGGTAGGCCCAGCAGGTGAGTGACATTGCAACAACAATGGCAGCCCTATCTTTGTACCCGCCCACAGCTGGGGCGGGGCCTTCCATTCACCGGCTAGTTGGATCCCCACCCACCTAGAGCCTCAGCCTCAGCAGGTATCACTTCCATTTTACACAAGTGGAGGGGAGTGGGGGGAAGACCCAACACCTACTATGTGCTGCTTGAACCAAATGTATCTCTCCTGACCCCACGATGCCCTGTGAGGCGGGAATCAGCACGTCCACTTTACAGATGAGAAGACTGAGGATTAGGGAGGAGGGAGGACTCGCCTCCCTTGCCCCCCCAGGTGAGCTGGCTAGAGAGCAAGGGAGCTGAGATGTGATTCCTTGCCTAATGACCTCATGATGCTGCCATCAGAGAACCCCAGCCATACAGCTAGTAAGTGGCAGAACTGGGCCTAGAACCTGGGTCCTGCCTCCTGGTCCCATGATCACTGAGGAAGGGGGAGCTGCTTTTTTATGTGGGGACCTTGTGGAGTCTGGGGACTCTGAGGTGGCAGGGTGGCCAGCGACTGATCTCCCTAATTGCCTCATTTGTGGCTGTGGGGGCCACAGCTGGCCACGAGCTTCAAGGAAAGCGGGACAACCACTGTTTTGTGAGGAGCCTCTGCCTTGATCTACTCATTCCTCTCCTGCCCCACCCCACAGAGCCGTGGAGGAGAAATGTGGGCCTGGTGTTAATGAGAAGGGCTTAGCAGAGACCAAAACCGGAGGAACCACAGCTCGTCCTCCAGCTGCACAGAGAAGGTGGTGAAAGTCAGATGAGGGTGTGATGGTGCCAGCTCTGGAAACACCACCCTGTGGAAATCAAAGGCCTGGGGTGAACAGAACTGAGAAATATTAACGCTCACGTGGCTCTGACAACGAAGGCCTCTGGCCAGTGGCACCTGGGCATGATCCTATTTGTCTTGAGTTAGTTACTCAGATGCTTCTTGTGGTTGGTTTGCCCAAGGCAGGGGATCTTCAAAGAATTTTGGAGAAGTGAAATTCATAGGCCTGGGACTTCTTGGCCACACCCGCAATCTGTTTTCATGGTTGATTTCTAAGCCTCAGCTCCTTAGGGATGCAGACCTTTGTGGCCAATGGCCCTGTCAATTCCTGCCTCTCCAGTGCCATTAATTAATTAGCTGTTAAGTCTTTGTGTGTTATCTAATAACCACTCATGTTACATGTTAAATACTTACATTTAATGGATACAATGATATAGTAGGTAAAAGCTCTAGATTCAAACCTTAGTTCAGATCCCCACTCTGCCACTTCCCAGCTGTGTGACCTTGGGCAAGTGACTCAGTCTCTCTGTGCCTCAGCTGTCTCATCTACAAAATGGAGATGATAATAATAACACCTCCTTCATAGGACCGTTGTGATACTTAACTGAGTTAATATAAAGTACTTATAACAGTGCTGGGCACACAGCAAGTGTTAGCAGTTATTTATACAATAGTTTCTCATAAAGCACAGGCTCAAAAACTTTCAATTGATCCCCACTGCCTAAAGAACAAAATCCAGGGGTGTGGCCATCACCCTGACCCCAGATCTATCTCTGCAGGTGTTGAGCACGCAACAGGAGTTCACCGAGTCCTGTGCTGCCAGCTGAGGGGGCTGCCCTGCATAGGACTCGGTCCCCAACCTCAAGGAACCTGCAGCTGATATCCTCTCTTTCAGGACTGTGAGCTTTCTACTGCAACTATTGCTTTCTATCTCTGACCTACCTCCTCCTCCAAGAAGCCCCCCTGTCCTCCCCAGTCAGAGGAATTATGCCCTTCCTGCTGGTGGGCCCCTGGTGTAGCACCTGTATTACATTCAGGCCTTAATCTAGGCATCTTTATCCCTGGGATGGAGAGGAGGTGGAGGTAGGAGGGGGGGGACAACAGTCATCTTTTTGCCCTCCACGCCTGTGTCCAGCACAGAACCTGGTAACTGGTTAATTTGTATCCCAGCTTTTCACTGGGGCATTAGGCACCTGTGACTTCCACAAAGAAATGGTAGAGTTTGGTTGCTTGATGACAATCAAGTAAAATTCAAATAGGACAACTGTGGCTTTGGGCAAGATAGTAAAAATATGGCCATCACTCCTGAAGATGACACCACGTGACATCTATTGCTACTATTACATTGTCCATTACGTTGCTCAGTGTCTTTTACATGTGAAATTTCCATGTAATTCGTTTCTTTTTAAATTTACCACAAAGTTCCTGAGTGAACTGCTTCTTTGCTTTTTGGTAACAGGAATCATAGGAATCAGCCCACATCACTTTTTTCCTTGGCTGCCAGGAAGCTCATAGCCAAATCAGAAACTCACCCATGGGCTTTTTCCTTGTCCACATTTTCCATTGTATGAGGTCGGACAATTAAGTTCGCAAACTTAATTGTCAGACCTTATATTTTCTCTGATCCTTATTTTCTATTTCTACTGCATATCGTTTTATTGAATGTGTTTTAGTCATCACCCATCACGAATACAGTAAATTAGGAACAACCCCTTCCCTGCTGCACTCTGCTGGGAACACAGCTTCATGGTATTTATTCAACACTGGGAGACTGAGGCAGTAAAGACAGACCTGAGCCCGACCCCAGCTTCCCTGGTTCATGTGACCATGTCATTTCCCCTTGCGGGCTTCAGTTTCCTCATCTGTAAAAAGGGTCGTTGTGAGCTGAAACATGAACTTCCTGGCATATAACATCCCATTCCCAAGTGAACTAGTACCTGATGGACACGCTGCAACACCCACCTCATACCTGATTTTCACATTTTTCCTTTATATTTTTCCATTTGCTTCCGCCCTTGTCCATATTTCCTAATCTTGGCCTTAGTTCAGCCAACATTTGGCATTTAATCTAGCCTTGCTGCTGTACTCAGGGCAAAAACCACCACCTTCCCAGGTGATCAAGGTTAACATCAACAGTGATAAGTCCAACATGACTTACCAATAGCGAGTATGCACTCATGAAACGATGTGATATAAATGGTCCTTTACTTCTGGGTCTTGTCTCCTAAAAGCACATTGCCCCCGCCTAATCATAAGAAAAACATCAGACAAATCCCCATTGAGGGACATTCTACAAATACCTGCCTAGTACTTCTCAGGGTCATCGAAAACAACAAGTCTGAGAAACACCATCACCCGGTGGGATAAGCCTTGGGATCCCCATTTTACAGATGCAGAGACTAAAGCCCAAGAAAGGAGGCAGCATGCCAGTTAGCGGCAGAGGGGGGTTCAACCCCAGATCTTCCAGACCCTCTCAGGGCCCTTCCTCTTTTCTTGTGCCATCTTGGGCCTGGCTCTCTAGGCCGACCTCCTTCAGTCCTTTGGAGAAAATAGGTCGCCCCATTTGGGATGTGGGAAATTGGAAGCGATATGACTGGGGCTGGGGGTGGAGGTGGGTGGGGAGGGAAACTCCACTTTGTGTCACCAAGAAGTCAGATGGAGCTGGAGGCCTGAACATGGAAAGGGGGAAGGTGGCCAGGAGTTCGGGGGAGGGGAAACCTAAAGGTGAGACTCAGGGAGAAAACGGAAGGCCAAGGGTACAGTGCACGCACACGTGGGAGGTCAAGGCTGCTAAGCTCTTCATCAGAGAAGGTGTCAGCCCTGCCAGCCAATGAGTCAATGACCCTGGTCTGGACCAGAGTCCCAGGCTGGGCTCCCTCAATGTGCGGGCAGTGGGAGACTCGCCCACACATGCAGTGAGCTGGAAAACACTCACCCACTTGGCCTGGTGTTGACTCACTTGCCTGGGGATTTATCACTGTTGAAAGTCTTACCTAGTGCTGCCAACTGACAGCCTCAGCAGACCATCCCACACCCAAGCCCCAAACCTGGCCAGCACTCTCCCTTCCTCCCTGACACAGGCCACTCATCACCCCATTGACCCCCGAGCCCCATGCACAGATCCCACCACACCTCTCTCCACCCCACCCGCCTATCAGCCTCCATCTGTCATCTCTGCCCTTCTGTCCAGGCCGCTTGACTCCGCCCCTTCCCCCAGAAGCCTTCCCTGATTAGCCTGCTGACTGACCCCCGTGATCTCCAATTAGCACCCCTCCCAGTCCCTCATCTCCGGCTGGCTCCAAGCAGAGCCTTCTAAACTAATTGATATGATCCAGTCACTTTCCTTCTTCAAACGCTGGCTCCTTGGAACTGGCGGAAGAAAGCATGAGCCTTGGCCTGGCTTTCAACTCCCTCCTTCCAACCCCCGAATCTGGCTCCTTGGCCCCTCTCCAGCCTCTCTCTCACCACTCCTCCCTCACATGCTCAAACCTCAGTAAAATCGTAACATGCTTCCTGCTTCCAGGCCTTTGCATATCCACTGCCCTCTGCCTGTGCGGCCTTTCTCCTCCTCCTGCCCCCCCACCCCCCCCAAACCTTCAGCTCAGATGCACCTTCCTCCAAGCAGCCTTCTGGGACTTTGCTGTGACACTTCCTCCTTGCTCCCCCAGCAGCACCCTGCACGGCCGTCTAGCATCCCATCCCAACAGAGGGACCGCAGGCAAGTGCAGCTGTGTGACCTGGACAAAGTCCTTCCACTTCCATTCTGTGCTCTGGTTTTCTCATCTATCAAGTGAAGATGACAATGGTACCTACTCCATAGCGTCTTTATACAGCTTAAATAAGACACACAAAGTTCTCAGCCCAGTGCCTCAGAGAGAAGCAGCCCTGAGTAAATGTTAGCGTGTGGGGTGGTGGGTTCAGAAGGGGCTGATTCTTCCTGTCACACTAAGAATGATGGAGACAGGAAGGGAAGGAGAAACTGGGAGGACCTATGACATGCCAGGGGCCAGGCTGGGGACTTGTTGGCACATTCATCTCCTTGACTCTTCCCCATTGCATAGTGTAAAACAACTGTAATACAGGGAGGGTTGGTAACTTGTCCAAAGTCGTACATCTGGTAAATAACAAAGCCTGGATGGGAACCCAGGTACATCTATCCCACAAACTTGTGGTTTTGCCATTACAAAAAAATAAGATGGCAGCCCCAACCTGCTCCATTCTTATCACCTCAGGCACTGCCTCCCGGCCAGGTTAAACGACCTGAGTTGTCTACTCTGATCTTCTCTGAGCACCAATTTCGAGACAGACCAGAAACCTGCAGCTGGCCCTCAGCTGTGCAGGACGACCAGGCTGGGTAAGTACTAAGCTGAGACCGAGTGCGCCAAACAATTTGCTGATCTAATCACATAAAACTTAGGACAGAGTTAATCTGTCTCACTAATGACATTTATGACAATGATGACAGAGCTGCCCAGTAATTAGGCTCAGGCAGGAAGCAGCTCATGAAAATGGTTGTAATTAGTATTTGTGTTACACAGGGTCAGGTGAGGGCTGAAAAGAGGGAGGAGGAAGCAGGTTGGGCAGGAAGATTTGGAGATTCCTTGGATCCAGGAACTGAGGGTATCTGAGGCCCTCGTCGTTCATGCCAGGCCCCGTGCCCACTAACTCATATGGACAATCCTGTTTAACTTTCAGAATAACTTCATGATGTGGGCCCCATAATCCTTTTCCTAAGGTGAGGAAGGAGGCTCAGAGAGGTCCATTCACTTGTCCAAGGCCATGCAGCCAGGATTCACACAGGTCTACCCATCTCCCCCTCCAGCCCAGGAGGTGTCTGGACAGTAGGAGGTAATTAAGGCTTGGGCAGGAAGGCAGGAGAGCCATATTCTGGTCCCAGTTGTGACACTGCCTTACCCTACCTACCCCTCAGCAAGTGACTTCCCCTTTCCAGAAAACAAAGAGAAGGTGTGGCTGTCAGGCTAATAGTGGCTGGCGGTGTGGACTTGGGAGCTCGGCCCCTTGGATTCTAATCTCTGGGCCTCGGCTCCTTGGATCCTAATCTCTGGGCCTCGGCTCCTTGGATTCTAATCTCTGGGCCTCGGCTCCTTGGATTGTAATCTCTGGGCATCAGCCCCTTGGATTGTAATCTCTGGGCCTCGGCTCCTTGGATTGTAATCTCTGGGCATCCGCTCCTTGGATTGTAATCTCTGGGCATCCGCTCCTTGGATTGTAATCTCTGGGCATCCGCTCCTTGGATTCTAATCTCTGGGCATCGGCTCCTTGGATTCTAATCTCTGGGCATCGGCTCCTTGGATTGTAATCTCTGGGCATCGGCCCCTTGGATTGTAATCTCTGGGCCTCGGCCCCTTGGATTGTAATCTCTGGGCATCGGCTCCTTGGATTGTAATCTCTGGGCATCCGCTCCTTGGATTGTAATCTCTGGGCATCGGCTCCTTGGATTCTAATCTCTGGGCCTCGGCTCCTTGGATTCTAATCTCTGGGCATCGGCTCCTTGGATTGTAATCTCTGGGCATCGGCTCCTTGGATTCTAATCTCTGGGCCTCGGCTCCTTGGATTGTAATCTCTGGGCCTCGGCTCCTTGGATTGTAATCTCTGGGCCTCGGCTCCTTGGATTGTAATCTCTGGGCATCGGCTCCTTGGATTGTAATCTCTGGGCCTCGGCTCCTTGGATTGTAATCTCTGGGCATCGGCTCCTTGGATTCTAATCTCTGGGCCTCGGCTCCTTGGATTCTAATCTCTGGGCATCGGCTCCTTGGATTGTAATCTCTGGGCATCGGCTCCTTGGATTGTAATCTCTGGGCCTCGGCTCCTTGGATTCTAATCTCTGGGCATCGGCTCCTTGGATTGTAATCTCTGGGCATCGGCTCCTTGGATTCTAATCTCTGGCCAAGGCACTTTCCCATCTGAGCCTCAGTGTCTTCATTTGTAAAACGGAGACAAGTGTGGCTCGCACGCGTAGGGTCGTGAGAGTTAAATTAATTTAAAAATTTAGAACAAGGTCTGAATATTATTATCATTACTGGGGAAAGCATGGGCTTTGAAATCAGCTTTTCTGTCTGTAAAATGGAGAGGCTGTTGCTGGATTCGATAATGGTTCACAAGCATGTATGTCTTTAATCCCATATATCCCTTTGTTTTAAAAACTGAACATGGCAACCCAAGTACAAAAGAAATATAAGTGGGGCTGCCATTTATGCATTCAATGACCCCGTATCCTAACTCTGAACCTGGTTCCCTTAGGGGTTCTTAGGAAGAGTTTGAAAATCACTTGTCTACATTTCTCTCAGAACTAACGGCTCTAAAGTTCTGCGATCCAACGTGAAGCTGATGCAGGAAATGGGGGCTGGCTGGGATGGTGCTCGTCCAGTGGGGTCGGCCCATGGGGGCTATGGGACAGGCTGGGTCATGCCCATGGTCAAGTTCACTGGGGTCTGGCTGTCACCATTCAAGCTAAACAACTGTCTCCCCAAGAGGCAGCAGAAGGAAGAGCACTGGACTTGGGAGTCTCAGGCAGATGGTCCCACAATCCCAGACCAGCCCCAGGGTCTCTGGCAGGTCATGTCACCTCTCTGTCACCTCTCCAGGCCTCACTGTCCTCCACTGTAAGATGGGGATGGACGATTACACCATTCTCATCTGGTAACATCAGGACAAAACTGAGTCACATGCATGTACAGGCTTTGCAGCTGTGAAACTAATATTTTCGATTATTTCTGGTAGATTATTTTCCCTTCCTCAGAGCAGAGTTTGGAACCAGACTCTGTAGGTTCAAGTCTCAACTCCACTGTGTCCTGGCTGAGTGCCCAGGGTTTAGTTATCAAGCCTGTTTCCTCCTGTGTAAAGGAATGGCATACAGGGCTTAGCAGAGTGCCTGGCACACAGTAAGTGCTCAGTAAGTGTTTGCTGCTCTTGGGTTTGGGGGAACAATAACTGAAAGCACACTTACTCCCTCGTGCTCTCGTCTAGTGCAGACGTAGCTGAAGAGGGGTGAGTGGCTGGCTCCTCCTGACCCTCCAACACATGTTGGTTCAAACATAGTAGTTGGGATTTTTTCGGTTCTGTGCTAAAGTGTGGCTCAAGCGTTCCTGGACTAGATTGGGGATATGTCTGACCTTTTATTGTTCAGAGGCCAATTTAATCCAATAGCTGTTTCCTAGAGGTTCTGTGATGCCTGTTTACTGAGCCCTTATCATATGCCAGGCCTTCGCCACAATCCTACATGGTAGGTAGAACCGTCCCCATGACAGATGAGGAAACTGAAGCTCAGAGTGGTGACATGACCACCCCAAGGCCAGGCTGCCCCTCAGCAATACACAGGATCTGGGGCCAGGTCAGGAGGGCTCCCCTGGGGTGGAGCCTACTGGAAGGCTTGTAAGGGCCCTCGGGGATCAGCCCACGTTATTTGGTGTACTGGCAGGAGGTGGCATCCTCAGAGTGGGGAGGCCCAGCTGGCATTGGGTCTTACTCAGGAAACAACCTTGACCCTGGGGGAACCAGCAGCCTGAGTGGCTGAGCCCCCCAGAGCCGAGCCTCATGTTACCTCCTCCAGGAAGTCCTCCTTGCCCAGTCCTGTCATCTTATCCCTCCTCTGGCCCACAGATAACCCTTTGCTGTGCACCAGAACAGTGCTAAGCACTTTACAGATGTCACTCATTTAAACCTGCCAACAGCTTCCTGGTGACGAGTCTGCCTCTCTGAGGCTAGGCCTCCTCACTGGCAAAATGTGTGATAATAAGAGTACGTATCTCAAAAGTGGGTGCAAAGATCAAACTGGGAAACAAACAATAATGGCAAATGCTTATTTAGTACTTACTTCCTACCAGAGCCTGGCAAGGTGACACAGATTGGATAAGGGCCGGAGGGGAGGGTCTGGCCTCTCCCTGCCAGACTCTGGAACATTTCCCTGCCCGGGACCACAGACCCTCTTTCCCCACAACTCCTAGTCCTGAGGAATGCAATCAGATGAAGAGAAAGAGCACTGGAGGAGTGGGCGCCAGATATCCAGGCTTGGGTCCTGTCTGGGCCTCAGTTTCCCCTCGTGCCCCCCTTATGCCCAAGGTGGGAGGGGATGATGGAAAGGCAGTCTTGTTTTGCCAGGTGATTCTTATCTTTCCCTACCCAACAGTCCCCAAGTGATAGGCCTGTCTGGACGAAGCACCAGTGGGGTGGGGATGCCCCAGCCACCAGCACCGCTGGCAGCGGCAGCCTAGGCTGCCCTGGGCCCTGCAGGCTGACTCTTCTCTACCATGCCATCCTCCTGGGCCTGGGCTCTCCCCCTGCCAGATTCCTGCTACTTCTGCCCCCACTTGCCCAATGCTCCCTGACACCCTCATCAAGCAGCAGTCAGGCTTCCTTCTCCCCCCACCGCACCCCAGCCCTGGCTGCTTTCCCAGCTCTTCCTAAACTTGGGGCTCGACCAACTGACAGCCAAGGTGCCTGGACATGAAAACTGCCTATACCGGGGCAGTCCAAGCGGGTGGGGCCCAGGTACTCTCTCATTGCTTGTTCAGGGTGGTAGCTGGCAAAGCTGCACCCCAAATGGCACAACCATCCCTGGCAGCCTTATCCCCTCTCTCCACAGGGAGTGTATACAGCGGTTAGGAGCACGGACTTGAGAACCAGATTGTCAGGGTTCAAATCCTAGCCAAGTACTCACTCTATAACCTTGGGCAAGTCACTTAATCCCTCTCGATAGCTCAGTTTACTCATCTGTAAAATGGATTATTAATAAACTGTTAGGAGGATTAGATGATTTAATAACACTGAGCACTTAGAATAGGACCTGAAACAAAGGAACTACTCAACAAACATCAGCTATTACGATTAGTAACACTGTGTTTGGCCCAAGGCAGAACTCGCAAACTGGCAGTCCACAACTCAAGTCTGGCTTCCAGATATGAATTATCTGGCCTGCAGTACTGTAAAAGGTTTTGAAATGCTCACATTTAGAACATTTTACACAAAATCAGTATTTTGAGCTTTCCTTCAAAAAAAAATAAAAAATGATTTGGCAATAGCCGGTTGGAGCTAAAAGGTGGCTGCCCCCCTCTGGACGGGCCTCAAGTCCCCAGGGCACCCCAGCCACCCTGCCCCACCCCCACTCCTCCTTGTCTCCTCACTGTGGCCCAGGGTCAGCTGCCACTTTTCATCAGGCGGGTGCTCTGTTTCTCATAACAAAGAGAAAAGAGAAATATTTCCTGTAGCCTTGTCTCAGTCAAAAGTGGGAGAATGATTGATGTGAGGCTTCAAACTCAGCACAACTAATATATGGTGACAGACATCCAAACAGCAGTTGCATCTCAGCACAGGACTTACTGGAAAGGGGCCTGAGGGAACTTTCTGGGAGAATGGAAATGTTCTGGAAATGTCCTCAGTCTCGATTCCACTGTGGTTACACAGTGTCTGTGTTCGTCAAAACTCACTGAACTGCTTGTTTCTGGCCTGTGCATTTTATTCTATGTAAGTTACACCTCCATAAGGGGAAAAACAAAAAGTGAAAAACAAAAACAGAGGTCAGGAGGGTCTCACGTTTCAATGAAAACAGTGACTCTTTTTGTGGGTGTGTGAAGGAAATGCCTGTAAGTTTAATACACTGATAATTGTGCAAGAAGACACAACCTAATAGGTGCCCCTGGGAAGTCACCCCAGCGCCCCTGCTCACGTTGGAGTTGGAGACCTGCAGTCTAAGGTGGTGAATGATTCACCTTCAAAGAACTGTACAGATCCGTGACGTCCAACACTAGCCATTAGCTACATGGGGCTATTCCAATGAAAATTAAATACAATTAAAATTAAAAAATTAAATTCCTCATTTGCCCCAGCCATATTTCAAGTGCTCAAGAGCCATACATGGTTAATGGACAGTACAGATCTACAGATCTAGAAAGTTGCCACTATCACAGAAAGTTCTCTTGGACAGCACTGGTGTGTGTACATGCTGGCTATAAAGCTGGGCTAACTTCTGAGTCCCCCATCAGGGTAGCACCTGACACAGAGTAGGTCCTCAGTAAACATGAGCTGAGTGGATGAATGAAGGTAGAAGCAGCAAACAGTAAAACCTGGTTTGAATCCGAACTCTGGCCCTCGCCAACTGTGGGCCTCCAGCAAATGTCCCCAGCTTTTCAGTCTTTCCATGCCTCTCAGGACTGGGCACATAAACTGATGTCCTCAGGGGTACTCAGAGTCCCAGGGGCCAAGGGAAGGCCTGCAGGAGAACTGGTGAGCCAGCAGTGCCACCTGAATTCTTCTGGAAGAGGAGGAAGGCATGGCAGTGGTGGGAAGGGCAGTTGGGGGGCATGTTTGTGAGAGTAGCTTTTGAAAATGGGGGGCAGAGTTGGGTGGTGGTAAAGATAAAGCAGGCAGGGCCCAACTCTGCGGGTTCGGGAGGGAGGGCTGCTGAGCACAGGGAAAAATCTACGTTAGCCCCCATGCCTGGCTGCTGGAATTTGATCTGGGAAACCGCATCAGACACTGCTGTCACAGGTCAGAGTGGCTGGGACAGGGAGCCACCTTGATCTCCGAAGAGACTCCTCTTTCCTGCAGGGTGTGGACCCCCATCAGGGCAGCCCAGAAAGGGGTCCGTCGAGGGGGCTGCTGGGAGCCCAGAGGGCTGGCTGGGTCCTGAGCCAGCGGCCGGCCCAGATTCATCTTCCCAGCATCTCGTAGCCTCCATATCCAGCCATATAGAGCCTCTTAGAAGCCAGGAATGTCATTGCTCATCTGTCCATTCATTCATTCAGCGAATATTTATTAGGTACTGACTATGTGCCAGGAAATGAGTTCCATGATTGATATGCATCCTTGAACAAGACAAAGTCCTTGCTCCCAGGAGCTTGAATTTTAATAGGGGAGACAGACAATAAACAACGTTGCTAAGCGTTATAATAATAATAACATCTCACATCTACTGTGCGCTGAGCACTACACTAAGTGCTTTGTAATGCATTTCGCATTTAATCCTTACAAAAACAACATGTATTATTATTGATCCCATTTTATGGGTGAGGAAACTGAGGCACAGAGAGGTTACAGCCAAGATTATCCAGCTCTGAGTGGTAGAGTTTTGAATTTGAACTCAGGCAATTTGAGTCTGGAGTTCCTAAGCCTACCCAGGACCCTGCCTGTCTTACTGAAGAGGGATCTGTGTTACCAGAAAGTACATAGAACAAGGCGGAGTGGTAGAGAACGCCTGGCGAGGAGCTGAGGAAGGCCTCTGTGAGCAGGGGCCAGGTACAGTGAAACCAGAATGACAAGGTGTCAGCTTACAAGGGCACTTCAGGCAGAGGGAACAGCGAGAGCAAAGCAGCAGAGGTGGGACCAAGCGCCGTGGTGAAGGAGCAGGAAGCAGGGCAGTGTGGTTGGAGGAGAGAGAGACAAAGGGACTCCCCTCCCCCCCATTTTACAGATGAATTCACTGAAGCCCAGAGACAGGAAGTCCCCTAAGTAAGCTGAACCAGGGGCCCAGCCAGGACCAGAAGCCAGGCCTCCGGACTCTCGGCCCAGTGCTCCTTCCAGAGCCTGGCATGCCTCTGCCACGAATGCGAGGGGCTCGGTGGTGAAGACTCAGCCAACTTGGGCATAGGACAACTGAGGGGCCCTGTCTCCTGGACTGCACGCTGCTCAGGACGCCTGGCCATGTTTCCCAGCCAGGGCCACGGCACACTGGCCACCCCGCCTTCCCACTCCCAGCGTTGTCTCACTTCCTTTAATTTGCTTTTGTTCTTCACAGCAATGCTGAGGGGCTGGCGTGAGGCTCTCCACACCATGGACGGGAAGACAGATTTTTGAAGTCAGGCACATGCGGCTCAGCTGGTTAGTAACTGTGACACCGAGTGAGTCCCATCACCTCTGAGAGCCTCTGTTACCCACTCTATACAATGAGGACAGCAGTGGCTTCCTGGAGGTTGTCAGGAGGGTCAAATGAGACACTGTGGAAAGTGCCGAGTGCAGGGGCTGGCGCAGAGCAGTCGAGGCAGAGTTCAAACATCCTCATTACAGGAATGGATGTGAGGGTGTCAGGGGCTCAAGAGCATCAGGACACCCTTCCTCACACCCCAGGGGCCATTCTGGTCACTCTCCCTGCCAGGAATGGGACTCTGGTTCTAGAGCAAAGAGCCGGGGGTTCGTCATACCACTGAGGAAAACAGCCAAGGGCTGGACGTGGAAGCTCTCGCCAGCCAGAGACCACACCAGCTGGGGTGGCTGTGCCCACGTGGGGGCTGCTGCTCCTGGGCACTGGGCTACAGACAGGACCTAGGAGGGGGCAGATAAGCCTTTGTGGAAGGTGGCTAGGCCCAGGGGAGAGACCTCCTCCCATATGGGAGCCTAAGCCCACCTGGAGCAACCCTGTGGGGTAGATTTCTGGGGCAGGAGAGAAGAGAAGAGCCTGGCTTACTGTTTTCCTAACATCCCAGGGGATCACATCCTTTCTGGACCGCCCCCTGCCAAGGGTCCAGATGGGTCACCTCTAGAAACTTGCCTGTCCCACTCCTGCATGGAGCCATAATCCAGCTCCTCCCGCTCTCGTGGGAACCGTCCACCCATCCATCCCCTGGAGCACGCCTCCACTTCTCTACCTCTGGGCCTTTGCTTATGCTGTTTCCTCCATGGGGAGAGCCTTGCTCTCTTCTCTGCTCAAAGGGCTAACCTTCTGAGGCTCAGCCTAAATGGGGTTTCCTTTGCCCCCAGCTGAAGTAGCTCCTTCTTCAGAACCTTAGTTTCACAAGCATTTACGAGGCTCTTAAGACAGGCTGGCCTCCTTTCTCATATATCCTACCAGGGCGCAGATATGGGGACACAATCAGACACTTAGTTCCCAGCCCCTGCCCTAGAGGCCACTTGTGTAGGGGCTGCTGGGGTCCCCCACTAGAGGAATGGAAAAGCACTTTCAGGGGCCGGCCCAGTGGCTCAGGCGGTTAGAGCTCCATGCTCCTAACTCCGAAGGCTGCCGGTTCAATTCCCACATGGGCCAGAGGGCTCTCAACCACAAGGTTGCTGGTTCAACTCCTCGAGTCCCTCAAGGGATGGTGGGCAGCGCCCCCTGCAACTAAGATTGAACACGGCACCTTGAGCTGAGCTGCCGCTGAGCTCCTTGGATGGCTCAGTTGGTTGGAGTGCGGGCTCTCAACCACAAGGTTGCCAGTTTGATTCCTCGACTCCCGCAAGGGATGATGGGCTGTGCCCCCTACAATTAGCAACAGCAACTGAATCTGGAGCTGAGCTGCGCCCTCCACAACTAAGACTGAAACTGGACTTGGAAAAAAGGCCTGGAAGTACACACTGTTCCCCAATAAAGTCCTGTTCCTCTTCCCCAATAAAATCTTTAAAAAAAAGCAGCACTTTCATTATTCTGTGGAATTGGGGATAAGAACAGAAAAGGTATCTTGTGGGAAGGGCCAGGAGACCTGCGGGAGCTCTGGAGTGTGTTCCAGAAATCCCTCAGATCAGGGACAAGGCCGAAGAGGCAGGGACATCAACCTAGGAAAATGGATGTGTGACCTTGGGCAAGTGACTTACCCTTGGCTGAGACTCAAACTCGTCACTGGTAAACCAGGACTAATGGTCTCTACCTCTGTAAGTACAACGGAAAAGCCCTTGGTACAGGAGAGGTGCTTGAGCCTGGGGCCAACTGCAGCTGGGGAACTGACGCTGATATCCCCAGGCATCAATGCCCGGGCTCGGAGCACCTCTCCCTTGTGGGCCTTCCCTGCCAAGACCGGGTTTAAAACTCCCTAGCACCTCGGCTAGAAGCCAGAGCTTCTTAAAGTTACTTACCTCCTGTAGAGGGCTCAGCTGGACCCAGCCAGAGCCCATCATTCACTGTTTCTGGAGATTAGCACAGCTCACAGAAACAGCAGGACGCCTGGCAGGAACCTGGCCCTCGCCTCATGCCAGCTGGGGCTGGAACTGGGCCAGGAGAGCACCCCCACTTCCTCTGAGAGAACCCACAGCATCCTCCCTTCCCCATCCCCAGGCCACACTAGGATTCTGGGGTTCTGGGGTCACCTCTTAGGCATGGGCACTGCAGTCTCATCTCCACTGGGCCCTAAGACATGGCGTAACGTGGAAAGAACACTGGGCTGGAGTCAGGGGGTGGTCACTCCCACTCTGTGGTTAAGAAAATAAACCACTAGAGTAAATAGACCACTAAGAAAATAAATCTCTAGAGCCAGACTGCTTGGGTTCCAAGCCTAGCTCGATCATTTACCAGCTATGCGACCTTGAGCAAGTTACTTAACCTCTCTGTGCCTCCATTTTGCTCACCTGTATAGTGGTGAAATAATACTGCCTACCTCATTGGGTTGTGAGGAGGATGGAATTAGTTCTTTGTAAAGTGCTTACAATAGCGCCTGATACAGTGAGTGCTGAACTGATTAAGTGAATGGATGGATGAATGGATGAATGAATGAATGAGTGAGTTAATGCATCCACGCTCTGCTCCATGGCACATGAGGCCCTTCAAGATCTTCCCAGACACCATCACCTGCCACCCGCCCAGCAGGTCAAGATCATGACCTTAGCACCAGCCCCCTCTGCCTGGCACAATCTCACTGTTGCTCGTTCAAATGCTACCTCCTTTGTGAAGACTCCTCAGACAGGATCCTCAGGGTGGCAAGTGACAGAAACCCAGCTCTAACTGGGTTTTGTAGCAAAGCAAATGCCCTGACTTGCGCTGCCTGGAAGGGAGGAAAGATCAGGCCTCAGGTAAAAGAAGATCCAGGAGTTCTGATGATGCTGTTGGGTTCTCTCCCCTCCCTCCGATCCCATCCCTCACTTCTCTGAGTGTGTTACTTTTGTTCTCATTTCCTGAGCTTAGATGTCCTTCATGCCTGGAGAACTGGACCCAGGCTACCACCTGGCAGCCGAGAGCCCTAAAGAAAAGAACACAGGTCCAACTGACTGCAAAGCCAGAGCTCTCTCCCATGGGGGCACGGGTTTGGGGGCCCTTCTTTTTCTCACTCTATGTTGAATTAGAAAGTCCCAGGGAAGAATTCTGATTGGCCAGGTCTGGTTCCTGTGCCCTATGAAAAGGCAGGGCAAGAGCCTGTGGCATCTAACTATACCACGAGGAGTGGGAGAGGGGCAGTATCCAAAGGAAAGGGCTTCTGTTAGCAGGAGGGGAAAGGGCAGCTTGACCGACAGGACACGTGTCCATGCCATCGCCCTGACACCAGCCCTGCATATTTTCCTTCCTCTGTGCTTCCACGGCACTCAGCACACCCCTCCACCAGAGCTCACTGGGTATGTGGCTGTCCTGCCCACTAGGCCATGAAGTCTTAAAAGAGCCAAAGCTCCGGTCATCTTGGCCCCCAGCACTCGGCTCTGCCCCCCCGATCGTAAACTGCTTTCAACAAATGAGGGAAATGAGCCTCAAGAAATAGAGGGGGTCACTCAAGGGGCCAACCAGGAGGAGAATCTTAGATTAGGCTCTTCTGACCTCCTCCCTCGACCCACAATCATCAAAATCATCCTGTAAAAAACTCTTTGACAGGAGACTGTAGCTTACCCCCCAGGAAGCAGGAGATGGGCCCCCAAACCCATGCCCCCATGGGAGAGAGCTCTGGCTTTGCAGTCAGTTGGACCTGTGTTCAAAACTATCTTCTTCCGGGGACACATGTGACGATCTTGGGCAACCTGGGTCATTGTAATGATTAAACAAGAGAATGTAGACAAAGCGTGCGGCACACAGGTGGGACCCAAGGAATGGGAGCTACTGTTTGCAGAATTGGGCTCCCTGGCCCTCTCAGGGCAACAGCTGGGTCTGGCTGGCTGCCCAGACCTCAGGGCCCGAAGGGTCACAACCCCTGCGCCTCCCCCTGCCCAGTGTGCAGGAATGTTCAAAACGTCTGTCCACTCCTCCGTCCACCCGTTTATAAGCCCAGCAGGCCGGTCCCACACGCCACCAATGGCACAGGCTTCTGGGGCCAGCAGGAAAGAGAACATGCAGCATTACCAGCTGACATAGGCTTTGCTCGCTACTGTCACACACGGCTCGAACAGGCAGGACAAGGTAGGAGCAGGAGCATGGTGGACCCGGGACCCAGGCAGCCTGGGTTCAAATCCCAGCTCTGCCTCCTACTCCCTGTCTGACTTGGCAAGTAACGTGACTACCTTGTGCCTCAGTTTATCGGTAAAACAGAGATAGTAATAGCACCATTCTCACGGGTGGCTATGAGAATTCATTGAGTTAAAACCATGTAAAGCATTCTGAACACTGGCACTGCTGTTTATTTGATTTGCTCACGCGTCTGTGAGGTAAGTACCATCATGGCCTCCATTTTGCAGAGGGGGCAGTGACTTGCTCAGGTTACAGTGCCAGCAAGTGCCAGCGCCAGGACTAGACACCAGCGCTGTCTGACTCTGAGCCCCCCACCCCTGCTGTTTTCACCCTCTGCCACTATTATACCCTCCAGGACTCTGTAATCCTGTCTCAGCATGAAGTGCCCATCCCCACCTGCCACAACTCCCCACGTCCAGCCCCAGCCAATCAGGGTGGACCTTCGGCCAATCCAGATGCTACCGAGCTGGCCGTTGCCTAAGTGACCAGGAATGTTCCCCTAACAAAGCCCCAGCCCAGGCTCAGCTTCCCATCTGGTCCCCATTACCCCCCTCACCACAAGTGTCATGCTTGTCTGGGGGGCTGGGGGGAGCCCAGGAAGAAATGCCTGGCAGGGAGAAGACGCTTGATTCCTGCTGACAGTGGGGGAGCGATGGCTATACTGGCCCAAGAGGACACAAGCTGCCCCATCTGCAATCTTGGCCCAGAGTGGTCCCCAGGCGCAGAACAGAGCCAGAGAGGGTGGAGAACCAGGGACAGGGGGACATGACAAAAAAAGGGAGTGGAGGGGTGACTAAAGGGAGGGAGAGTGCCAGGCTCAGATTTCCTGGGAACAAGCCACACCCATCTTTGGGAAGAGCAAGGATTTTGGAGCAAACACACCTAGGCTTGAATCCCTGTAACCTACTGCTGCGTGACCATGGGACAGTTGCCTCACCTCTCTGAACACATTTCCTCTTCTATAAAATGGGGACATGTGAACGTACTTTGTAGAGCTGTGGTGAGAATTAAGGAGTTAATCCAAGAAAAGATACACAGGAATTCAAGTTCCACCTCCTCCTAAGAGGGGCACTGCCGGGGGTATAGGCTGTGACACTGGACGCTCTGTGATGGCACCGGAAATGTCCTGGCTCATGGTGAGATAACACGGGCAGCTGGAATGATGCTGGGGTTCAACCTGAGCGACCGTGTGGCCTGGGTCAGAGGCAGTGGCAATGATGGCGCTGCTACTGCCGCTAAATAACAGCAACAACAGCAGTAGCGACAAAAATGATCTCTTGAGCAATGACTTCATTCCAGGCCCTGTGCTAAGTGCTTTCTGATTTAACCATCACAGCAACCCCACGTGAGAGATGTACAGGTACAGAGAGGTTAAGCAACCAGTCCGAGGTTGCACAGCTGGCGAGAGGATGATTCAAACCCCGGACTACCCAACCCTTAGGATCCTACAGAATGGAGAGCCCTGCTTGGGACACTCACACAGCGGCATACCCAGACCCCCTCCTAGGCCCCTGTAGGCCATCCAGTCTGGGCTTCTCCTCCCCTCCCTGGGGCTTGGCTCCTACTCAGCCCAGCTCAGGAGCCAATTTGCAGTTGCACAATTAACAATTAGGAACTTTTCTTCTCTTCCAAGGGAGAGGATAGCACAAGACTTGGTGACAGGCATACAGGGGGACTTCTGCCAGAACCCATGAAGTCTGTCCCCATTCCCTGCCAGGCGGGGGAGGCTCCTTTCCTGGCCCAGCCCAGCCCAGCCCAGCCCAGCCCAGCCAGGAAATCAAGTCAGGCAGCCCCTCTCCCTCTGGTGTTCCTTTCTCATTTAAATCCTACCCACCCACCCCTTCCCATCAGGAAGACTTCCTGACTGCCTCAGCCCACAGTTTTCACATGGTCCTATGAGCCCCAACACCAACAAGTCTTGATTCTTTGTCTATTTAGTCAGCTCCATCTTCAGAGGATTGTGTATCTCCATCAAACTATAAGCAACTTGCATTTGCTTTTTTTGTTGTTGCAAGTAACACTATGATATCCCTCTCAACATCAAGTCTAGTACAGGACACTTAGAAGTTGCTTAACCCACAGTCTTGGAGAACTCCTATTCATCCTTCAGAACCCAGATCAAATGTCATCTCCTCCACGATGTCCTCTGTGTCCTAAGCTGCCCCATCTGTGTGCACCTGTAGTGATTTGTACGTATCTCTAGAATACCCTCCCTCCCTACATTGTAATAACTACTACCCAGGCACTATGCTAAGATTGTTATACTCAATTCTAAATCTATCAATAACTTCAAGAGAGAGTCAATATCCCCATTTAACAGATAGGGATGATAAGGCTCAGAGAGGTTGAGAGACTTACCTAAAGTCTCACAGCTAATAAGTGGCAGACGTGGGATTTGAACCCAGGTCTGCTCTTGTCCCAAGCAAATGATGTTTCAGTTGGGTTAGGCTGCCTCCCCCATGGTGGGTTTCTCTCACTGACTGCATCTGCTTCCTGAGTCTAGCATGATCCCAAACTTTGTAGTTTCCTTACAGATCAGCCAGAGTTGAGATGTCACTCATCCCCAACTCCATAGTGGCTCCAGGCCAAAGGTGACCATCCAGTGGGCCCCACCTCACTCTACCAGCCTCCAGGACAATCGCTAAAGCCCTAAGCATTTGCATCCAGGCAACTAGGGATTAGAAGCAGCTCCCATTTCCCTGTATTCCAGGCCTCTGTGAATCCCCTCCCTGTCTACACAGGCAACTCTAGAGCGGCCTGGGCTTGAGAAAGAGCTCCGGCTCTGGAATCGGCCAACTTGGAGACTGGCTGTGGGACTTTGGGCCCATGATTTGACCTCTCTAAAGACTTAAGTCAGCTCAGCTGTGAGATGGGAGGAACTCTCCTCACTGTGGATTAAGATATTGAATGTCAAGTGCCTTCCACAGTGCCGGGCACACATCCACTCATTCAGCCAACACCGACTTCCTGTGCACCTACTATGTGCCTAACAGTTTTTGGTGCTGTTCACAGCAGCAAGCCAAACAGAAAAGCATTCCTACCCTTAAGAGGTTTTTAACTCTCAGAGAAGGAACCCCTAAAATTGTTGGTCAATCCTCTCAGGAGAGTCTTATGATAAAGTGGGCTTATCCGACTTTCCTCTTTAACGTAAATAACATACCTACGCCTTGAAAACTCCCCTGCAATCATCAGGAGCTGTGGACAAGGAAGTCCCAACAGCATCGTTTAAATAGAGAATGAGAAACAACCTAAATGGCCATCTCTAGCAGTCTGGATAAACCTTGGTAGATCCATTGGGGTGCAATACAACACAGCACTAAAAATGAACTGGATACAGCTCAGATACAACATGAAGAAAGAAAAACAAGCTGTAAAGGTAAACATGTAGCCTCCTATCAATTACTTCAAGTTTTAAAACTTATGAGCAATACTCTGTATCATTTGCAGAGGCAGAAACAACTAGTAAAAGGAGCAAGGTGGTCACTCCAGAAAGTAATTTTTTCTGGAAGAAGGGGAGGTAGGGAATGGGACCAGAAAGGGAGTAAGGAACGGGATCAGAAAGGGATGTGTGGGAGACTGAACTGAATTTGGAGTGTTTTATTTTTTAAGCTGGATGGTTGGTTCACTAGTGTTTGTTTTTACTGAACTCTATGCTTTTTATATGTCTGAAATATTTTGCCACACACCAAAAAAGGCATGGGCTTTGGAGGCAGACAGACTTGGGTTTAAAGCCAGACCTGTGCTTTATGAGCTGCTCTATGAGCTCAATTTTCTCCTCTGTGAAGTGGGCGTCAAAATACCCACCACCAGTTCCCAGGACTCTTCTGAGAATCAAACAAGGTTGTGTTTGTAAAGGGCCTGGCACATAGTAGGGCTTGGAACACGGAAGGCGGGGGGCTGGCACACAATAAGGCGGCCTAGAGCATCTCAGCCACTATTGTTCTTGCTCCTGTTGGGGGATTCTCTCAAAAAGAGCAGATGGAGGAGAAGGGCCAGTCCACAGGCCTCAGATTATGGGGTGAAAGGGTTTACTCCTTCCAAGGCCAGGCTGGCCTTCAGTGAACCTGGTGACACATCTGGGGCTCTGGGGATTGGGCAAGCGTGGTCCCTTGACCAGGATACATAAAGTCATGGGCCTGGGCTGGCTGGACTCCCTCCATGGCCCCTACCCTTCTCAGACTGTTCCTGGCCTTCCCGGGACCCCTCCCTACAGTGTGCTGGCAGGAAAGCTGGGCTTCCTCCCTGCCCAATTCTCCTTGGTTTCTCCTGAGACCCTGCTCCTCATTCTCAAGGTACAGTCTCAGCCACCTTGTACCCAAATAAATCCTCTGGAGTGACTTTAGCTGGTCACAGGCTTCCGCAGGTGCAGCCGAGACAGTGGAGGCCAGGTGTCTGCTCCTGGTTTCCATCCAGGCTCAGAGCGGACCTCGATATTCTCAACCTTCAACGGGGGCCACCGCCACCTCCCTCTCAGAGTGGTGGGGAGGAATATCTGCAGACAGGGTCTGCACCTCAATCGTGCCCCTCAAGGGCATCAGGTGGCACATTGCAGGTGCCCGGGCACTGGCTGCTGTTATATTTAAACGAGTCCTCCCAGCTCTGGCACAACCCAAGTCGTAGTTCTGCTGAGCTCAAAGATGACCCAGGGTGAGGAGAAATGTGTGGGGATAGAGCAGAGCAAGCAAGACCTGGGACAGAAAGTGGATGGACGTGCGAGCAGGGCAGGCTGCCACCTAACCCAATGAAACCACTCTGCTGGCACAAGCACAGGAATTTGTCATCATTCCCCAGGGCCCAAGGGCACTTCTGGGGCACAGCTCCGAGAGGGCAGCAGAAGAGAGTGGGACTGGCTGTGACATTTGACTTCATATTGTGATGCAGCTGGGGAACATGTTTACTTCATCCCTGCCCTTTCCTAACCCGGTCCCACCCCCGTTGACAAAAGTCAGCCTAGACTGTAGGGTGTCCTTCCCAGAGACCGGGGCCCCACTTCTGCCTCAGCCACCCATTGTGAGTCTTTTGAGCAGACATTTCCCCTCTCTGCACTTCAGTTTCTCCATCTGTAAAATGGGTGGGATGACATCTAAGATCTTATCAATCTATCAGACCCACTCCACAAGCCTGCATAACCAGAGGCAACCAAATGTCCGTGACAAAGGCAGAACCCCTGAGCTGGGTCAACCTGCCGGTCCCACACATGGTGACATGCTAAAAAGGAAACCAGGCAAGCAATTTACAGCAAGGACTCCAGCTAACAGCAGGAGAGAAAGTGAAAGAGACTTTGCATGGAAAGTGTGAGATCAGCAGAGACAGATGTAAAGGAATATTGTCTAAGTTATGCTTTCACAAACTCTCCCTCTCCGCAAATCAAATTCCATGGGCTTTTGACGGAGCTGGGTCTGTATAATTCCCACGGCTCAGTTTCCTCAACAGTTAAGTAAAAATAATAAAATAGTCAACAAACAGGTCTATTTGTTGTAATGATGTGTTAAGATGTGTATAAATGACCTGGCACATACCAGGTGCTCAATGAATGCTGGCTCCATGCCACCTCCCTGTCTGTCTACCAGGGCACCTCTGGCACCAAGAAGCCCTAGTTGCTGGTTCCCCAGCTTGCCTCAGCCCCCCACCAGGCCAACAAGCAGTCCGGATGTTTACACTGGCCGGTCAGGGCCTCCTGCCTGCCTGGGACAGGCTGAATAAACACACAATTGTATGGCTTCTGCTTCCAGCTTCCCACAGACCACTTGCCTCCCAGACTGGTCTTCCATGGGCACCTCCACCCCACCCCAGATCCTCTGTTTACAGATTCTCCCCACAGATTATACTGGGGTTTGCTGTGTCCAGCTGATACCTGGCAAGACACTCTAATCCAGTCTATGACGATCTCCAGGGCAGGGGCAAAGTGAGTGAGGCCCAGGCTCTGCCAGTCTACAGCTGTGTGGGCTTGGACAGCTTCCGGGAGGCTCAGTTTCTTCATCTATAAAATGGGGATAACAACAGGGCCCATTTCACAGGGGACTGTGACAATTAAATGGGGTAAGCGATAAAAGCACGAAGCACAGTGCCTGGCTCATGCAAGGTGCTGGGGAAATAAGCTCTTAAAATTTTGTATTACTGTTTCAGGGGTAATTGAGCAATTTCACCAGGAAGTCAGTAGGCCCTGAGAGCACATCCTAAAATAAATGATAGGGAATTCGTGACCAGACTGAGCCAAGCACTTTCCATGTACTGTCTCAGCATCCCAGGAGAGGTGATACATCATTATTCCCCATTTCACAGGTGGAAAACCGAGGCTCAGAGAGGTTGAGTCACTTATATGGGGTCACACAGCCCCTGTAAAGTGCAGGAAGTATGTTCCTGATCCAGAGCCTATGTTCTTAACCTCGGCACCCGCCCATGTCCCAGTAACAGCCTCATACATGTCTTCCCTCCCACCCTCCTTTCACTCTGGGGAGCCCTCCTGAGGTCCTGGCCTTCTCTAGGCCATGTAGGTACTGGGAGCTGCTGGCAGCTTGGGGCTCAGCTGTGCGGCCACCCTTGCCCACAGCCTGGGTGGTGACTGGATCGTCTGTGACGTTCTTCCCTTATCCTGGGTCTCAGCCTGCTGCTCCTGGGCCCCCGGGTCCAGAAAAGGGGAGGAGCCATTATCAATTCCTCATCTACCCTGTGCCAGGCACCGTGGGCCATTTTCTCGTGTCACCTTCATGACCACCCTGTGCTTCAGGAATTACTGTCCCCATTTTGTAGAGGAAGAAACCGAGGTTCCAAGAGGTGAAGGTCCCACAGCCAGTGAGTGGCAGAGCTGGGCACTCAAACTCAGGTCACTCTGACTCGAAACCACAATCCCGGCACTGGCTCCTGGGGGAGATAAGACACAATACAAACCACCTAACAAAAACCAGAAACTGATAAGGGCCTTCTGGGGATGGCCAGATGCCGAGCTAGGACATTTACAGAGTGGGGCTGGGCCTTTCCAGGGAAATCTGTGTGTGAATAACACAAGAGCAATTCCCCAGGGGAAGAGCATGTCTCGGGGGTGCCCGGCAGCCATGCCCAGGAAGGGAGGTCTGTTGGGGACCCAGTCAGGCAGGTCTGACCACAGGAAATACCTTTCCCTGTGCAGCTGTGGTAAGTCAGTGCTTTCACAGGGAATCAATATTTAATGAGCACCTACTGTATCCTGGGCCAGGCGCACAAGGCTTGGCATGCCACATATATTTTATTCCATTTTCCTAGCAATCCTGTCACACAGGAAGAATTATTTTCATTTTAGAGAAGGAAATACTGAGGCTCAGAGAGGAAAGGATGTTTCCTTAAACCATACTGATTGGAGGGGGCAGAGCTGTCCAAGTCCTAATGAAACACAGTTAGGTCCCTGGCCACCTCTCATTGGTCTGGTCCTGCCTCACCCCTCCTCTCTCTGAGGTTCCCAGGATGGCTTCCCCAGGCTCCCTGACCACTGTCCCCACGTGGCTCATGCACACAGCTGGGACAACTTCTGAGGTCAGAATTATATCCCCATTTTACAGATGAGGAAAGTGAAGCTCAGAGAGAAGTCATAGGGTGGCTTCCTAGTGAGATGGACTGGGGACAGGAGTGTGTGGATGAAATAGAAAACCGCACACCCCACCTGAGCGGAGAATACTGCTCCTCTCTTTAAGGACTGGGAACAGGTCAGTGCTGCCCACCTCTGGCCTTCTAACAGATGTTTCCCTTCCCATGACGGTAGGCACCCTGTGGAGAATTTGGTGGCCCTCTGCCTAGCAGATGCCAAGGGAGTCTGGCTACACGGTTGCTATGGAAACACCAAAGGATGCTCTGAGGGCAAGAGCCCAGTCAGACTTTGTCACCTGGCTCGTGCAAAGGGCAGGCTGAGGGCATGAGCGGGGGCTGTGCCAGGGCTCCTCTTCCCATGTACCCCACCCTAAAGCCCCAGGCCTTGTGACAAAAATGGCAGTGCCAACTGTTCACATAGGAGATGGTGAGGTGGTGCCATTTTGGCCCCAGGCACCAGAAGTTGGCCTAAATGCCTAGCCAAGCAAGGACAGAAAATAGAGAAGGGACAGAGAATAGAGGAGAGACAGACAGAGGGACTATCAGAGAATGAAGGTGGGAAAGACACGGGGGTTCAGATTTAGCAAACATTTCGTGGGCCTGTAGGACACGCCTGACTCAAGCTAGCACTTTCTTCACACGGTTATGTTGCCTGATCCTCTAAATTGTTCCACCCCACAAAAGATAAAAAGAATCCCTGAAACTGAGGCTGCGATGGGGCCTGTCCAATGGCACAAGGTTAGGGTGATGAAGGGAGAGAAAAGAAGCGAGGGAAAGGGCATGCATGCAAACACAAAAAGGTGGGTGGAGGAGACAGTGGCGGACCCAAGGCTTCAAGAGGCCCAGGGCCTCGGGGTTATGGAGACAAAAATCCTTCCTCAACCTCAGGCCAATGTCAGCTGCTAGCCACTAGAGCTCGATTCTGTCCTTCTAAGCAACACGTGGAGTTGAAAAGGCACTGTTGTTCACATCCCATCTCTGATGTTTACCTGGTCTGTTGCCTTGGACAAATCATCTGCCTTTTCCAGGCCTTCTCTTTAAAAAGGAAGCATACGTTCAAATCCTGACTCTACCTTTAACTAGCTGTGTGATCTTGGGCAAATCACTTAACCTCTCTGACCTTCTATTTCCTCATCTGTAAAATGGGTCTATTAATGTTACCTATAGCTGACAAGAATAAATAAAAGTATATAGATTAAGCACTTAGCACATACCAGGCCCTCGATATTATTAGCTGGTATTAACATGAACATACTTTTTAGCATTTGCAAAGGGTGGGTGTGAGAAGAGCAAGCTGTATTGGAGGAATTGTGATTGTTTGGCTGAAGCACAGAGGACAGGGTGGGGAAAGGCCAGAGAAGAGTCTGGAGAAGTGGGCAGGGATTAAATTGTAAAACACCGTAGAATTCCTATTGAGTCTGACTTGCTCCCAGGGTAACGCGGAGCCATGGAAGGGTTTTACGCAGGACAGTGACAGGGCTAGACATGTGTTTCAGGAAGATGGGTGAGGCTGCAGTGAGGAAGGGCGAGGCTGGAGACAGGAAGGGCAGGGAAGAGGCTTTGCCTTGCTCCAGGAGGGAGGGTAGCTGATAGAGGGCAGCGAGGGCGAGGGGTGGAGAGAAGTGGCAGGGGAGGCAGAATATTGACAGAACCTGGTCAAGGAGGAGTCTGGGTGCCATCTCGAATTCCATTCAGACAACTCCGCACAGGAATGCTGCTGACGGAGGTAAGCAGGACAGGTAAAGTGCAGGTTTAGGAGGTAGGAGGGTGGGTGCAGAGCTGGCCTTCACCAGAGCAGGGCAGCAATGAGTGAACGAGAGGACGGCCAGAGGAAAAGGCGATAGCCTTGGGGACCACTCCAACATGCAGCTGAGACTGGAAGGCTTCACAAACAGGCCTCAGGACAAACCCGAACTGAAGGCCATTTTGCAAAACACCTGCCCTGAGAAACTGTCACAGACCGGAGGAGGCCAAGGAGACACGATGACTAAACGTAATGTGGTGTCCTGGATGGGACTGTGGAAGAGAAAAAGGACATTAGAGCGGAAACTAGTGAACTCTGAATAGAGTGTGGAGTTTGCTTAACTGTAACACACCAATGTTGGCCTCTTAGTTTTGACAAATTTCCCATGGTCCTGTACTATGTCACCCTTAGGGAAACCTGGGTGAGGGGTATACAAGAACTCTGGGTCATCTATGCAACTTTTCTGTAAACCTAAAATTTTTCCAAAATAAAATGCTTATATGTAAAAACAAACAAACAAACAAAACAAAAAAAACGGTTGCAGGATTCCTGGTCTCAGGACTGACTCTCCTAAGAAAAAGAAATGGTGGTGGTGGTGTGTGTGTGGGGGGAGTGAAGGGGGGTTGGGAGTGGGGTGGTCAAGAAGGGGAGTGGGCCGGGCACAGGACAAGATGTGCTTGAATCTGTACCCTGGTGGAAACGTGCATGTTTACTGAAATCTCTGATGGGGGCTCAGGAGGGCGGGCAGGCCCTGGGGCACTTAGACTGGGGTCATTTCCAAAACCAAGGCTCCTCAAAGTTTCCCAAAGGATCCAAGACAGTGAACCAGTACCCAGGGATGTCTGAGGACAGAGCTAAAAGCCTCCACTGAGGCCTCATTTGTTTTCATCTTAAAAAGTCATGCCAATTCTGCATTCTATTCCAAAACACTACCTCTTAAACTTTTATTTATTTAAGTGTGTTTTTCCAGGACCCAGCAGCAGCAAGTGAAGTACCGTGTTTCCCCAAAAATAGCCAGACCATCAGCTCTAATGTGTCTTTTGAAGCAAAAATTAATGTAAGACCCAGTATTGTTGTTATGTTATGTTATATTATATTAGACTGGGTCTTATATTATAGTAAAATAAGACCTGGTCTTATATTAATTTTTGCTCCAAAAAAATGTATTAGAGCTGATGGTCCAGCTAGGTCTCATTTTGGGGGAAACACAGTAGTTGTTTCACTCTTGTTGTGGGGGGCACAGCTCACAGTGGCCCATGTGGGGATCGAATCGGCGACCTTGTTGTTAAGAGCACCGCGCTCTAACCAACTGAGCTAAGCAGACGCCCCCAAAATAGTACCTTTTAATTTTGCAATAAAGTACCCCACGACATCCCCAGGGCAAGCTCGCGCACCAGTATGAAATAACCAAATGTAAAAATTAAGCTTGAAACCGTAAGAGAGGAAGAGAGGATAAGATGACCTCAAGGGAGTGGGGAGGAGAAAGGACTGAATCCTCCAAAATCACAGCTGGAGAGAAGAAGAGAGGACAGAACCCAAACATACCTGGCCCCCACAATGGCCTGGGCACTGTGCCAGGAGCCCACATTCAGTCATTCATTTTTTTTCACTTAATTCATTCTTTTTACAAATGTCTACCTGCCTACTATGTGCCAGCACTGTCCCAGGGAACAAAGACAGGCAGAAATCTTTCTATGTGAGTGGGAGGAGACAGAGTAAATAAACAAGTAAAATGGGGAGTATGTCACATTGTGGTAAGTGCTAAGGAGAAAAATCAATCCGGGTGCAGAGGGGTAATTTTCAGTAGGATGGCCAGAAGCCCCTCGGAGAAGGTGACATCAGAGTCAAGACGTAAAGGAAAGGAGCCTGCTTTACAGACCTTTCCTCATTCATTTGTCACAGCTACAGGTGGTAATTATTTGCCCTGTTTTACAGGTGGGAAAAGTGAGTCTGGAAGAGGTAAACCCATTTACTTAAGATCGCCTAGAAAATAACAGGGAAATTGGGGGAGAGCGTAAGACTGAACCCAGGCCATCAGTTCCTCTCTAGGGAAGGTGATTAGGAGTCTCTCTGCCCCCTGCACCCGTCCCCAGGCCCTGGTAGACATGACTAATTAATAGAATCCATCACACCTCTCTTCCTTGCTGAAAAGCTAGGTTTCCACATTGTCAGAATAGCCAATCAAGAGGGCTGGCACGAGCTTCTTGGAAGTGGTTGACAAGAAGGCCACAGGGAACTTAGGAGGGTGGGGACATCTTCCAGGTAATCAGGACTTGGGGGGTGGGGACATCTTCCAGGGAATCAGGACTTGGGGGGTGGGGACATCTTCCAGGGACTCAGGAGCACTTCACTACTATAATGTAGGGTCTCTGCTCCCGCTCCCTGCACAAGAACGCAGGACAGGGTGAGGCCAAAAAGGAACACCAATGGAGCCATAGATAGGGGACTCATACCACCATATTCTCGCTGGCGGCTGGGTTGGAGACACAAAGCAAACATCCAACAGTACCCCAACAAGGGGTCTTCCCGCACCCCAGTCTCACTGGAGGCCAGGCGAGACACAGGAAGTAGAATCCGCAATCCACCATTGGCATTTGCTAACCCCACTTGCTACCGCAATCTGCCATCTGCTTCTTTGCCAACCAACCAACCCCCTAGCGTAGCCACAGCAGTTATATTAATGGCTAACCGGTTACAGCTGATGGCCATCTACTACCCGAGCCAGCACCTTTCCACGTGAGGCCGAGAGCCTGGAAACTGCTCTCCTGGCTCAGTCCCCACAGCTACTGTGCCCCCTGCCCCCATACCTTCTTACCTTGATCGAGTTTAAGAGAGGTCAAGGGATGGAATGGCCCTGCACGCCCCCTGAGGAAGAGGGGAGGGTATCCGCATTGGTTAAAGGGACGCTCCACCACGCAGGCCAGCACAGTTCTGTCCCGGGAGACCCTCACTGCTGTCAGAGCTGCGGCTAAGGACTTAACCAGGTCTGGCTGCTCCATCCAACAGTCGCCCTGGAATCCTCTCCATGGCCAAAGTGCTCTTCATAGCTGAGAAACAAGTCTGGAGGGGGCCAAAGAGGGCTCTCCCACCCCCACTCCTTTCTCTCTTCTTTCCACATAAAGAGAAACATTCAGGGTTGAAGAAATGACTCATTTTCCCTAGAGAGAGCCAGGGCTGGGCTGAGTCACACTGAAGGAGCCTGTGGGTCACTACTCCGCCTGCCTGTGCTGGCTGAGATGGCTCTGGGCCCCAGGAAGGCAGGGGACAAATGGAAGTAGAGGTGGCAGAGACAAGCGGCTGGTGGAATGTACCTGCCTCTCCTTACCCACCCTGGAGCGTGTCACTGGGTGTCACCCAGCACTGCTCTAATGGAACCCAATGGAGAAAAACCCCTTTGGACTTTCCTGAATGGTCTTTGGGGCTGACTCACTGCCACCTGGGGACAGCAAGAAAACTCACACGTCACCAAAGAAGGAAAAAAACGGGGCCTATGAAGCAATCTCTTCAATGGAGGAGGGATCAGCGATTGCCAGCAGAAATGCTCACTTATATTTTGTTCTGGGTTTTATTCTTTAAAGAAACATAATGCACAACAAATAGGGGTCAGAACTGGTTGCAATGTGCAGTTTTATATATTAAATTCTATGTCTCCATTAGTTGGCACTGAACGCAAAGAGATGTCCCTAGTGACAACATGAACAATAAACCAGGACTATCCACCTGGCACAGGAAAGTTTGTTCTCTATCCCAAACCCTCCCTGATTTTAGCCCTGGAGGCTGCGCCCTCCCTCTACTCCTCTTTCACTGGGCATCTGCTGAGCGCAGGTATGCCAGGACAGCCAGGGTCTGCCCTCCAGGACTTCCCCTCCGGGAGAGAGAAGTGACAGTTACAACCAAAGGGCGTGAGCACCCAGAGGACAGAATAGTGCCAGTTCCTCATGCAGCTCAAAACTTGCTTCCAGCTGCCTGACCCCTCACCTGCTCCCCTCCAGAGAGCCCCCAAGAGGGGTTCCAGAGCAACCTTGTTCTCATTCTCCTTTGCTGGCCTCCTCTGTCTTGGGGGCCAAGACTGCCTTTCTGAGCCACAAACACACCCACCCTCCACCCTGAAGTCAGACACTCCCTCCACAGGACCCTGCAAAAAATAGACTCTGGAGTCAGCCTGAGTACTGGCTCGAAGCTGCGTGGTCTTGGCCGAGCCATCTTGCCTCAGCAAGGCAAAGCTTCCTCGTTTGTTAAGAGGGGACACAACAGGACCCGTCCCTTTCGAGGTGACTCGAAAGAGTCAATGCACAGGACGCTTGCCACAGGGCCTGGCTCAAAGTTAGTGCTCACTAACCTGTGGTTCCCACCTCCTGCTCCATGGGGCATGCAGGTGAGAGAATGTGAGGACAGGTGTTAAAAAGAGCTACACAAGTACACGGGGTCCTGGGACTGTCCTCCCATCATCAGCCAGAGGCTCAAGGAGTTCCAGGCTGTTCTGTGAAGCCATTAGTGGCTGTTTCACCCTCCTATCTCATTTCCAATCTAAATGCCCATTTCCCACCAGTGCAATGATTTCCAGACACTAACACTGAGTGTTTTTCCTGCCCCTTCTCAGCCCTGATCTTTCTGCCACCCAATGTTCTCAGCCAACAACAACTGCTTCCCAGGCTTGCTTGCCACACAGCACGCAGCTCCCGAGGCAAAAATATTCATGCGGGAGACGCAGGAGGCCCAGGAGGGGCCATGAAGCGGAGGGTGTGGCAAGAGGAAGAGAACACATTTCCTGAGTGCCTACTGTGTGTCTGGGTGAAAAGGACTCCATCTGCGGTGGGGGGTACCCAGGAGAATGGTGCGTTGGTGGGGGAGGAGGTGCCTGGTCTCAGGAGAGCAGGGGACCACATCCCCAGAGAGAGGTCAAGCCAGAGTCCAAGGTCCAAGGGCAATTTCCAGGGAGAAGGGTCCTGAGGGGAGAGCAGGCTCTGGAACCTGGTGAGAAAAGTGGGGGGTGGCGTGAACCCTAAAAAGGACAATGTGGGGTCAGAAACAGAGGGGATGAGGTTCATGACAAGGAGCAATGGATACCTTGGATCCCAGGAGGGGATGGCTTAGACCAGGGTGGGAAGTGGGGAGAGGCCTACCCAGCAAGAAATTCATTTAACTGAGTATCTATCTCACAGGTCTTATTTGCCAGGCAGGGTTAACTGGGGGAAGAAAAAGACAATCTTAAATGGTAGCCCCCAGTTTCCGGTTCAAGAGGTTTGGAGGAGGGGGGGTCTCCCTAGTTCTGGGGAGTGCCCCATGGCAGAGGCCCAGGCTTTGGCGCTGTGCGTCCCTTTTTTCCGCAGCAGGACATCTCCTCAGATCCTTGGGCCTCTCTGCACCCTTGCCCAGTCAGCGGCTGTTTGTGCACAGTGGCTCCAGCCCCCCACGCCCCAGCCCCACTTCTGTGGACTCCTTCAAAGCCTGGGGAGGCCCTGGTGGCCCAGAGGTCACAGGGAAAGAATCTAGAGGTCACGGCGCAGCCCCTCCCTCGTTGGATGCTTCAAAGACAGAATGTGTGCCTGTAAGCCTCTCCTCCCCTGAAGTCACCAGACTCTGCTGAGAGATGGGGGACTGGAGGTGGGGGAGCTAGGTGGGGAGGCGCAGGGAGGGGGTGCAGCCACCAAAAGGCCTGGAAGAAGGATTCTACAAAAGCACTTAGCAGGAATCTGGGCCCTGAGTCAGAGCTTTGCTTGAAGGCCCTGGGCATCAGGGTCCCTGTGCCAGCTGCTAACCAGCGGTGTGGGCTGGACCCACAGCAGCTCGCGCACTTTTCCAGGCTCTGTTCTCACCGTTCAGAGCAGTAGACTGGATCCCCTGCCCCACCCCAATCAATCACCAAGCCCTGTCAATCCTACCCTTCAATACCTCCATCTCCCTCGTCACTGCCACTGGCCTGGGCTGAACAACCATCTGCCACATCTATTGCCGCCCCCTCCCCATGTCCATCTCTACTCAGCAGCCAGAGTGAGTTTAATAAACCCCAAGTCAGTCATGTCATTGCCCTTCTGGGAGCCCTTCCAGGGCCAGGTGAACCCTCCACCCTGCCAGTCATAAATGTTTGCCTTTTCTTTCTTTGCGGGCTTAAATGGGGCCTTCTGGTGCAGAAGAAAATAAAGCCTAAAGTTTATTGAACATACATACACACATGCGTGCGCGCGCGCGCACACACACACACACACACACACACACACACACACAGCTTTCCACTGCTCTTGGGATGAAGTCCAAATCTCTCACCTAGTCTATATGGCCCCATGGGGCCCAGCCCCTAGTGACCCCTCAGCTTCACCTTGGGTCACTCCTGCCCTTGCTTTCTAGTCCAGCTGCATTGTACTAGTAAAATCTAGTACTATATAGGTCACCCACCCCAAGGCCTTTGCACATGCTATTCCCCTCGCCTAGAATCTTTTTCTCTCTGTCCTTTTACCTGATTAACACTTAACCCATCCTCAGTGCTACTCCCTAGAGACTCCAAATCCCTTTCAAGTCCATCCTTGCTGGGCACTGGGAATGTAGAGGTGAAAAGGCAGGGGCTCTGCTCCAGCAGAACTCCACCTAGTACCGTGTTTCCCCGCCAATAAGACCTAGCCGGACAATCAGCTCCAATGCGTCTTTTGGAGCAAAAATTAATATAAGACCTGGTCTTATTTTACAACAATATAAGACTGGGTCTTATCTAACATAATATAAGACCAGGTCTTATATTAATTTTTGCTCCAAAAGACACACTGGAGCTGATTGTCCGGCTAGTCTTATTGGCGGGGAAACGCAGCAGTAAAATCTAGTACTAGGCAGTGACTGTATGACAGGCACAAATCCCAGCACTTGACACGAATCACATTGCTTGTTTAACCCCCTCTATGAGTTTGGTACTATTATTATGCCTATTTTACTTACGCAGAATCAGAGGCTAAGAATTTAGGAATTTGCCTAAAGCTGCTCAAGTAAACAGCAGAGCTGGGATTCAAACCCAGAGAGGCTGGCCCCAGAGCTCAAGCTCTTGATCTATGTCAGTGCAGGGAGACACAACAGGGAAAGTTTGTCCAGGGTGACTTGTGCCCCAGACAAGGCAATCTGGGGTGGGGACGCACGATGGATGGGCTAGGGTGGTCACAAAAGTTCCTGAGAACAGCTATGGAAAGAGGAACAGGCCTAACGGGTTTGGGACATACGTCAGTGTTGTTACTAGTAACACCTACCTCTTTGAGTGGGGCACTGACTATGCACCACATGTGCTCTGAACAGATCTGCTCTCATTTAATGTTTGCAACCACCCCAGGGAAGGGGTGGTTATCCCCACTTCACAGATGGGCAACTAAAGGCTCAGAGAGGAAAGTTTACCGGCTGAAAAGGCCTTTACAACAAATAAATGGTGGGTCCAGGGTTCAAGTTTAAGTTGATCCCACAGATCCTGCACTTAACCCCGAAGCCATACCGCACATAGAGGAATCGGTGTGTGTGTGTGGTAGGCATCTGATAAAAGGTGGGGGAGCAACCCAGTTCTCCATTCTGGGCCTGCATTTAGTGCCTGTGTGCCTCCATTCAGGCTGGAGGCAGGCAGGATATCTCCAGCTCATCTAAGCTTTGCACGAGTGTGTGTGTGCGTGCGCGTGCGTGTGTGTGTGTTGGGGGGGTGCTAATTAAGGGCCTTGTTGAAGGGTCTGCCAACAACTACAATGGGGAAGTAAAATAAACAAGCAGCAGTGGGACAGGCCTAACTGCATTCACCAGAACTAGAAAACAGTGTTTGTTAAGTGAAAGCTGACCCACAGCCGTTCTTCCCAGGTCTTCGCAAGGACAGACCTGCATTAGTAATAACGTTAATAACAGTTCCCATTTGCTGAGAACCTACTATGTGCACCATCCTATGAGCTTTACAGGTATATGTGAATCATTTCAACCACTCTTCATAACACCATGACAAAGGTGTTGCTATCATCCCATTTCTCGGAGACAAAACCGAGGCTCAGAGATCGTCGTTGGCCCAAGGTGACCCATCTGGGACTAAGTGGCAGAGCTGGGACCAGAACCCAGGTCTGTCTGACTCCAATACCCGTATTTTAATCACAAAGAGCACTGGATTAGGAGTCCTGGAGATCAGGGTCTCAGTACAGCTGTTAACTCCCTGTGTGGCCGTAGGCAAGTCTCCTTCCCTTTCTGAACCTTTGTCTCCCCATGGGGAAGTTTGTCTCGATGATATCTAAGACCCACTTCCACTCAGACCTTCTGTGGCCCTGTGAACTCCTGTGCCCTCCCCTTCTCCCCCCCCACCCACCATGCCCGGAGGCCCAGCAGGACGCTGAGTAACCACTCACTCAACATGACACTCAGGCACAGAAAGATGAAAACCCTCCTTATCGTGGTGGCCGCCTCCTGCCCCAGGTCAGCCTGGGACACCCAGAAACCACAAAACCACAGGTTTCACTTGAACAGGCTGGTGGGAGCAGCAGCCCAGAGTCCAGAGGGGCTGGGCATCCCCTTTCCGCCATCACTTCCTCTGCCCTCACTTCTCACAGGGTATGCGGAAGTAGGGAAGGCAGGCTCTGGCTCTGTGCCCTTCTGGCCCCATTTCTCTGGGTTGCAGGGCTTGGGGTGGTGGGAACATCACTTAGAGCAATTCATGAGCTCACCCTGGGAGGCTGAGTTCAAGCGGAAGTTTTGAGACAAGTCTGATTGGCTCCAAAGGCCCCCATACTCCGCTGCCAGACGTCTTGCAGCATCTGGGGTCTTCTGTCCCCCTCTCTTCCATCCTCTGAAGTAGCTGCTAAAATCCCAGACCCTGGAGTAATATAAGCCTCCTTGCCCTGAGGACAGGTGAATGCTCGTATATGTGGAGCCCACACTCACCTCTCACCGGACACTGGCCTCCCTGCCTCACTCCTGCCCCCTACAGTCCATCCTCCACACAGCAGCCAGGGCCTTTCTAAAACAAACGAATCCCAGGCATCCCCCTACTTAGAGCCCTGAGGTGGCTTCCTTCACAAGGGAACAGCATGAAATGCCAACTTTCCCCATGTTTGACAAGGCCCTGCACGACCTGGCCCCTCCATGCTCACTTCTTCCAGCCCCTTTTCCCCTTCCTCCCTCTACCCAGCCACACTGGCCTTCTTACCAAATCCCTCACCCCGGCCTCAGGCCCTTTGCACTTGCTAGTCCTCTGCTCAGATCTCTCCACTCCCACATCTTTGCCCAACTGCCACCTCCTCAGCCTTCAGGTCTCAGCTCAGATGTCACCTCCTTCCTCGCCCGCCCATCTTGTAGCTCCCTCCCCGCCTTGCAGCCACTCTCCACCACATCGCTCTTTTATTTTCTTTCCTTTCCCTGAAGTGATACATATTTCTGGTTGGTTGATTAGCCTGTGTAGTCTCTGGCTTCCTCCCCTAGAATGCATTTCCTCCAGGGCAGGGATTTTGCTGCCCCATCCACGTCCGTCCCCACAATGAGGCAGGACCTCATTTCATCCTTACAACCCTGCAGATGAGGATGCTGCTGGTGCTCAGAGAGGTGGAGTAACTTGCACAAGGTCACAGAGCCAGGATGTGGCAGAATGTCTGATGTCAAGGCCAGCTCTGTGAGGCCTCCTCCTTGGGCGGGCGCCCACAGCCAGGGGCCCAGGCTGGAGGGTTCTCACCTTGGAGGACTGACGCACAATGAGGCTCTTGGGGAAGGTCCCAAGACTGAAGAGCCTCTCCTAACTTTCCCACATGGTCCTTCCTCGGAGATGTGGGAGAGCTGGGGCTCACCTGTGAGGCAGGCATCACCCTGGAGATGGAAAAGCACAGAGCAAATGGCTCCCAAATGAGGGCAGACTACCAGAAACTAGGGAAACCATCACCCCACCCAATGTTCTGCAGAAGGGGAAACAGGATCAGGGAGGGGAAGGCCTCACAGCCTTGTAACCTGGGGTCTCCAAGGCCAGGACCTCCTCCCTGCCTTGGCAAATGCCAGGGGAGACCCAAAGCCCAGGGTCTAGGTAGAGGACCTGCCCAGAGCTGTCAAGACCCTGAGGGCAGGGCCAGGGCCTAACAGAATGGACCTGAAGCATTAAAGCAAAGACAGGACTCACACTCCTTCTTTCAAAAAATACTCAACAGCCTCTTCTAGGCGTGGGCCAGTGGGCAAAGAAGTGAACAGTACGCTCTGAAAACGGAGCACCGTCTGTGTAGAACCTTGTGGCAGTTTCTCTGAAGGTTAAAACACACATTGACCCTCTGACCCAGCAGCTCCACTCCTAGGTACCTGCTTGAGAGAAATGGGTGCTCAAGTCAACAAAGAGACACACGAGTGTCACAGCAGCCCAGACTGGAATCCACTCAAATGTCATCCACGGACACTGACACACACCTCAGCCCAGTGGGAGGCACAGCAGCCTAAGAAAGGAGCACACAGATACTGGTCCAGGCAGCAACATGAATGAACTAAAAAATATCAGTGTTGACTGAAGCTAAAGGAAACCAGGCCAAAAGTACAAGAATCCATGCAAATCAAGTTCAAAACCAGGCAAAACTAGAGGGACTGAAAAAAGGCCAGTGGCTGCCTGGCAGGGGGGTTACCGGAAGGGGCACGTAGAACTCTGGGGAGGTGGAAATGTTCCCTGTTTTTTGATCTAGGTGGTGGTTACACAGGTGTGTAAAAACCGAACTGCACAAGACACGTGTGTCTTACGTAAGTAAACCACACCACAATTTAAAAAAATGTACAGTCTTACTCTCAAGAAGGTCAGAGAGTAGCAGAACCAGAATGCTGTCATGCTGATAAGAGAGGCTGATAGCCACGGAACCCCCTGGGTGTGTTCTTCTGAAACTGCCCCTAGTTAAATTCTTCCAACTACTGTACAAAATAGGTCCCAATAGCTTCAGATTAGAGATGAGAAAAACAAAGCTCAGAGAGGTGGCGATATACTATCCAAAGTGACACAGCAGAACGTGATGGAGCCAGGTTTGAAGCTGGGCCCACTGGTCTCCCGGGATCATCTGTGCTGCGTGGGCTGCCCCACCTCCCTGCCCTGCCCACACCTGGAGGTTGCCAGTCCCCGCCCCACACCCCCTCCTCTGGCAGCGACAGGGAAGAGCTCATGACCTGGAGTCTGGGCTTCTGTGAAAGAGCTGCTTAGGAAATGCGTCCTTCCTCTCCTGTCCGCCTCCTCCCCGCTCCCTCCCCCCTCTCACTGCCACACATCTGTGAGGTCATTCCAGCCCTGGACCTCTGCCCAGTAAGAAGGAACCCCAGAGGCCGGGCAGCTGTGTGTGGGTCTGCGTGTGTGTGTGGTATTGACC